>NC_086317.1:70322987-70922987 GCF_036172605.1 Pelobates fuscus | reverse complement strand
TTCTTTATGATAATTGTTACACTGATGCAATAAGTTTAGGACCAATGAAGCTGACTTAGTGAAAACCACAGGATAATTTATGTACCCCATGAACTGCTCATGCTGGATGCAATGTTCATATCCATACTGTCTAATGTGTACCTTGCAATGCTGTGTAACTGTCATCTTCCCCTCCCCCTCTTCTTTTCTGTATCCCAAATGTTGTTTAGTTTAATTTATTCTGAAAAGTTCAATAAACATCAGATATCTAAAAAAACAAAACAAAAAAAAAAAACATACAAACTCACATCCAAACTGTGCAACTGTTGTAAGTACTAGGCTAAATATTTGGTAGATGTCAGAGCAATGTTGATACTAAATGTTGATAGTTCCCTAGATTTACTGTCCCCTGTAATTTATTTAATTGCCATCAAATCCGTCTGGAGAGGTTCCAAATCAAAATTAATCTGAATCAATCTGATTTAAGGGATTACTCCAGCCTCCATGATCACTGTATGTGCATCTTTTTAGCTTAAAAAATATCTGCACTTTGTGCTAGGGGCTAGTTGCAGCCCGCCTAATGTTAAATCTGTGCAAAAATAAGTTTTGTGGAATGCATGCATTTTGAGCCTGGGGATCTGTCCAATTAAATACTTCTCTGCGAGAAGCATTTGATTGGACAACAAAGAGGGAAGAAATGATGAGGCATGATGACAGATAAGGCATGAAAATGAGCAATGAGTACCTCACCTGACACTGGATACAAAGTAAGTCTTTATTCTTATAAAAAAGGGTAGTGGTCATCAATAATAGTGCCCAAAAAGGCATTTTATATTAAAACGGAATCAGGGATTAATTTCTAAATGATCCCGAGCTATTTCCCCAAATAGCCATTGGTTAAATAGTTAAATTAGTTACACCAAGCATGGAATTCCTGCATCCTCTACTACCCAGTAGGTACTCAATGACATGGTCCCCTCTATTCCTTCACATAATAAGCAACAATGTGAGAGTTAAAAGGTTACTCCAATCACGATGACCAGTTCAGTGATTTGAAGGGTTCATGGTGGTAGGAGCATGTATGTTCAGTGTTTCAGCTTCATACACTGTGCATACTGAGATAATTTAATTGTGTGCCAGAGGCTAGTTGCATCCGAAGCACATGTGACTTTGGCCGCCCAGAACCCTGTTCCAGGCTACCTAATGCCAATTCTGTGCATATCTTCCCCTGCAAGAGATACAGAAATATTTGGCCTACCTGCCCTAGGTCTACCTTCACCTACGGCATCATCTGGAATGAGAGCTGGCTAATGTCAATTCTGTGCATAATTCTGGCTACATATTCTCATTCATTGGCAGAAAGCATACAACTGAAGCTCTCGGTCAATGATTGTCATCTGGCTTCTGTATCTCTGCATAAGTCCTACGCGGTTCAACCACCATCATTTGAGGCTTGACTCTGCTGCAAAATGGTTTGTCCCATTAGAGAACAGAGCCAGGGTACTACTAGCATTATAAACTCTACAGCGGGCTCTAGTCAGGGCTGGATTAACATAGGGGCTGATGGAGCTGCAGCTCCAGGCCCAGGCCCATGGAATAGGCCCATTTTAAAAAAATTACACACTACTCTTAGCTTTGCCATCTGACTGGTATTTTACTGGTTTGCTGGTTTGCCACCTGCCTGGTATTTGAGGCTGCCTGGCCGTGCCAGTATTGCAGTACTACCGGCAATACAAATGCAGGTATTTTTCTCAGAATAAATGGAGATTACTCTGCAATACCAGCACCGGCCAGTAGGGATCACTGTGTGTAAAAAGAGGCAGGGATAGGAAGTTACAGCATATCCCTGCCTCTCTCTACTACTTACTGATCCGTGGGGGAGCAGCAATAGAGCACAGACAGCAGCTCTACAGCTCAGGTAAGAGAGGGATGGGGAGAAAGGCAGCAGGGACACATGGGGACACTGAGACACTAGGGTACATATGGGGACACTGAGCTACTAGGGGAAACAGACACTAGGGGACAAATGGGGACACAGACACTAGGGGACACTGAGACACTAGGACACATGGGGACACAGACGCTGGGAGACCTGGAAACACTGAGACACTTGGGGACACTGGGAAACATGGGGACACTGAGACACTGGGACACATGGGGATGCTGAGAAACATAGGGACATTGGGAGACACTGGGACACGGAGACACTATGTCCCCATTTCTCCCAGTGTCCCCATGTCCCCCATCCAGTGTCGTTAGTGTCTCAGTGTCCCCAAGTCTCCCAGTGTCTGTGTCCCATGTCTCTCAGTGTGCCTAGTGTCCCCATGTGTCCCTATATGTCCCAGTGTCCCCATGTCTATGTCCACAACTGTCCCCATTCCTCCCAGTGTCCCCAAGTGTCTGTCTCCCAGTGTCCCATAGTCTCCCGGTGTCCCCATGTCTCTGTGTCCCTAGTGTCTTAGTGTCCCCAAATGTTTCAGTGTCCCCATGTCTCCCAGTGTCTGTGTTCCTAGTGTCTCAGTGTGCCTAGTGTCTCAGTGTGCCTAGTGTCTCAGTGTGCCTAGTGTCCCCATGTCTCCCAGTGTCCCTATATGTCCCAGTGTCCCCATGTCTATGTCCACAACTGTCCCCATGTCTCCCAGTGTCCCCAAGTGTCTGTATCCCAGCCAGTGTCCCCTAGTCTCCCAGTTTCCCCTAGTCTCCCAGTGTCTGTGTTCCCATGTCTCTGTGTCCCTAGTGTCTTAGTGTCCACAAATGTTTCAGTGTCGCCATGTCTCCCTAGTGTCTCAGTGTCCCCATTTCTCCCAGTTTCCCTAAATGTCTCAGTATCCCCGGGTCTCTCAGTGTCCCCAGTATCCTAGTGACATGGGGACACACTGAGACATTGGTACACTGGGAGAAATGGGGACACAGACACTGAGAGACTAGGGGACTGGGCGACATGGGGACACTGACACTGATACATAGGGACACTGAGACACTGGGTGACTTGCAAGACTGAGACACTGGGAGCAATCCATCTATACAGCAGAATCAAACTGAGTAGTCTGTTGGTGATTTTACAGAATTTTCTCTGATGTCACTCCTTGTGATTATACAAATGATTAAGGCTGGTATTTTTTTCCAACAAAAGGTGGCAACCCTAACTACTCTTCACATACTCTTGTTTAAAGGAGCACTATAGGGTCAGGAACACAATCATGTATTTCTGACCCTATTATGTTAAAACCACCACCCTGGCCCCGTCTTGCCTCCTTAAGTATAGTAAAATATAACTTGTATTCAAGTCTGCAGCTGCTGGCTCTGCCTCTGAACTGACTGTCTGCTGACATCATCAGAAGTGGTGGTCTGAACAAATTACAATACTTCCCCATAGGATTGGCTGAGACTGTCAACTATGCAGATCAGGGACAGAGCCAGCACAAGTCCAACATAGCCCTGGCCAATCAGCATCTCCTCATAAAGATAAATTGAATCAATGCATCTGTATGAGGAAAGTTCAGTGTCTGCATGCCGAGGGTGGAGACACTGAATGGCAGTGCTGCACACTAGGCAGTACTGCCCCAGGAAGCACCCCTAGAAGCCATCTAAGGAGTGGCCAGTGGAGTTATTTTCTCTGAAAAGACAGTTTACTGCAAAAGGCCTGAATGGAATGATTCTACTTACCAGAACAAATACAATAAGCTGTAGTTGTTATGGTGACTATAGTGTCCCTTTAAGTTTGGAAGCTTAAGAGGGATGTATGGGAACAAAACTTGTGTGGACTGGCTGACAATAAAATTAGTTTAGGTAATGCAGACGTTGGTCTCTCTAACACTGTGGCATGTCCCCTTTCTTTTACACTCACTACATACACCTTTTCTCTGTCTCAGACTATATACCAGGAACTTCTGCCTGCTGGTAAGAAGGTAAGGAGACAAGTGGACATGTGAGTGCTAGGGGACAGTCCTTAGAAAGCATGGAGTGAGCGCATCATTAGATGCATTTATGTCAAGCTCAGGGTGCTGCCTGCATAGTATGCCCTTAGTTGGACAGCCTGCAGGATTAGCTGGCAGCCTGACATGCATTCATGCCAGGCTGTCCTTCAAATTCTTTGGACAGACATGCCCCCTTTTTGGGAGGTATGACTGTTTTAGTGTTTTTGGTCAATAACATTCTGTAATTAGGCCCATCATAATTGTCAGCACCAGGCCCAGTGTGCTCTTAATCTGGCCCTGGCTCTAGTGTTTATGATGTTTGGCGTAATCCTTTAATCTCAAATGTACTGATGTATTTTGACTTAGTTTGGTGTCTGCTCAAAAACAAGCCTTTAAAAGTCCAATTTTGATACAAAGTCATTTAGCATTGCATCATGTTCTGCAAACGTGTCAACCCTCTTAACTGTGTGTTAGTCTGACAGGGTTATTGACTAAAGTGAGAATTTTCAGACATTCAAAGAAAATTTCAAATTTAAGGGGACACTATAGTCACCAAATACAACTACAGTCTTTTCAGATGTATATTTCCATTGGCCTCTCCTCAGATGGCTGCTAGAGGTGCTTCCTCTGGCAGTGCTGCACACTGTGCAGTACTGTGCACACTGAGCAGTACTGCCATTCAGTGTCTCCACCCTCTGCATGCAGACACTGAACTTTCCTCATAAATATACATTGATGCAATATAAGGAGATGCTGTTTGGCCAGGGCTGCGTTTGACTTGTGTTGGCTCTGACCCTAATCTGCCTTCTTGACAGTCTCAGACAATCCTATGGGAAAGCAAAGTGATTGGCTCAGAGAATCACTTCTGATGATGTCAGCCAAGCAGGCGGATCAGGGGCAGAGGCAGCAGCTGCATACTTGAATACAAGTAAGATTTTAACATATTTCGGGAGGCAAGGGGAGGGGGGCTAGATGGTGGTTTTAACACTACAGGGTCAGGAATACATGTCTGTGTTCCTGACCCTATAGTATTCTTTTAAATTTGCAATTCACTTTGAATTCCTGGCAATTATCTCTTTAATAGATATCCATATAAGAATTGGTAGCTTTCAATAATATAAATATATATATTTTTTCTTTGTCCTTATCCATCCTCTAAATTGATATTATAATTTAATGATAGCACATAAAAGCATATGGAGACATAAATCTTTAAAAGCTTGGGTTGTTACTTCACAGGGTAAACATTGTAAGGGGAATTTACAGTTGAGTACTGTTCTCTAGCTATGTGTAGCAGGGAATTGGCAAATTATTCACAGTGTCTGTGCGATCGCGATAGAATTCAAAGAATAGAACAATTCATTTTAAACAATTCCAAACATTGCATTCTAGGAAAAGACTGGAATCTTGTGTCAGGTTCTTGTGACCTTACACACACTCTCTCCTTCTGTCTCACCATGAAAAAAAGCCTTTGCTAATCTGTGAAACATAAATGAATTAAATTCCAAATAATCTCTTCTAAATCACCTCCATCAACTGATGTCCTTGTAATTGAGATGAATTTAGGTTCGCTAATGCCTATTATACTGCAAGTAAATGCAACAAAAAGAGTTTATAAATCTACGCCTCTGTATAGTTGAAGGGGTATGCTAAGTACCAAAACTGCTACATTTTATCGCACTGGTTTTGGTGCAATAACTGTGTCTCTTTTCTGTGATTGAGTAAGACATTGCTGTTTATAAGAAAAGGTAATGTTTACATTTCGTCAAAAACACACCTGGAGTGGCTAACACTAGAACCATTAAGCCCTCGCATGCTTCTAGTTTTTAAAGGTCTCCTTGTTCAGCTTCATCACACACAGCATGATGACACCATATGTGGCTTTAAGGCATTGAAAGCAGCCCACCTGCTTATCCTACATAAAGGGCAAGTTGAGCTGTCACTCAACTCAACTCTTGTGGCTGTTCACACCGTACGTGTCCACAGCGCCATGTTTATCATATGAATTCCTGCATATCTGTGCTTTATGGGCACGGTATTCTGGGAGTTGTAGTTCAGTTGTGAGCTTCTAACTGGTAAAAGTTAACAGCTGAACTGCACTCCCAGAAGTCTCGGTTGTGCAGCCTTTCTGAATTGTAGAAATACTTGTATGGGCAGAGAGAAGCATATGTTGACATATTTTAGTGAGGAGGTGGATCTATAGCTGTAGCAATTTTTGACATTATGCGTAGGGATCAGGGCCAGAAGACATCCTTGCACCATAACTAAAACAAGGAATATGAGTTATTACAGTGCTGGAAGTGTCTCTTTAAATTCTAAAGAATGATTACTACTGGAGATGCCCTTCTGGTTAGAATGGCTTATTTGACGATGCCCACCCACAACTGTCTCGTTATGCTGTTAGGTCTGCCTTCGAACTGCCTCTCAACAGTTGGATGGCTCCAGAGGACTGTATTGGTTTTGGTGTATAGTGTGCCCCTTTCAGCAAGGTAAGTTATTCTACTTACATGTGCATGAAAGCTGTCAAGGTCCAAAGAGTTTCCCTTTAAATATCCAACTTCTTCAGCACTTCCAAACACAGACTATATGTGCTACATGTACTTAACGTGCACCTGTCATGGAACCCAAAGGTAAGTCTCCTTTTAAAAAGCATTAAATTACATTTATATATGCTGTTAACAGAAATGCTAGCAAATGTCAAGATTTTAATTAAAAACTCTTTAAAATGTTGTCCCTCCCTACCTGCCAATCAACTATTCTACATTAAAAGATGCTGAGTAATGAGAGGCAAAGAGAGGAAGAGAACCTTCACCCAGGTGGCAGGTTCCCCCCAAGTCAAACTAGAACTCCACTAGCAGGAGTTCCTCACACTTGCTGAGGAAGGTTCGGACTGGGACACACTGACACCAATGTGCCAGCAATGAAACCCGCATATTAGTGCCAGCATGGAGGAATGTCCCTTTTTTCAGAAGCTATTTTTCTCTAAAATTCAACATTTTTATTAGAATCTTCTACAATTAGGAGTTTAGTGAATACACCTTAAAGTGAATTTTAAATTCTCAGCCAAAATAGACTAACTGAAAACAATGCTAGTTTGGAGAACTTTGATATTCACGTTCAATTCAAAACAATGCACACTTTACTGAACAGCCCAGAAGGAAACTTGTGGTGTCACACAAAATTTGCCCTCTCCTTCTAAGTGTCTGAAATCTAAGAGCAAAAATTACATGGATATGTTGTGAGGTCTACATGATATGCCAGAAAAACAGAAGAGGAAACCAACAACTTAGAGCAGTTGTGAATGTAGAAAATGCAGGATGAGGACAAAACATTAATTCTGTTAAGTGGGTCTATCAACTAAACAATGGGTCACTTACATATCAGACAATAGCCCAACAGGAAGAAAGCTTGAATAATGTCACATACAGCAGTAGAAAGACTTCTTCTCAGTCAGAACACTAGACGCAGAACTATCTGCAATGGGGAGCTGATTTGACAAATTCAGTTTATTTTGTTAAAAAAATAAATTAAAAAAATGGAAATGTATTTTTGGAAAAGGAGGATAATCTGCACTGTAGTTGTAGCACTTTGCTGATCAAAGGAGAAATCTCTCTACTATTTCCACTTTGGAGTAAGGATGGATTTATTTCACTTAAAAGGACACTATAGGCACCCAGACCACTTTGTCTTAAAGAAGTGGTCTGGGTGCAATGCCCTTGTCTGTTTAACCCTGTAATGTAAAACATTGCAGTTTGAGAGACACTTGGGGAAGATTTAATGTGCGCACATCACTCACAGCACATGCGCATTATATTCTCCGTCGCCGTAATTTCCTAGGAATCCGAGAGCTTTCCAGCACCAAGACCCCCTCAGAGTTGGAAAGCAGTAAGTGTAAAAGGGTTATTAACCCTTTCAAGAGAAGAGGTGGGGGGGGGGGCCTAGAAAGTGACGGACAGAACACACTATAGCAGTGGTTCCCAACCCAGTCCTCAAGTACCCCCTAAAAGTCCACGACTCAGGTGTTTCCCAGTTGTGTCTAAGGTATTTAAAAAAAAAAAAAACACTTTAAACACAACAGGGTAATCCCTGAGGACTGGGTTGGGAACCCCTGCACTATAGCATTAAGAATAGAGGTTTGTATTCCTAATGCTATAGTGTTCCTTTAACCCCTTAAGGACCAAACTTCTGGAATAAAAGGGAATCATGACATGTCACACATGCCATGTGTCCTTAAGGGGTTAAAGCCTTCTTTGGATAAAACAAAGGGATTTGTACTTTGTACCTAATGTATATTATAGGGAACAATGAGAGAGATTTTTGGCAAAAAAAAAATTCAAAAAGAATTTAGTTGCAACTGTTGCTGTTTCTATTTCTGAGAAATTAATTTTGTAAAATTTGACTTAACTTCTCATGCATATTTCTTCCTGTAGTTTTGGTCAGACACATAAAATTGGCTTTTCCTTGTCACTAATCAAGTGATGTCACTACTGTCTGCCAGGAAGCATGACCTCAGTGTTTACCTGCACATACTCTTCTGGGTCCAATGACGGATTGTGACAGTGCTACAGCCATGTAAGGAATTTTACCAAATACAGCTCACACCAGATGCATAACTCATTCAACTATAGTAAATAAAGACAGGCACTAAAGATGAATGACTCAGACAAAATGTACGGAAGCACTTTTCTATGAAAAGGGTTTTACCCAAGTTCTAGCATGTGAATACAAAGTAAGGGAATATATTGTAAAACAAACAAACACACAAGAAAAATGCATGAACTGGAGTTTATCCACTAAATAGTGGATTCTGGCAAACCAGTTACCAAATTACAATCTTTAGGCCAAATCAGCTATTTTGGCCTAAATGTCCAATACAATTTCAATTCACTGTTTAGTGAATAAACTCTCAAGTGATTTTGTTTAAATAAAAACATTTAAACTAAAACCAAGTTTTAAAGGGACAGTATCACTGGCATGATTGAGGCTGGCATGTGTATCTGTGATTTGGAGACAAAGCCTCCACGGCGCAATGTGGGTTCAGTACCTAGTAATAACATTGACTGCCATTCTGCCAGAAAACGATGCTTTATCCAGCCCTTCTGACTACATTACTATCAGTCTAAGTTTAGAGTTCCTACAAAGTCATTCAAGCCTTGCCAAGATTAGCCATAATTCACAACTTATAACTAAAACAAAACTCCTCACACGAGGTCAAAAAAGGGCTTTACATATATAAAATAGCAGCTCTACACTTTAATGTGAGGTTCAAGTACATTGTTTGAAAAAGTTTTATTTTGAGGTATATTAAAGGACCACTAAGGTCAACCAGGCCACTTCATCTCAATGAAGTGGTCTGGGTGCAGTGGCTCTGTCCTTTTAACTCTGCAGTGTAAAACATTGCACTTTTTTTCAGAAAATGCAGTATTTGCATGAGGACTTCCAGTGTGTTGATAAACACCATCGCAATGTATTTAGTCAATACTTTCCTAAGGGGAAGGCCTAATGCATGCAAGGAGGTGCCTGACCCAGTGGCCAGCGCCGAGTGACATCGGGGCTGAAATCAGGTGCTTCATTCCCTTTTCCCCACACAACACAAAATTATAAACACCTTCTAACGGTAGAAGATACACGTGTACCTATAGTGGAGCGCTAGAGTGCAAGAATATGGGGAATGACTTATCCCCATTTAAAACAGGTATATACAGTACGAAATTCAAAACATGAAAAACTAAATAATACACATATAGTGCAGATGGTAAAAATATTTCAATAGTGCAATAGCATAAAGTCAGACCACTCACATGTAACAGAGCCTATATACATTGGCTCTGTATATCAGGCAGCTATTCTCTTAGGGCAGAAGCTCACCACTCATTCATGAAGCCAATACCCGCCAATAAAGAGAGAAAGAGACTGATATGCTGTAGTATGTCAATCAAATCGATAACCAATATGAGATAAATATTGAGCTCACCTTAACTAGAGCCAATACTAAGGTATAAAGGTATAGTGCCACTATAGAGGGAATGGCTCTTCCCCAAAAATGAAGATTCCTGAGGCTGGATAGAATATCTTAAAAATACTAAAACACTAAAATATAACAATAATAAAAAATATTTGATTGACATACTACACCATATTGGTCTCTTTCTCTCTTTATTGGTCTCTATGCTTTATTGGTCTCTATGCTGCCGTAAGAGCGTAGCTGTCTGATATGCGGAGCCAATATACGTATATACTCGAGTATAAGTTGAGTTTTTCAGCACAATTTTTGTGCTGAAAACCCCCCACTCGACTTATACTCGAGTCAATGTCTGTATTATGGCAACTTACATTGCCATAATACAGACAAGGACCGCCGGGCTCGTTATATGCCCGGCGGTCCGGTTGGGGGCTGGCAGGTAGCTGTAACTAACCTTTCTCTCACCTCCGGTCCGGTCAGCTCTCTTCTCCTCCAGTGTAAGTCTCCAGTGTAAGACTTACAGTGGGAGCTGACAGGACCGGAGGAGAGAGAAGGGAGCTGACAGGAGCTGCTGTAAAGGTAAGTAACAGCTTCCTGCCAGTCCCCTCCTACACAGCCCATCCACTGGACCACCAGGGAATGAGAGCCCCCCTCCCTGGCCAGCTAACAAGCAGGGAGGGGGGACAAAACTAAATAAATACAAAATTAAATAATAATAAAATAAAATATTAATAATATTAAAAAAATTAGTATTAAAATAATAATATTTTTTTTAAAAATAATAAAAATGCCCAACCCCACCAAGGCTCTGCATCACATACGCAAACACACACTGCACTCATACACACACTGCATTCATACACACACACTGCACTCATACACACACTGCATTCATACACACACACTGCACTCATACACACACACTGCACTCATACACACACTGCATTCATACACACACTGCACTCATACACACACACTGCAATCATACACACACTGCATTCATACACACACACACACACACACACTGCATTCATACACACACACACACACACGCACACACACTGCATTTATTATATACACACACTGTAAATAAATATTCAATTAATATAATTTTTTGGGGGATATAATTTTATTTAGAAATTTACCAGTAGCTGCTGCATTTCCCACCCTAGTCTTATACTCGAGTCAATAAGTTTTCCCAGTTTTTTGGGGTTAAATTAGGGGTCTCGACTTATATTCGGGTCGACTTATACTCGAGTATATAGGGTATATAGTGAGTGGTCTGACTTTATGCTATTGCACTATTGAAATATTTAAATATTTTAAACGGGGGTAAGTCATTCCCCATATTCTTGCACTTTAGCTCTCCACTATAGGCACAAGTGTATCTTGTACCATTAGAAGGTGTTTATAATTCACAACTTGTCAAATGTTAATTTAAAAAAAGACAATGTTAATTAAAGGAACATTATAGTGTTAGAAATACAAAGCAGTACTCATAACATTATAGGAACTGTCTGCCCCTGTGAACCCCCCACAAAAAAGCACTCACCTGATTCCAGCACCGATGTCCCTCGGCGCTGGCCACTGGGTCAGGCACCTCTTTGCATGCATTAGGCCTTCCCCATAGGAAAGTATTGACTCAATACATTGCGATGGTGTTTTTCAACACACTGGAAGTTCTCATGCAAATACTGCATTTTCTGAAAAAGTGCAATGTTTTACATTGCAGAGTTAAAAGGACAGAGCCACTGCCCCCAGACCACTTCATTAAGATGAAGTGGCCTGGTTGACTTAAAGGACCACTCTAGGCACCCAGACCACTTCAGCTTAATGAAGTGGTCTGGGTGCCAGGTCCAGCTAGCTTTTACCCTTTTTTTTTATAAACATAGCAGTTTCAGAGAAACTGCTATGTTTATTCTGAGGGTTAAGCCAGCCTCCAGAGCCTCTAGTGGCTGTCTCACTGACAGCCGCTAGAGGCGCTTGCGTGCTTCTCACTGTGAAAATCACAGTGAGAGCACGCAAGCGTCCATAGGAAAGCATTATGAATGCTTTCCTATGCGACCGGCTGAATGCGAGCGCGGCTCCTGCCGCGCATGCGCATTCAGCCGATGATGTCGCAAGGAAGAAGAGGAGGAGGAGTAGAGCTCCCCGCCCGGCGCTGGAGAAAGAGGTAAGTTTAACCCCTTCCTCCCCCCAGAGCCCGGCGGGAGTGGGTCCCTGAGGGTGGGGGCACCCTCAGGGCACTCTAGTGCCAGGAAAACGAGTATGTTTTCCTGGCACTAGAGTGGTCCTTTAAGTGGTCCTTTAACATACTTCAAAATAAAACTTTGTCAATCAATATACTTAAACCTCATACTAGTTCCTGAACAAATCATGTGGGGAAAAAACAAAACATTATCAATATCCCTTTAAACAGGTTACCTGGACACAAATAAGAGCAGTAATACTAGTAACTAATGAACGGGGAATAGGTGCGTTGTCTGTTGAGATGTGCGGTGGTTGTGGTAATGTAGTGTGAATATCTTGAGGACAGAGAAGAGCAATGTTTTAAAACCTGCGGAGATTTTTCAAAACAAGTAGTAGAACACAGACAGTGCTATGCTTAATTAAACTAAAGGTAGTTTTCGCGGACAGGGGCACTTTATTCCGGTTATTAATTAGTATTATTTAAATAAAAAGCGCCAATATTTTATGTAATGATGTATGAAAGGAAACATTCTAACAAAATGTATGCCATTGTGAAATATAAATACAGTCTAGACTTAAAATCTAATTGTGCTGGTACTTATTAATGTCATCTGAGCATTTTAATTTAATCTTAGTATAACATTCATGTGACTAAGTGAGTATTACTCTTAAAGGGGCAGTAAAGGATACAGAAAACTAGCCATTAAATAGTTCTCAGTTTTGATCAGATTATTGGTTAGTATTGTGGGGGGATATTAATCAGAGATCCCTGCAGATAATCACTTCAATACTGCAGTAAATTTAAAAAGTTCATCCTATATCTGCTAGCCACGTAAAGTGGGCCAGCTACCCACTTCTCCCGATTACGCTTACATACAGCCACACCACTTTTAATATAAGATTTGCATTAACGAGGCATTTTATATACACTGTAATCCTATAGTGCAACTTGCCAACCTGTTTGTACATATATTTTAATTTCTACTCAGGATTCAAGCAAAACTGGAAACAAAAATATTTGATTGAAAGGTTGCAAATTGATAGTGTTTAATGCAGGTTCCCAAAATGCAATGTAGGCTTCTATTTTGGTATTACATATTCTGTATTGGGTAATGTGTGGCCACCTTTTATTCCATGTAATAACAGTTAACTTAGTTAACCCCTATGTCAACACTGTATAGATGTAACATAAAATCTTCAGGGACACTACAGAACATTTGACCTGCATCCTGGTCCATTTTATTGGCTCAATTTTATTATGTAGTCTGTAGACCAGGTATAGGCAACCTTTGGCACTCCAGATGTTTTGGACTACACCTCCCATGATGCTTTGCCAGCATTATGGGTGTAATAGCATTGTGGGGGATGTATTCCACAACATCTGGAGTGCCAAAGGTTGCCTACCCCTGCTGTAGACTATAAGCTCTTTCGAACAGGGTCCTCATCAACCTATTGTTCCTGTCACATTTTGTAATTGTCACATTAATTGTTAACCCTCCCCCTCCCTCCACCCCCACCCCCAACCCCTTTATAGTGTTGTAAAGCACTGAAGAATAAGTTGGTGCTATACAAATGCCAATAATATTAATAGTAATAATAATAATAATAATAGATTGATCACTAAGCAGATTCTTCATAGAGTTGATTCAACAAGATTCTGTAAACATTACTTTTGGATTTTTGTCCACACTGACTAAAATAATTATGAAAGCCATGCGGATTTTCTGGCCACCTCTCCATTTTGGAAACCTTCCATGGTACACTGCAGTAATTGTAAGTTACAGTCATATTTGTGAAACCAGATATGTTCTGTTTTAATGGGCACTATTACATTATAACAGTTCAGTGTATCAGTTTGCAATAGACTTTGGCCATAGTCAACCAAAACTTATAGAATTTAAATAGTCTTAAAGGAGCCTAAAGAGGTTTAGTTAAAGCTCCATATCATAACAACTCCATCACTAACCTGAGAATGAATCTACCAATTCATTTGTTTACACCAACCTTTTAACCAACCACTTGTTGCCACAAAAAGGAAAATTCTTCATACCAGAAGTTACTTTATAACATTCCATCATACAGTTTTGCTTATACGGTTTCCACTGTATATTTCAAGACTAAATGCGATGGGAGCGTTTCTGCCAACTCGACTAGGGCTGGCCATTGTTTTCCCAACTCTGTCTTTAACAAGGTGGTTCCACACAAATAACTGTCTCTCACTGAAATGCTTTTACTTTTTTGGACCACACTGTAAAGTCTAGAGACTGTAGTATTCTACAATTTGAATATCCTGGCTGGTCAGATATTATAAGATAATGGAACCACCAATCTTTGCACCAAGAAGCACACTGCTGTCAAAGATGCATAAAACATTTTCCTTCCTATTTTAACATTTTGTCAGAGAATAACCAAGCATCTTGACACACTCTTTGGCTAACTGTGCTAAAATACAAAAGAAGGGGGGGGAGGGAGGGGTGGAGGTTTGGGAAGGGGCGAATGTTGTTTTATTTTTCTACCAAAAAATAAAATGTTAGAAAAACGCTCTGTTTATTATAACAGATATAACGCACTTTACATTGCAGCCTATCCTGTGTTAAAGTGGAGTATATCTTTGCACATTACAAAATAACTTAACACAAAAAAGTGCAAATAAAACAAGGTGTTCAAAGTGGCGCTAAAGATATGAATAAGTGCGACTTCCCCAGTGTCTAAAACCACTCTAAAAACACTTATTAAAATGATACAAACAAAGATAAAGATAGGGGGCGCAGGTATAAGTGCAATAAGAAAACAAATAATACTTATTTACACTTGATCATCAATTAGAGTGGATTCCACCTAAGTGAAAAAACAATATATAGCATAATACTGTTTTATGTACAAGATTGAGAATAGATGTCAATTTCACACTCACACTTTGCAGAGCCGTTTCCTGGTATAAGAACCAGGAAACGTAGAAGGAAGATATACACTTTGAGAAAGACCGGACGGGTCGAAACGCGTCAGTGCTGCCAATTTGGACTATCCATTTCATCCTTGTATGTACTAAATATAACTTTTTTATTACTCTTCATTTTGTGAAAGTTTTTTTAATATCCCCACTCTATTCTTGCGTTATTATTTTGCTGATTTCTGGCACCAGCGTTAGTATCCTAAGAAGTGGAGGAGAGGAGAAAATACCAAAAGGGATTTTTAAAAGCCTTGAAAGTCAGAGCCTTCTATATGTGGCTCTGCAAAGTGTGAGTGTGAAATTGACACCTATTCTCAATCTTGTACATAAAACAGTATTATGCATATATTGTTTTTTTCACTAGGTGGAATCCAATCTAATTGATGATCAAGTGTGAATAAGTATTGTTAATTTTCTTATTGCACTTATACCTGCGCCCCCTATCTTTATCTTTGTTTATATATTTGCACATACATTGACAGCTGATTAGAGTGCAGGCACACCTTCAGTCAATCAGCTGTGACTAGCAGAGAGGATTCACTGACAGAGCTTTGTATTATTTGAAATTAATACAGATGACCTAGTTATCTATCGATTACATATATTAAAACCTGCAGGTAAGAGTTAGTAAATGTCAGCGACCCAGTCAGGCACCATGCGTCAGTGTGCAGCATGGGGGCTCCCAAATAACAAAGTAAATAGTATGTATCTTTAAAGGTACATGGTAGTTTATTTACAGAATATGTACATATGTTCTTTTTTGTTTTAACTTTGCATAAGGCTTAATGTAAAGCACTGTCGATCCAGTCATTCCTTTAAAAAATGCTAGCTTGCATAAAAGCAGTAGCACCACTCTTTTTAGTAATTGATTGCAAAGCAATTATTAATATGACAGAGCTGTTTACTTGAGGTCTGCTAACACATTAAAATATATGGAAAGTCTATATATGGAAACGCACATGACAAAAACACAAAAGCTATTGTTGGCCATTAATGACGCTAGCCACGAGTGTCATTTTGTTTCCTTCTGAAGAAATTCCCTTGACCTGAGTTGGCACAAAACATAGAGTCCTCAAACCATGTTACATTTGGACAGCTACAGAAAGGAAACGTGAATATGACAAACTGAAAGTTTCCTTGTAATATCAAATGAAATTGATAAGCGCAGCAAACAGAGTTCTTGGGATTGAGCAAAAACATTAAAAACAACGATATGATTGTGTATATGACAATTTACGCAACTAGAAGTATTGAAGGACAATATAGGCCTCCATTCATTTAGCTCTTCTCGTTTTAATATATTAATATACTGATTTTAATTTGTAACTCAACTCGAAAATAATTACAGACGGAAGCCATTTCCTCTGTATCAAAGTTGTACATAACGTGAGGAGAAATAGCAACCAGACAGCCCGATTCTTGATACATATTTTACACCTGATATCAGATGGTTGGGGTAATTCATTTTGTTCAATTCAGACACTGATGTAACAACACTCCTAGTGGTTTATTAACAGAACAATTGGGTTTGTTAACTATTCTGGGGGACTGTGGAGAATTGGCATGGTAATACTCAAGTAAAAAAAAATGAAATTGGAAAAATTCTTCAGATCTCATATAATTTTTTTTCCACAAGACTACATAGGCCTAAAAATTGTCAATCCCATCCCAGTAACCCCATATTCCACTTTCTATTGAATAAATCTCCAGTGGGTTGTGGTAATGTGATAAAAAGTTTGTGTAGATCAGACTAACATTGTTTACATCAATAAACTGTCCATTTTAGCTCAGTTACAGTTTTTTGAAGCTTTGCTAATTCAGCCTACGTTAACTAAATCATTTAGCAAATCATTATAATTAAATTTCATCTACACTTAATTTCTTGAGATTCTGGTCATTTGTATTTAAACCTAGGCCTCCGGTGATATATTATTAATGATGTACTCCCCTAACTACTTCACAAGGGCTCATGCTTAATTTTGTTCTGTTTGTACAGAGGAGAAAAAGAAAACAGATGAATTTGCATTTGCATTGTAACATTAGATGCAAATTAAGACTAGATTGTTGTTTCTCTTCTTGTTTTTTACATAATGGGGTTTATTTACTAAAATGGTTGTTGTGAAAATACAGTTGGGAAATGGAAATTGCAGAAGAAATGGCCATTTTATGTCAAAATATTCAAGATTGAGAAAATGTAATAGGTATATAAATGTTGAATGTTTGTCAACCCATCACATTTTTGTAAGTATCCAACCCCCCCCCCCCCACCCCTTCTCCCCTTCCCCCTCCCACTGCATAGATTGGTATTTGATGTTTATATTTTCAATTTCTTCTTGATACAAGCAAAACTGTATCCTGAGAACAATCCTAACCGTTAGCTGACATAATGTATTATTACAAACCAACTCATTTTCAAAATTGTAACAATAATAGAAAATGCACCATGAAATGTAAGTGATAGTATCACCAGCACCTAACAGTTTATGATATAAAAAGTTTTGAAATGTTTTGCAATCCTAACAAAAAAAAAACAAAAAAAAAATGTACAATTGTCATATGTAAACATCCTGCAGCTTTAGTCAAAGTGTCCAAATAAGAAATGTATTTGGTTAAACTTTGAATATACTATGTATATTAGATCCTGGACAAAAGTACCATTGAATCCATTTGCTTCCATCACACAATGCATTGTAGTGATTAGCAACAAACACAAGAAAACGACTGAGAAATGCACTTTATAAAAGTCTTAAAACATTAACAAGTGGAATTCTGTTATTATCATAATAGCAATACTATAATTACTCCACGTTCCACCTGCAAAAATCCTGCAGACTACAATACACGCCTGTTTAAATAAGTTAAAATGTATCCCACTTAGTCACATTCCCATCTCACAGAAGCTATTTTTAATCATGTTGAATTGTTTCTCTCTCAACTTTCACAGTTCAGGCACATCTGATAAACTAGAGTATTATTTTGGTTCCATGCTCACCATTTTTCCTGCGTCCATGTTTTCGGATGGGCCCCTTTGAAGGCCAAGAGAAGACCCCCTAGTTGTTGCACACAGGCACCGCCTCCAATGCCCAAAATTCTATGGATGAGTTAATAGGGGGGTTTAAGCAACATGCTCACCCTATACACACACACACCCTGGGACATGGGAGCACAAAGAGAACCAGGCAGTGTTGGTCTAATGAGAGCATAGGCACTGTGAGACTGGGGGCATCCAGCATAAAGGGGTACACAGGCTGAGAGAAGAGGGCACACAGACTAAGAGACAGGGGGACACAGAGCAGGACAGAGAGGGATACAGAGCAAGAAACAGGGGGACACAGACTTTAAAGCACAGGCACAAGGAAAAAACTAATTGAAAATAAAAATAATAAAACAAAACAGGGCAATGAGGGGTAAGGTGTATATTAAAGACTGTCAGAGGTAAGACCAGAGGGTATAAGAGGAAAGGGACACACAAAGTACATAGAGAAATAAGCAGGCACTGGGGCAGGCAGTCAGAAAATCAGGAGGGAGACGGATGGAGAGAGAGGGAGGGGGTGGGCAGAGTGATGCAGAGACAGTCCAGAGCCAGCCACACGCACACACACAAACAAGCTGTGGGCAGGGATACAGTAACAAGCAGAAACTGCAACAAGCGATGGACAGATGGTACCGAGACAGCTAGACTGAGTGCTTAGAGATCAGCATGCATGGGAGAGATCAGAAAAGAGAGCAGGAGGGGTGGGGAGACACGGGCTTTGTATATTCAGTGAACAGGGAGAGAAAAAACACTGTCTGACCGATGCACAGAGAGACACACACACAGCAGCAGACAGTCAGAAAGGAAAGCTAACACCCACAAGCATTCATGCAAGCAGAGAGCCTAGCATGCACACAATAGACAGACTGGGAAGGATGTTGCAATGTGCAGAGATTCTCTGACTGATCCACCAACATTTGGGAATAAGTGGTCTGATCAGACTGCCTGGCATTGGGCGCTCAACCCCCTTCTTTCTGCTAAAGTGTGAGGGAGCTTGAGAAGGAGGGGGTGGCTGAGACTGCCCCCAGAGAGGACGGACACAGAATGGGGGATGATGATGGGAGGGGAGTATTCTGGGATATAACCAAAAACACACCTAATTCTGCCCAGATAGAAAAAGGGGGTGGCCCTGGGCATGTACCTTTATCATCATTAGAATAAGAATAGATACATTTCATGGTTTTGGTGGGGAGGGGATGGTGCAGGCTACCTCCCTGCTGTGCTAAGGGCTGGACATTGTGCTCTCTAACCGTTAACTGGACATAAGAGATACGAAATATCCCAAATCCCTTTTCTGAAAGGTTCATGTATGGATTGATTGCAATTTAGGTCAATTGCAATTTTAGATAAAGTGATGATGTTTTCAGAATGCATATCTGCAAAACTCAATAAACAATGCATTATAGTACAATGTAACAGTCTGCATGATCTGACCTAGAGTCAAGCCAGGATGTTATGATAAACTGCTTCAAAGCCCTTCCTGTCCTCTTACATTGAAAGGACAGGCATTCACTGACACACAAGCCCCTGTGCAGTATATAACTCCTACAGCTACTCTCAGTTCAACACCCCCCATTCTCAGTCATTCTGAAAAAGTCCTGAAATTCTAAGTTATCCCACACACACTTCTAGAATTTTCATTTCTGAAGAGGAATACAGATTAGCATAAGGCCAGGTGGCTTATATGAGGATATCAATTAGAAAGGGAAAGCTGTATTTGCAAATTGCAGTTATTCACATATTAAGATTATACATTTACAGTGAGGGCTGTGTGCGTTTCTCACTCTTGTTTAAACTCTATATTTTTTGACACTGTGTTAAAAATATAATAAATAGTAATAAATACCATACATTTATTTCAAATGGGAGTAGTACATGATTGGGCTACACATAAGGCACCCTGCCCCAGCTATGGCTCCAAAGATCATCATCAAGGAATTGAGCATGGGGGTTAAATGTTGCATTCTTTAATGATACATAAATATAATAAAAACACGAAACAACTTCTTTATTCAATTGTTTATTTTGATTAAAACTGTAACATTTGGAGAATAACCGTTAACCTTTATTACGGATTTCACAATTCCAATTTAACCATCAACATCCTTAATAATAATAAAACCTTTTAAAAACTTTTAAACCTAAAACCAGAATAAACCATTAACCCTTTCAAGGCACCGCCCCCAAAGCCATAAATATATATTAAAACCAAATAAACCAATCCACCCACCTGTGATGCCCAGGAGGGTAATTTACATCCCATAATAAGGTCACGACATAATAAAAAATTCATAAAATGGGGGTCGGCGGGGGACTTGTTTAAAGCAGCCAACCTTGTTAATTGTCTGGCACAAGTTGAGGTAAATTATTTTGGCGCATTTAAATTTATACTGCCGATTTTCCCACCGCTGGCTCTTTGCGCTGCAACCCGCCAATCAGGGCACTGGCCCTGAGCGCGAGCTTCCTGCTACACAAACGGCGCGCACTGCTCCTACTGAAGACTACCCAGTACTTACCCACTGGTCTCTGCTCCTTCAAACCCCATGAGGTTGCTCCCCATGTGTTCGCCTGTCCGACAATAAATGCATAGGGAATAACGATGACTATGGTATTTAAAGGACCACTCTAGTGCCAGGAAAACATACTCGTTTTCCTGGCACTAGAGTACCCTGAGGGTGCCCCCACCCTCAGGGACCCCCTCCCGCCGGGCTCTGGAGAGAGGAAGGGGTTAAACTTACCTCTTTTTCCAGCGCCGGGCGGGGAGCTTTCCTCCTCCTCTCCATCTTGATCGCGACGTCATCGGCTGAATGCGCATGCGCGGCAGGAGCCGCGCTCGCATTCAGCTGGTCGCATAGGAAAGCATTTACAATGTGTTCGCCTGTCCAACAATACTTTGCTTTCCTATGGACGCTTGCGTGCTCTCACTGTGATTTTCACAGTGAGAAGCACGCAAGCGCCTCTAGCGGCTGTCAATGAGACAGCCACTAGAGGATTTGGAGGCTGGATTAACCCTCATTATAAACATAGCAGTTTCTCTGAAACTGCTATGTTTATAAAAAAAAGGGTTAATCCTAGAGGTACCTGGCACCCAGACCACTTCATTAAGCTGAAGTCGTCTGGGTGCCTAGAGTGGTCCTTTAACTTGTCCAGTATGGAAGCAGCGTGTTGGCATCAAGCCAACAGCATTTTTGCTCATTTGGTTGCTTTTACTTCAGATCACATTCAGGAAATGTTCACATCTAGACTGAATTGTGTTCCCTGTTATAATTAATTTGCTGACCTCTGGGCATTAAAAAATAACATCCATGCATAGGACAATGCTTACAAAGTGTAAGACAATATTTTCATAAAACACTGATTTTGGTTGGAATAACGAAGGACAAAAAAATTACTTTTGATCCAGCGTCAAAAAACATTTAAATATTTTCCTACTGCTGGAAGCTTTCTTCATTGGCTGAAAGTGATTAGCTGAGAGAGAGCCCTTCATTCCTGCTCTCCTGCCACAGGAGAGCAGGTGTGGGACACACCCCGTCAGACACCAGGTAAGAAGCCAGATTGTTACTAAATGCTTTGACTCCATAAATTGAAGGTCTGTGTCTGGGTACTCCTGGAACCATAACCACTACAGAGTGGTGCAGTGGTTATGGTGCTTGTAGATTTCCTCTAATGTCTGCAAATATTTTTAGCACATAAAAATAACAAATCTTTTTCCATGCACTAGGTATAGGCAACCTTCGGCACTGCAGATGTTTTGGACTACACTTCCCATGATGCTTTGCCAGCATTATGGGTGTAAGAGCATTATGGGGGATGTAGTCCACAACATCTGGAGTGCCGAAGGTTGCCTAAACTAGACATTTCCCAATTTTCAACTGATTCTAAGCATATAGGTAACAATCTTGCCACCTGCTTAGGTTAATACAAAATGCAATTTAGAAGATCATTGGCCAATATAAAATTTCCCAAGAGCTCTTTCTTATGACAAAGATAAAACTTTGGGTTTCCTGTATTTGGGCCCAGTCAGGTGTGAGTGGATGCCAACAGACGTCACCTTGTAAGCTTACTCCTTCTTTTGAATCCAGGAGTCCTGACACTGGGTCCAACTCAGCAGTATTTGAAAACCAAATACTCCTTTCTTCATCAAATCAATGGAGTCTCAATTCATGTGAACGTGGCAAAGTTATAAGTTCCTTGACAAACAATGAATGCTTTGACTATGCACTTCCTAGGGTAACCTGAATGTAGAGTAGTTGTCCCAATATTTAACTACATGATTATCTTACTTAATAGATCCTCATTGTCTTGCTATGCTATAATTCTATTCTATTGTTTCCTTACCTTTCAGTCATCTAAAATAATTCAGAAAATATACTGTCTTTTCTCTAACATTTTATGAATGATGTCTCATTTATTGGAGGGGCTTATGAAAAAATTTATATTCAATGGCTCTAATAAATTAATTGTCTATAATTAAAGTGTGGCGTAGTCCAAATATATGTAAAAAAAATTAGGTTATCCATGCAGTGGAGCCAATTGACCCAAGTACCGGCTCTAAGGCTCTCTGCCTGTCACTTATCTTTTTTATATTTCATTTTTCTCCCCGAGTCAAATCACCTGTCTATGTCATTCAAGCAATAGTTAATAAACTTAACTTCCTTAGAGTTTAATCACAAACATTGCGTGCCACAAAATTCTTTCCGTTTCCAATTTGCATCATTGTTTCTCAATAAGCTGCTTGACTCTGCAAGTGGCAAAATGAGTGGCATTAATAATGAATGCTAGGAACAGATGTCCTACACAACCTGTAGCTCAGCATTTATAAGCACCAAAAAATATGTCCTTCATCATGTAAGCTACATGGTGCAATGGCAACACTATAGGCACGTAGACCACTTTATCCCAATGAAGTGGTCTGGGTGCCATGCCCTCCCACCCCCATTTTAACCCTGCAAGTAAAAGCATTGCTGTTCTGCAGAATTGCAATGTTTTCTTTCATTGCAGGGTTTAAATGCCGCTAGAGGCACGTCCACTGAAGTAGCAGAATACAATTTTGCTATTTTAATCAGATGGTCTCATAGAGACCATCTGATTTGTACATTGCAGTAATTTGCAGTGCATGTTCATTAGCCTCTTGAATATCTCATACAAGTAAGCTAGACATAAGAGCTGAGCCTGGAATTAGGGTTGCCACCTGGACGGTATTTTAATTGTTCAGCTGGTTATTGAGGTTTTTTGGTCAGTTCCGATATTCAGGGCCTTCTTTAACTAGGGGCAAATGGGGCAGCTGCCCCGGGCCCAGTTACTCCTGAGGGGCCCAAGGCAGCTGCCCAGTGGGCCTCGCTGCCCTCAACTATTTTTTCAGAAGCATTTGCATCCATCAGTAATGGAGGGGGAGAAGACTGCATAACTAATCGTGGCAGACACAGCTTTTTTTCCTCTCACACGTATCACTAGTCCTTAATATGCCAGCATTGAAATTCATTGAATAGTCCAGAATTCACAATATGAATTATAACGGTAACATACTGAGCTAAACATAGGAGGATCCTCCCCACACCCGCCAAAAAAAAAAAAAGAAATTGCATGGTAGGGCAAGTAGCTCGCAGTACAGCTTTGAAGCGAGGTTAGAGATAATTTATCTCTGGCCAAAGAAGATGACCAAAAATTTACAGACCCCTGGAAACAGGAATACCACATCCAATCTCCCTGCTCCATCTGATACCTAATTGTTCCATAGACTTCAACATGTCTACTTAAAAAAAAAAAACAGATTTTGGGGGCGGAGCTAGCAGCGGTGCTGCACGGACGCAAAATCAGACAGCTCCGGCTGACTTAATCAAATTTTGCCTGAATCCAAGCCCACACACGCCATTGGTAAACCTAACAACCAGCAACAGGCACAGGAGGTACACCCACACCGATTGATGCCCTTTTTTCTACCCAAAAACGCGCCCAGGCAGAGACGCAGGCACGGGGGCCTACACCATGCAAGAGACCCCGGACTGGGGGAGCCTCCTAGGCGGAGCATACGACCACTGGGACAAAGCTTACCTGCCCGGCTCACCACCACAACCCGAACCGGTGGCCCAGATTCCCGCCATGGGACGGCGATCACAGAAACAACACCCTCCGGCCGCTCACCAAGACATAGGAGCCCTGCTCCAGAAACAAGCGCCGCCAAAGATGGCGCCCACGGAGAGCACCCCTGCCGACACACCGGCCGATACACCCGAACAACGGGACTTACAGGAGAGGGGTAAAACACTCCCCACACCTCAAATAGCTACAGAAGCCACAGAGTACACCAGTCCCACAACTAAACACGACCTGAAAATTCTACTACAAGACTTTCACAAGGTACTAGCAGCCGAACTCGCAGTATTGAGAGCAGACATGCAAAACACAGCTGACAGAGTGAGGGCCACTGAAGAGGACATAGTGGACATCCAAGCTGACCTCTCCCAGGTACATACAGAGGTACAACAGCTTACCAAGTCCCACCAAGCACTAGCCCTGCAGCTTACCTCACTAGAGGACAAACACAGACGCAACAACGTCAAAATCCGTGGCATACCAGCCACTATCTCACCCGACGAATTGCCTCATTATGTGAGACGGTTGTTGGCAAGCATCCTACCCCAGGCCGTTGCAAAGAAATTAGCAATGGACGGAGTGTACAGAATCTCAGCCCCGAACCGGGCCTCACAAAATACAGACCGAGACGTCATACTGCGCTGCACTACATCCCAGGACAGGGGACGCATCATGGCAGCACTGAAGGGCAAAACGCCCCTGCCATTCGAAGAAGCACAACTGACCTTTTACCAAGATCTGACACGATCAACCCTGCAATGGCGCAAAACACTGGCGCCGCTCACCACACAACTGAGAGCAGCTGGCGTAAAGTACCGCTGGGGAGCACCGGGAACCCTCATGGTGTCCCACCAAGGACAAACTCACACCCTTACCTCTCTCCGAGGCACCATCACTTCTCACAGCCCTGGGACTACCAACACCATCATCCGCTCCACCTAGGCCCACCTCTACGAGGGTCGGGGACCCTGCCACGACCAGACCATTCACCCCAAGAGCGGCAACGGAAAATCAATCCACAACCTGACAACACCGGACAGTCGGGAGGGCCATATTGATACTGACTGAGAGAAACCTGAAGCCCACCGTGGCAGCTAATGCCCCAATTATCGTTACTTATGTTGTTAATGTTTTATTTTTAACTCTGCTAACACCTCCAATTGACTTCTTATAAATCAAACCAGGAGCCCACTACGCAAGCTCCTATACCCCTAGCAGCAACACTAACAGGCGAGACACTCCCCCCCCCCACCCCCCGCTACCCCCACCAAGTGTTTACACAAGTAGGAACACGCAGATCCATCAGGGAACTCACCCCCTAGATTAACAGGCCCCCTAAACACTTGGCCCCTCTTCCCCTCAGTGATAAGCCTACAGCAAGCCGACTCCCTGGACGGTAACCAACCAGTGTAACTGGCACGTACCAACCACCTCCACCAGAGAGTTTCCAAACACAACACCATCTTACTAACACTGAGCCTTACCTCTCGAATATAAACCAACCCTCTTGTAACACCACAACGTACCACTCTTAGTAAACACCTTGCAGGACTTGACGAAACCTCCTCCTAATATACGTTGTTCAACCTTGTTTAATATAACAATTATAAGCCAATTTCTCATGTCACATGACAAGCTAAAGTACAAAACTACTACTTGCATTATTGACATAACTAATACCAATGTTGTATTTCTCTGGCACGAAAAAAAAAAGAATAAAAAAAAAACAAAAACAGATTTTAACATTATTGCTATGTGCATGTATTATTTAAATGTGTATTTGTTAATAACTACATCTGACTGGGCGTAGGAAGTGCTAAATGCAATATTTTATTAATTCTATATTTGACCAATGCACCCCTGTTACACTTTCGAATGGATCTAAAACACAAAAATGTATGTCTACTAACCCATGCTAATGTTTACAAAATGAGTCTACACACTAAGCAGTGATTTAAGTTGAATTGGTTGCACACTTGCAAGTTGTATAGAGAAATTAGTCAAATTAGAAGATTTTTTTTTTCTTCCCAATTTTACTATTTTGGTCAAAAATGATCAAGTCAGCACTGAATGAAAGCGTCTCAAGCCTCTGCTTAATGAGTTTAGTTGATGTATGATTTGTAAACAAATTCTTGTCACAGTGATCGTTCTGGAACTTGTCTTTAATAAACACATACTCCTTGAATTAACCAAGAAGCAGAACCACCACCAAGTTGATAAGGTGTAACTTTTGGATGTTCACAGGTTGTCCACCATGGTGATAGACTAGGCTGCAGGGGTGGGCCATCTTGGCACTCCTGATGTTGTGGACACTACATTTCCCATAATACTCTCACAAGCACAATGATGGCAAAGCATCAGGGGAGATGTAGTCCACAATATCTGGAATGCCGAAGGATGACTATCCCTTAGAGATGGTTAAACTTGGTACTGAAGATATTTGTGCACTATGTTTCCTGGGAGACCCATCTCAGTCTTTAGGCTGGCTGAGGTTTATGAGACAGGAAGTATACAAATATATGCAGTGCCAAGTCGTCACTGATACAGACAGTTTCTATTAACTCCTTCAAACCATCCCTCGTGAATCGAATAAAGAGTCCAGCTTACATCTGTACTTTTTATTACAGTTCTCAGCTGAACACAGTGGTTGCCAATAAAAAGTGTCATTTCACAACTTGATAATTGTAGAGGTTTTTTGGGGTGGGGGTTTATTGTTACAGTGTTCTTTTTTTTTTTCTTTTTTTTTTGCTATGTAGAAAAGGTTCTGGTACTTTAATGTATTATGGTAAACATAACCAAAACAAAATACATTTACTTCCACATGCCCAGGTTTTACGATTTGTTGCTATGATAGCTCCAATGCTCTGTCCAAGTCATATTCATCATAGAAACTAGCTCGATTAACCCTTGAGATGCCACCAGAGGCTGTATCCGTTGGCAGTGGATGTGTTATCAGGGAAATGATCAGCGTTTGTTGGCAGTAGAAGGATTAGTATCAGAGATCCGGCCTTTAAAGTCCGCTGAATAATAAATTGTCAGCTGCACATGGGATACTGAGGAGCAGTGTATCTGGGTAGAAAGGAGGGAGGCATGGGGAACCTAGGCCACTTTAGCACCCTTATTCATTTGCAGCTGGTCTCGTCTCCCAAATAGTCCACTGTATCCAAGTGAAAGTAAGAGGTCATACCTAATGTCACAAAGAGACTAGAAAGACCACAGACAGAATGAAGAAACTGGAAAAGCTGGAGCGGGAAAGCATTCAGAGACAGATATACATTGTTACTGCAGGATGCTGCCTTAGCTGGTTCTAATGAATAATTAAGGGACATTTGATGAGCCGGATTTAGTCTGTCCTGTGGGACCATTAAGAAGCTCCTAGTCTGGCTGGCTTCATCCTTTTTCATTGGGAGTAAAGTCTTCATTCAATGTTAGAGGGGCTCACTCTGAACTATGCTCTGTCTTGGGACCCCCTCTCTCTCTCTCTCTCTCTCTCTTTCTTTTTTTTCTTTTTTTGTGGAATGTATTATATTCTACCCACTCAATATTTATCGAGTCTTTCATTATTTACATATTGGCAGAAGGCAATGCCTTTCATTCATTCACCAAAACATTATATTCAACTTTACGGAAACAAGACTCCCTTTCCACTACAGTCTGCCACTAAATGGAACTTTATGCATTAAAGGAGCTTTATTATCAAAGTGTTACTTTCTTTTTTTAACGATTGTGTTGCTGCAAACTGAATTGCTAAAATTAGGCCAAAGTAACCAAGTGAGCTAATTTCCTAAATTGGTGATTTCTTCTAAGATAATACATTGTCACTTATATTTTGCAATCTGGGCTCCAGTGCTCCACAATTTACTGTTTGATGTCTTCCTTCTAGGTAATGGCTGCTAGAAGTTTGAACTGTTATAGAGCACGATATGCTTTAACCCCTTAAGGACACATGACATGTGTGACATGTTATGATTCCCTTTTATTCCAAAAGCTTGGTCCATAAGGGGTTAAAGGGACAGTAAGCACCATAACCACTATAGCTTACTGCTCAAGCAGTCTTGGTGCAGTTTCTCTGTTTTTAGTCAAACTACTTTTGTGCAGTGTGATGAAAACCTTGCATCTACCGACACCCAAACCTTGATACCCACAGTTGTTATTTCTTCTTTATCGATACAAATTTGACCATCAATGACATCTCCAAACACTACCATTGTCATCCAAATATGAACAGATTTGCGTGGATTATCTTGACGTTTTGTCAAGCCACTCAAAAACTGTTTAACCCCTTAAGGACCAAACTTCTGTAATAAAAGGGAATCATGACATGTCACACATGTCATGTGTCCTTAAAGGGACACTATAGTCACCAGTGCAACTACATGTATTCCTGACCATATAGTGTTAACACGACCATCTAGCCCCCCTGGGCCCCTCATGCCTCCATAAATTTAGTAGAAATCTTACTGTGTTCAGGTCAGAAGCTGTAAATCTGCATGCTGTTAGACTCAGGAAAAACAAGCAGTCTGCTGACATGTGATAGCCTGATCCAATCACAGTGCTTCCCCAGGCAGATCAGGGGCAGAGCCAGCATGATTCAAACACAGCCCTGGCCAATCAGCATCTCCTCATAGAGATTAATTGAATCAATGAATCTCTATGAGGAATGTTCAGGGTCTGCATGCAGTGGGAGGAGATACTGAATCACAGTAAGCTCGTGCACAGCAGATCTGAGTGCATGGAGGCATATTATGCCTCCATCAACTCCGAAGTCCCTCTGGTTCACTCTGAGTTACTGCAACTGGAGGTGTTCCTATCTTTCAATGTAAACACTGTATTTTTTCAGAAAATACAGTGTTTACATGAGAAAGGCTGCAGGGAGCTATAGTTCTCACCTGAACAACCTCATTAAGCTGAAGTTGTTCAGGTGACTATAGTGTCTCTTTAAGGGGTTAAAGTTAAATATCCTGTACCGCTCCCCCCCCCCCCCCCTTACTTCCTTACTCCCAGCCACCATAGTATGTAGCAGTAAGAAAAATGCAAGGATGATTTCCAAGAGTACCGATTTCTTATATAACTGTGCCGAGTAAATGGAACTTGGCATAAAATGCATTCTCCCTGCCTTACATATGCAGCCTTGCTCTTTACTGATATATTTGCCAGGTAAGTTACTGTGCCCAACAAGTGTAGCCTGGCATAAAAAGTATCCCACCTGATACATTTTCATTGCTCTACGCAATGTAGGGAAATGATAATGCCTTGCTCTTAACTGCCAAAGAACCCACATTGCCTGGCAAGTGTTGCTATTAGCATTGTCTACCCAGCAAGCTTGTCCAAGCAACCATGTTTCACAAGAGCAAAATGTGAGCAAAATCCCTAACGTTTTGACACAAAAGTCATAGACAAACGCCTTAAAGGAACACTATAGTCACCTAAACAACTTTGGCTTAATGAAGCAGTTTTGGTGTATAGATCATGCCTCTCAGGTTACACTGCTCAATTATCTGCCATTTAGGAGTTAAATCACTTTGTTTCTGTTTATGTAGCCCTTGCCACACCTCCCATGGCTCTGATTGACAGCCTGTACAAAAAAAAACTGGTTTCACTTTCAATCAGATGTAATTTATCATAAACCATTTTATCTCTTGCTCTGTAAATTTAACTTTAATCACATACAGGAGGCTCTTGCAGGGTCTAGCAACTATTAACATAGCATGGGATAAGAACAGAACTTGCAATAAAGGAAGGATAAACATTAGATTACTCTTTACAGGAAGTGTTTAGGAAGGCTGTGCAAGTCACATGCAGGGAGGTATTACTAGGGTTCATAAACAAAGTGATTTAACTCCTAAATGGCCGAGAATTGAGCGTTGAGACTGCAGGGGCAGGATCTATCATCAAAACTGCTTCATTAAGCTAAAATTATTTTGGTGACTATAGGGTCCCTTTAAAAAACACATTGCAGATTTTGCACATAAAATGTACAGGTCAATAATAAACCTGAAATTTTAAGATAAGTTAATGACAACTTTGCTACCAATTCTTAATTGCATGCGTCTGACTATGTATCGATTGGACACATGCCATTGCCTATTTATTTGATTTATGAATCTTCATTTGCTTATTTACCTAACTAGTCATCGGTATTTAATACATCCAAAACCCAAAGATAGATTGTCTCTCAAAAATGTGGGATACTTGTTGTCACAACACTGTCACAAGAAAGCACAAATTACTGACACGGTGGGGAGATTCAGCAAAGTGTTTTGAAAAGTGTTATATCAATGATATTGTTTGCCTAAATTCTGCCAATTTTTGCAGAAATAAAAACTTGAGTGGCAGAAAAAGATAAGTGAAAGTCCTTTTGTGGAGAAAAAAAGTAACAGAAAGTTTATTAAATCCATAGTGTTGCTATACAACAAAAAAAAAACAAACAGAATTGATGAATTGCACAATAAAGGTACAAGAAAATGTGCCCATTATCTTACTTTTTATAATTTCAGTTAATTCATCTAAATTTTTCAACCAAATGCCGAAATGCATAAGAAAAAAACCTGAAAGGCATTATATTATTTTTGGCGGCAATTGAATAAATCCATTAATTATATACACTTCCCGGTATAGTAGTGTGGTATACTATATTTCCCACATAATATTAATAGCCTTCATCCCGCACAGGAATATTTAACATCCTGTATAATATGGGTTAAGTGTTTTGAGTACTGGGAGACTGTTTCACAGCATATTAAAGCACAGCGATAGCAAACAACCACTCTCTTAGACTTAGTTATGTGGGCAGTGTCCGCTTTGAATCATAACTTTCCGGACTCTTGCATAAGATTTTGCATCCTGTGACCTCTGGCAGATTTAAACAGAAAATTAAGCAATAATTATAAAAACAGAGATTCAATTCAAATATATTTAACTACACACTGTTTATGCACCTGGACATTTACTATTCTATCCATACTTAAAATAACACTGTCATCTGCAATTATTTTTCTATGAATCATTTGAATTGATTATTATTATTTTTATCTCAGTAAGCTATAGTGCTTTTAGTTGAAATGGACACTTCAAAAAATGCATGGGGTTTCAATGTTGCATTCTTCCTGATTAGTGATGTACCGAACTGTCCGCCGGCGGACAGTTCCCGGCGAAATTAGCTTGTTCGCGTTCGCCGCGGCTGGCGGACACATGCGCAGTTCGATCCGCCCCCTATTCGTCATCATTGGGCAAACTTTGACCCTGTGCCTCTCGGTCAGCAGACACATTACAGCCAATCAGCAGCACTCCCTCCCTTCCACACCCTCCAACCTCCCTCTCAGCATCCATTTTCGATTCATTCGGAAGATGCATGCTTAGTGAGAGGAGGGAAAGTTTAGCTGCTGCTGATTACATTGGGAAATTGATAGCTAGGCTAGGGTATTCAGTGTCCACTACAATCCTGAAGGACTCATCTGATCTCTGCTGTAAGGACAGCACCCCAAAAAGCCCTTTTTAGGGCTAGAACATCAGGCTGCTTTTTTTTTTTTTTTCCTGTGTAATGTAATTGCAGGTGCCTGCCTGCCAGCCTGTGTGTCAGACTCACAGCATATACTGTGCCCACTTGCCCAGTGCCACCACTCATATCTGTTTTAACAATCGGTTAAGCTTTACATTTAAAATAAATATTTTTTTTTCACTGTAATAGAAGAGCAGTTGCCTGCCTGCCAGCTTCTGTGTGAGGTTGGATGCCTTGCCCATTTGCACAGTCAGTGCCACCACTCATATCTGTTTTAACAATCGGTTAAGCTTTAGATTTAAAATAAATAATTTTTTTTCACTGTAATAGAAGAGCAGTTAGTTGTCTGCAAGCATCTGGGTGTCAGGCCTACTTCAGCGTGTGCTCTGCAGACCTGTGCCAGCGTGCTTTGACAGTTGCCAATCATATCTGGTGTCTCTTTAGCGTGCTTTTACAAAGAAAAAAGGTTTCCAGTGTAAGCTAATAGCAGCCAGTCAGTGTCCTTCAAGCGGCTCTGTCAGGCCTTCCATCAGCGTGTGCCCTGCACAACCCTGCCAGCGTGCTTTGACAGTTGCCAATCATATCTGGTGTCTCTTTAGCGTGCTTTTACAAAGAAAAAAGGTTTCCAGTGTAAGCTAATAGCAGCCAGTCAGTGTCCTTCAAGCGGCTCTGTCAGGCCTTCCTTCAGCGTGTGCCCTGCACAACCCTGCCAGCGTACTTTGACAGTTGCCAATCATATCTGGTGTCTCTATAGCGTGCTTTTACAAAGAAAAAAGGTTTCCAGTGTAAGCTAATAGCAGCCAGTCAGTGTCCTTCAAGCGGCTCTGTCAGGCCTTCCATCAGCGTGTGCCCTGCACAACCCTGCCAGCGTGCTTTGACAGTTGCCAATCATATCTGGTGTCTCTTTAGCGTGCTTTTACAAAGAAAAAAGGTTTCCAGTGTAAGCTAATAGCAGCCAGTCAGTGTCCTTCAAGCGGCTCTGTCAGGCCTTCCTTCAGCGTGTGCCCTGCACAACCCTGCCAGCGTGCTTTGACAGTTGCCAATCATATCTGCTGTCTCTTTAGCGTGCTTTTACAAAGAAAAAAGGTTTCCAGTGTAAGCTAATAGCAGCCAGTCAGTGTCCTTCAAGCGGCTCTGTCAGGCCTTCCTTCAGCGTGTGCCCTGCACAACCCTGCCAGCGTACTTTGACAGTTGGCAATCATATCTGGTGTCTCTATAGCGTGCTTTTACAAAGAAAAAAGGTTTCCAGTGTAAGCTAATAGCAGCCAGTCAGTGTCCTTCAAGCGGCTCTGTCAGGCCTTCCTTCAGCGTGTGCCCTGCACAACACTGCCAGCGTGCTTTGACAGTTGCCAATCATATCTGCTGTCTCTTTAGCGTGCTTTTACAAAGAAAAAAGGTTTCCAGTGTAAGCTAATAGCAGCCAGTCAGTGTCCTTCAAGCGGCTCTGTCAGGCCTTCCTTCAGCGTGTGCCCTGCACAACCCTGCCAGCGTGCTTTGACAGTTGCCAATCATATCTGGTGTGTCTTTAGCGTGCTTTTACAAAGAAAAAAGGTTTCCAGTGTAAGCTAATAGCAGCCAGTCAGTGTCCTTCAAGCGGCTCTGTCAGGCCTTCCTTCAGCGTGTGCCCTGCACAACCCTGCCAGCGTGCTTTGACAGTTGCCAATCATATCTGGTGTCTCTTTAGCGTGCTTTTACAAAGAAAAAAGGTTTCCAGTGTAAGCTAATAGCAGCCAGTCAGTGTCCTTCAAGCGGCTCTGTCAGGCCTTCCTTCAGCGTGTGCCCTGCACAACACTGCCAGCGTGCTTTGACAGTTGCCAATCATATCTGGTGTCTCTTTAGCGTGCTTTTACAAAGAAAAAAGGTTTCCAGTGTAAGCTAATAGCAGCCAGTCAGTGTCCTTCAAGCGGCTCTGTCAGGCCTTCCATCAGCGTGTGCCCTGCACAACCCTGCCAGCGTGCTTTGACAGTTGCCAATCATATCTGGTGTCTCTTTAGCGTGCTTTTACAAAGAAAAAAGGTTTCCAGTGTAAGCTAATAGCAGCCAGTCAGTGTCCTTCAAGCGGCTCTGTCAGGCCTTCCATCAGCGTGTGCCCTGCACAACCCTGCCAGCGTGCTTTGACAGTTGCCAATCATATCTGGTGTCTCTTTAGCGTGCTTTTACAAAGAAAAAAGGTTTCCAGTGTAAGCTAATAGCAGCCAGTCAGTGTCCTTCAAGCGGCTCTGTCAGGCCTTCCTTCAGCGTGTGCCCTGCACAACCCTGCCAGCGTGCTTTGACAGTTGCCAATCATATCTGCTGTCTCTTTAACGTGCTTTTACAAAGAAAGAAGGTTTCCAGTGTAAGCTAATAGCAGCCAGTCAGTGTCCTTCAAGCGGCTCTGTCAGGCCTTCCTTCAGCGTGTGCCCTGCACAACCCTGCCAGCGTACTTTGACAGTTGCCAATCATATCTGGTGTCTCTATAGCGTGCTTTTACAAAGAAAAAAGGTTTCCAGTGTAAGCTAATAGCAGCCAGTCAGTGTCCTTCAAGCGGCTCTGTCAGGCCTTCCTTCAGCGTGTGCCCTGCACAACACTGCCAGCGTGCTTTGACAGTTGCCAATCATATCTGGTGTCTCTTTAGCGTGCTTTTACAAAGAAAAAAGGTTTCCAGTGTAAGCTAATAGCAGCCAGTCAGTGTCCTTCAAGCGGCTCTGTCAGGCCTTCCTTCAGCGTGTGCCCTGCACAACCCTGCCAGCGTGCTTTGACAGTTGCCAATCATATCTGCTGTCTCTTTAACGTGCTTTTACAAAGAAAAAAGGTTTCCAGTGTAAGCTAATAGCAGCCAGTCAGTGTCCTTCAAGCGGCTCTGTCAGGCCTTCCATCAGCGTGTGCCCTGCACAACCCTGCCAGCGTGCTTTGACAGTTGCCAATCATATCTGGTGTCTCTTTAGCGTGCTTTTACAAAGAAAAAAGGTTTCCAGTGTAAGCTAATAGCAGCCAGTCAGTGTCCTTCAAGCGGCTCTGTCAGGCCTTCCTTCAGCGTGTGCCCTGCACAACCCTGCCAGCGTACTTTGACAGTTGCCAATCATATCTGGTGTCTCTATAGCGTGCTTTTACAAAGAAAAAAGGTTTCCAGTGTAAGCTAATAGCAGCCAGTCAGTGTCCTTCAAGCGGCTCTGTCAGGCCTTCCATCAGCGTGTGCCCTGCACAACCCTGCCAGCGTGCTTTGACAGTTGCCAATCATATCTGGTGTCTCTTTAGCGTGCTTTTACAAAGAAAAAAGGTTTCCAGTGTAAGCTAATAGCAGCCAGTCAGTGTCCTTCAAGCGGCTCTGTCAGGCCTTCCTTCAGCGTGTGCCCTGCACAACCCTGCCAGCGTGCTTTGACAGTTGCCAATCATATCTGCTGTCTCTTTAGCGTGCTTTTACAAAGAAAAAAGGTTTCCAGTGTAAGCTAATAGCAGCCAGTCAGTGTCCTTCAAGCGGCTCTGTCAGGCCTTCCTTCAGCGTGTGCCCTGCACAACCCTGCCAGCGTACTTTGACAGTTGGCAATCATATCTGGTGTCTCTATAGCGTGCTTTTACAAAGAAAAAAGGTTTCCAGTGTAAGCTAACAGCAGCCAGTCAGTGTCCTTCAAGCGGCTCTGTCAGGCCTTCCTTCAGCGTGTGCCCTGCACAACACTGCCAGCGTGCTTTGACAGTTGCCAATCATATCTGGTGTCTCTTTAGCGTGCTTTTACAAAGAAAAAAGGTTTCCAGTGTAAGCTAATAGCAGCCAGTCAGTGTCCTTCAAGCGGCTCTGTCAGGCTTTCCTTCAGCGTGTGCCCTGCACAACCCTGCCAGCGTGCTTTGACAGTTGCCAATCATATCTGGTGTCTCTTTAGCGTGCTTTTACAAAGAAAAAAGGTTTCCAGTTTAAGCTAATAGCAGCCAGTCAGTGTCCTTCAAGCGGCTCTGTCAGGCCTTCCTTCAGCGTGTGCCCTGCACAACCCTGCCAGCGTGCTTTGACAGTTGCCAATCATATCTGCTGTCTCTTTAGCGTGCTTTTACAAAGAAAAAAGGTTTCCAGTGTAAGCTAATAGCAGCCAGTCAGTGTCCTTCAAGCGGCTCTGTCAGGCCTTCCTTCAGCGTGTGCCCTGCACAACCCTGCCAGCGTACTTTGACAGTTGCCAATCATATCTGGTGTCTCTATAGCGTGCTTTTACAAAGAAAAAAGGTTTCCAGTGTAAGCTAATAGCAGCCAGTCAGTGTCCTTCAAGCGGCTCTGTCAGGCCTTCCTTCAGCGTGTGCCCTGCACAACCCTGCCAGCGTGCTTTGACAGTTGCCAATCATATCTGGTGTCTCTTTAGCGTGCTTTTACAAAGAAAAAAGGTTTCCAGTGTAAGCTAATAGCAGCCAGTCAGTGTCCTTCAAGCGGCTCTGTCAGGCCTTCCTTCAGCGTGTGCCCTGCACAACCCTGCCAGCGTACTTTGACAGTTGGCAATCATATCTGGTGTCTCTATAGCGTGCTTTTACAAAGAAAAAAGGTTTCCAGTGTAAGCTAATAGCAGCCAGTCAGTGTCCTTCAAGCGGCTCTGTCAGGCCTTCCTTCAGCGTGTGCCCTGCACAACACTGCCAGCGTGCTTTGACAGTTGCCAATCATATCTGGTGTCTCTTTAGCGTGCTTTTATAAAGAAAAAAGGTTTCCAGTGTAAGCTAATAGCAGCCAGTCAGTGTCCTTCAAGCGGCTCTGTCAGGCTTTCCTTCAGCGTGTGCCCTGCACAACCCTGCCAGCGTGCTTTGACAGTTGCCAATCATATCTGGTGTCTCTTTAGCGTGCTTTTACAAAGAAAAAAGGTTTCCAGTTTAAGCTAATAGCAGCCAGTCAGTGTCCTTCAAGCGGCTCTGTCAGGCCTTCCTTCAGCGTGTGCCCTGCACAACCCTGCCAGCGTGCTTTGACAGTTGCCAATCATATCTGCTGTCTCTTTAGCGTGCTTTTACAAAGAAAAAAGGTTTCCAGTGTAAGCTAATAGCAGCCAGTCAGTGTCCTTCAAGCGGCTCTGTCAGGCCTTCCTTCAGCGTGTGCCCTGCACAACCCTGCCAGCGTACTTTGACAGTTGCCAATCATATCTGGTGTCTCTATAGCGTGCTTTTACAAAGAAAAAAGGTTTCCAGTGTAAGCTAATAGCAGCCAGTCAGTGTCCTTCAAGCGGCTCTGTCAGGCCTTCCTTCAGCGTGTGCCCTGCACAACCCTGCCAGCGTACTTTGACAGTTGGCAATCATATCTGGTGTCTCTATAGCGTGCTTTTACAAAGAAAAAAGGTTTCCAGTGTAAGCTAATAGCAGCCAGTCAGTGTCCTTCAAGCGGCTCTGTCAGGCCTTCCTTCAGCGTGTGCCCTGCACAACACTGCCAGCGTGCTTTGACAGTTGCCAATCATATCTGGTGTCTCTTTAGCGTGCTTTTACAAAGAAAAAAGGTTTCCAGTGTAAGCTAATAGCAGCCAGTCAGTGTCCTTCAAGCGGCTCTGTCAGGCTTTCCTTCAGCGTGTGCCCTGCACAACCCTGCCAGCGTGCTTTGACAGTTGCCAATCATATCTGGTGTCTCTTTAGCGTGCTTTTACAAAGAAAAAAGGTTTCCAGTTTAAGCTAATAGCAGCCAGTCAGTGTCCTTCAAGCGGCTCTGTCAGGCCTTCCTTCAGCGTGTGCCCTGCACAACCCTGCCAGCGTGCTTTGACAGTTGCCAATCATATCTGCTGTCTCTTTAGCGTGCTTTTACAAAGAAAAAAGGTTTCCAGTGTAAGCTAATAGCAGCCAGTCAGTGTCCTTCAAGCGGCTCTGTCAGGCCTTCCTTCAGCGTGTGCCCTGCACAACCCTGCCAGCGTACTTTGACAGTTGCCAATCATATCTGGTGTCTCTATAGCGTGCTTTTACAAAGAAAAAAGGTTTCCAGTGTAAGCTAATAGCAGCCAGTCAGTGTCCTTCAAGCGGCTCTGTCAGGCCTTCCTTCAGCGTGTGCCCTGCACAACACTGCCAGCGTGCTTTGACAGTTGCCAATCATATCTGGTGTCTCTTTAGCGTGCTTTTACAAAGAAAAAAGGTTTCCAGTGTAAGCTAATAGCAGCCAGTCAGTGTCCTTCAAGCGGCTCTGTCAGGCCTTCCATCAGCGTGTGCCCTGCACAACCCTGCCAGCGTGCTTTGACAGTTGCCAATCATATCTGGTGTCTCTTTAGCGTGCTTTTACAAAGAAAAAAGGTTTCCAGTGTAAGCTAATAGCAGCCAGTCAGTGTCCTTCAAGCGGCTCTGTCAGGCCTTCCTTCAGCGTGTGCCCTGCACAACACTGCCAGCGTGCTTTGACAGTTGCCAATCATATCTGGTGTCTCTTTAGCGTGCTTTTACAAAGAAAAAAGGTTTCCAGTGTAAGCTAATAGCAGCCATTCAGTGTCCTTCAAGCGGCTCTGTCAGGCCTTCCTTCAGCGTGTGCCCTGCACAACCCTGCCAGCATACTTTGACAGTTGCCACTCATATCTGGTGTCTCTATAGCGTGCTTTTAAAACCAAAACTTTGTTTCCACTGTAATAGAAGAGCAGTTGCCTGCCTGCCAGCTTCTGTGTGAGTTTCACAGTGGATACTGTGCCCTCTTGCCCAGTGCCACCACTCATATCTGTTTTTACAATAGCTTAAGCTTTAGATTTAAAATAAATAATTTTTTTCACTGTAATAGAAGAGCAGTTAGTTGTCTGCAAGCGTCTGGGTGTCAGGCCTACTTCAGCGTGTGCTCTGCAGACCTGTGCCAGCGTGCTTTGACAGTTGCCAATCATATCTGGTGTCTCTTTAGCGTGCTTTTACAAAGAAAAAAGGTTTCCAGTGTAAGCTAATAGCAGCCAGTCAGTGTCCTTCAAGCGGCTCTGTCAGGCCTTCCTTCAGCGTGTGCCCTGCACAACACTGCCAGCGTGCTTTGACAGTTGCCAATCATATCTGGTGTCTCTTTAGTGCTTTTACAAAGAAAAAAGGTTTCCAGTGTAAGCTAATAGCAGCCAGTCAGTGTCCTTCAAGCGGCTCTGTCAGGCCTTCCTTCAGCGTGTGCCCTGCACAACACTGCCAGCGTGCTTTGACAGTTGCCAATCATATCTGGTGTCTCTTTAGCGTGCTTTTACAAAGAAAAAAGGTTTCCAGTGTAAGCTAACAGCAGCCAGTCAGTGTCCTTCAAGCGGCTCTGTCAGGCCTTCCTTCAGCGTGTGCCCTGCACAACCCTGCCAGCGTACTTTGACAGTTGCCAATCATATCTGCTGTCTCTTTAGCGTGCTTTTACAAAGAAAAAAGGTTTCCAGTGTAAGCTAATAGCAGCCAGTCAGTGTCCTTCAAGCGGCTCTGTCAGGCCTTCCTTCAGCGTGTGCCCTGCACAACCCTGCCAGCGTGCTTTGACAGTTGCCAATCATATCTGCTGTCTCTTTAGCGTGCTTTTACAAAGAAAAAAGGTTTCCAGTGTAAGCTAATAGCAGCCAGTCAGTGTCCTTCAAGCGGCTCTGTCAGGCCTTCCTTCAGCGTGTGCCCTACACAACCCTGCCAGCGTACTTTGACAGTTGGCAATCATATCTGGTGTCTCTATAGCGTGCTTTTACAAAGAAAAAAGGTTTCCAGTGTAAGCTAATAGCAGCCAGTCAGTGTCCTTCAAGCGGCTCTGTCAGGCCTTCCATCAGCGTGTGCCCTGCACAACCCTGCCAGCGTGCTTTGACAGTTGCCAATCATATCTGGTGTCTCTTTAGCGTGCTTTTACAAAGAAAAAAGGTTTCCAGTGTAAGCTAATAGCAGCCAGTCAGTGTCCTTCAAGCGGCTCTGTCAGGCCTTCCTTCAGCGTGTGCCCTGCACAACCCTGCCAGCGTACTTTGACAGTTGCCAATCATATCTGGTGTCTCTATAGCGTGCTTTTACAAAGAAAAAAGGTTTCCAGTGTAAGCTAATAGCAGCCAGTCAGTGTCCTTCAAGCGGCTCTGTCAGGCCTTCCATCAGCGTGTGCCCTGCACAACCCTGCCAGCGTGCTTTGACAGTTGCCAATCATATCTGGTGTCTCTTTAGCGTGCTTTTACAAAGAAAAAAGGTTTCCAGTGTAAGCTAATAGCAGCCAGTCAGTGTCCTTCAAGCGGCTCTGTCAGGCCTTCCTTCAGCGTGTGCCCTGCATAACCCTGCCAGCGTGCTTTGACAGTTGCCAATCATATCTGCTGTCTCTTTAGCGTGCTTTTACAAAGAAAAAAGGTTTCCAGTGTAAGCTAATAGCAGCCAGTCAGTGTCCTTCAAGCGGCTCTGTCAGGCCTTCCTTCAGCGTGTGCCCTGCACAACACTGCCAGCGTGCTTTGACAGTTGCCAATCATATCTGGTGTCTCTATAGCGTGCTTTTACAAAGAAAAAAGGTTTCCAGTGTAAGCTAACAGCAGCCAGTCAGTGTCCTTCAAGCGGCTCTGTCAGGCCTTCCTTCAGCGTGTGCCCTGCACAACACTGCCAGCGTGCTTTGACAGTTGCCAATCATATCTGGTGTCTCTTTAGCGTGCTTTTACAAAGAAAAAAGGTTTCCAGTGTAAGCTAATAGCAGCCAGTCAGTGTCCTTCAAGCGGCTCTGTCAGGCTTTCCTTCAGCGTGTGCCCTGCACAACCCTGCCAGCGTGCTTTGACAGTTGCCAATCATATCTGGTGTCTCTTTAGCGTGCTTTTACAAAGAAAAAAGGTTTCCAGTTTAAGCTAATAGCAGCCAGTCAGTGTCCTTCAAGCGGCTCTGTCAGGCCTTCCTTCAGCGTGTGCCCTGCACAACCCTGCCAGCGTGCTTTGACAGTTGCCAATCATATCTGCTGTCTCTTTAGCGTGCTTTTACAAAGAAAAAAAGGTTTCCAGTGTAAGCTAATAGCAGCCAGTCAGTGTCCTTCAAGCGGCTCTGTCAGGCCTTCCTTCAGCGTGTGCCCTGCACAACCCTGCCAGCGTACTTTGACAGTTGCCAATCATATCTGGTGTCTCTATAGCGTGCTTTTACAAAGAAAAAAGGTTTCCAGTGTAAGCTAATAGCAGCCAGTCAGTGTCCTTCAAGCGGCTCTGTCAGGCCTTCCTTCAGCGTGTGCCCTGCACAACCCTGCCAGCGTGCTTTGACAGTTGCCAATCATATCTGGTGTCTCTTTAGCGTGCTTTTACAAAGAAAAAAGGTTTCCAGTGTAAGCTAATAGCAGCCAGTCAGTGTCCTTCAAGCGGCTCTGTCAGGCCTTCCTTCAGCGTGTGCCCTGCACAACCCTGCCAGCGTACTTTGACAGTTGGCAATCATATCTGGTGTCTCTATAGCGTGCTTTTACAAAGAAAAAAGGTTTCCAGTGTAAGCTAATAGCAGCCAGTCAGTGTCCTTCAAGCGGCTCTGTCAGGCCTTCCTTCAGCGTGTGCCCTGCACAACACTGCCAGCGTGCTTTGACAGTTGCCAATCATATCTGGTGTCTCTTTAGCGTGCTTTTACAAAGAAAAAAGGTTTCCAGTGTAAGCTAATAGCAGCCAGTCAGTGTCCTTCAAGCGGCTCTGTCAGGCTTTCCTTCAGCGTGTGCCCTGCACAACCCTGCCAGCGTGCTTTGACAGTTGCCAATCATATCTGGTGTCTCTTTAGCGTGCTTTTACAAAGAAAAAAGGTTTCCAGTTTAAGCTAATAGCAGCCAGTCAGTGTCCTTCAAGCGGCTCTGTCAGGCCTTCCTTCAGCGTGTGCCCTGCACAACCCTGCCAGCGTGCTTTGACAGTTGCCAATCATATCTGCTGTCTCTTTAGCGTGCTTTTACAAAGAAAAAAGGTTTCCAGTGTAAGCTAATAGCAGCCAGTCAGTGTCCTTCAAGCGGCTCTGTCAGGCCTTCCTTCAGCGTGTGCCCTGCACAACCCTGCCAGCGTACTTTGACAGTTGCCAATCATATCTGGTGTCTCTATAGCGTGCTTTTACAAAGAAAAAAGGTTTCCAGTGTAAGCTAATAGCAGCCAGTCAGTGTCCTTCAAGCGGCTCTGTCAGGCCTTCCTTCAGCGTGTGCCCTGCACAACACTGCCAGCGTGCTTTGACAGTTGCCAATCATATCTGGTGTCTCTTTAGCGTGCTTTTACAAAGAAAAAAGGTTTCCAGTGTAAGCTAATAGCAGCCAGTCAGTGTCCTTCAAGCGGCTCTGTCAGGCCTTCCATCAGCGTGTGCCCTGCACAACCCTGCCAGCGTGCTTTGACAGTTGCCAATCATATCTGGTGTCTCTTTAGCGTGCTTTTACAAAGAAAAAAGGTTTCCAGTGTAAGCTAATAGCAGCCAGTCAGTGTCCTTCAAGCGGCTCTGTCAGGCCTTCCATCAGCGTGTGCCCTGCACAACCCTGCCAGCGTGCTTTGACAGTTGCCAATCATATCTGGTGTCTCTTTAGCGTGCTTTTACAAAGAAAAAAGGTTTCCAGTGTAAGCTAATAGCAGCCAGTCAGTGTCCTTCAAGCGGCTCTGTCAGGCCTTCCTTCAGCGTGTGCCCTGCACAACCCTGCCAGCGTACTTTGACAGTTGCCAATCATATCTGGTGTCTCTATAGCGTGCTTTTACAAAGAAAAAAGGTTTCCAGTGTAAGCTAATAGCAGCCAGTCAGTGTCCTCAAGCGGCTCTGTCAGGCCTTCCTTCAGCGTGTGCCCTGCACAACACTGCCAGCGTGCTTTGACAGTTGCCAATCATATCTGGTGTCTCTTTAGCGTGCTTTTACAAAGAAAAAAGGTTTCCAGTGTAAGCTAATAGCAGCCATTCAGTGTCCTTCAAGCGGCTCTGTCAGGCCTTCCTTCAGCGTGTGCCCTGCACAACCCTGCCAGCGTACTTTGACAGTTGCCACTCATATCTGGTGTCTCTATAGCGTGCTTTTAAAACCAAAACTTTGTTTCCACTGTAATAGAAGAGCAGTTGCCTTCCTGCCAGCTTCTGTGTGAGTTTCACAGTGGATACTGTGCCCTCTTGCCCAGTGCCACCACTCATATCTGTTTTTACAATAGCTTAAGCTTTAGATTTAAAATAAATAATTTTTTTCACTGTAATAGAAGAGCAGTTAGTTGTCTGCAAGCGTCTGGGTGTCAGGCCTACTTCAGCGTGTGCTCTGCAGACCTGTGCCAGCGTGCTTTGACAGTTGCCAATCATATCTGGTGTCTCTTTAGCGTGCTTTTACAAAGAAAAAAGGTTTCCAGTGTAAGCTAATAGCAGCCAGTCAGTGTCCTTCAAGCGGCTCTGTCAGGCCTTCCTTCAGCGTGTGCCCTGCACAACCCTGCCAGCGTGCTTTGACAGTTGCCAATCATATCTGGTGTCTCTTTAGCGTGCTTTTACAAAGAAAAAAGGTTTCCAGTGTAAGCTAATAGCAGCCAGTCAGTGTCCTTCAAGCGGCTCTGTCAGGCCTTCCTTCAGCGTGTGCCCTGCACAACACTGCCAGCGTGCTTTGACAGTTGCCAATCATATCTGGTGTCTCTTTAGCGTGCTTTTACAAAGAAAAAAGGTTTCCAGTGTAAGCTAATAGCAGCCAGTCAGTGTCCTTCAAGCGGCTCTGTCAGGCCTTCCATCAGCGTGTGCCCTGCACAACCCTGCCAGCGTGCTTTGACAGTTGCCAATCATATCTGGTGTCTCTTTAGCGTGCTTTTACAAAGAAAAAAGGTTTCCAGTGTAAGCTAATAGCAGCCAGTCAGTGTCCTTCAAGCGGCTCTGTCAGGCCTTCCATCAGCGTGTGCCCTGCACAACCCTGCCAGCGTGCTTTGACAGTTGCCAATCATATCTGGTGTCTCTTTAGCGTGCTTTTACAAAGAAAAAAGGTTTCCAGTGTAAGCTAATAGCAGCCAGTCAGTGTCCTTCAAGCGGCTCTGTCAGGCTTTCCTTCAGCGTGTGCCCTGCACAACCCTGCCAGCGTGCTTTGAGAGTTGCCAATCATATCTGGTGTCTCTTTAGCGTGCTTTTACAAAGAAAAAAGGTTTCCAGTTTAAGCTAATAGCAGCCAGTCAGTGTCCTTCAAGCGGCTCTGTCAGGCCTTCCTTCAGCGTGTGCCCTGCACAACCCTGCCAGCGTGCTTTGACAGTTGCCAATCATATCTGCTGTCTCTTTAGCGTGCTTTTACAAAGAAAAAAGGTTTCCAGTGTAAGCTAATAGCAGCCAGTCAGTGTCCTTCAAGCGGCTCTGTCAGGCCTTCCTTCAGCGTGTGCCCTGCACAACCCTGCCAGCGTACTTTGACAGTTGCCAATCATATCTGGTGTCTCTATAGCGTGCTTTTACAAAGAAAAAAGGTTTCCAGTGTAAGCTAATAGCAGCCAGTCAGTGTCCTTCAAGCGGCTCTGTCAGGCCTTCCTTCAGCGTGTGCCCTGCACAACACTGCCAGCGTGCTTTGACAGTTGCCAATCATATCTGGTGTCTCTTTAGCGTGCTTTTACAAAGAAAAAAGGTTTCCAGTGTAAGCTAATAGCAGCCAGTCAGTGTCCTTCAAGCGGCTCTGTCAGGCCTTCCATCAGCGTGTGCCCTGCACAACCCTGCCAGCGTGCTTTGACAGTTGCCAATCATATCTGGTGTCTCTTTAGCGTGCTTTTACAAAGAAAAAAGGTTTCCAGTGTAAGCTTATAGCAGCCAGTCAGTGTCCTTCAAGCGGCTCTGTCAGGCCTTCCTTCAGCGTGTGCCCTGCACAACCCTGCCAGCGTGCTTTGACAGTTGCCAATCATATCTGCTGTCTCTTTAACGTGCTTTTACAAAGAAAAAAGGTTTCCAGTGTAAGCTAATAGCAGCCAGTCAGTGTCCTTCAAGCGGCTCTGTCAGGCCTTCCTTCAGCGTGTGCCCTGCACAACCCTGCCAGCGTACTTTGACAGTTGCCAATCATATCTGGTGTCTCTATAGCGTGCTTTTACAAAGAAAAAAGGTTTCCAGTGTAAGCTAATAGCAGCCAGTCAGTGTCCTTCAAGCGGCTCTGTCAGGCCTTCCTTCAGCGTGTGCCCTGCACAACACTGCCAGCGTGCTTTGACAGTTGCCAATCATATCTGGTGTCTCTTTAGCGTGCTTTTACAAAGAAAAAAGGTTTCCAGTGTAAGCTAATAGCAGCCAGTCAGTGTCCTTCAAGCTGCTCTGTCAGGCCTTCCTTCAGCGTGTGCCCTGCACAACCCTGCCAGCGTACTTTGACAGTTGCCACTCATATCTGGTGTCTCTATAGCGTGCTTTTAAAACCAAAACTTTGTTTCCACTGTAATAGAAGAGCAGTTGCCTGCCTGCCAGCTTCTGTGTGAGTTTCACAGTGGATACTGTGCCCTCTTGCCCAGTGCCACCACTCATATCTGTTTTTACAATAGCTTAAGCTTTAGATTTAAAATAAATAATTTTTTTCACTGTAATAGAAGAGCAGTTAGTTGTCTGCAAGCGTCTGGGTGTCAGGCCTACTTCAGCGTGTGCTCTGCAGACCTGTGCCAGCGTGCTTTGACAGTTGCCAATCATATCTGGTGTCTCTTTAGCGTGCTTTTACAAAGAAAAAAGGTTTCCAGTGTAAGCTAATAGCAGCCAGTCAGTGTCCTTCAAGCGGCTCTGTCAGGCCTTCCTTCAGCGTGTGCCCTGCACAACCCTGCCAGCGTGCTTTGACAGTTGCCAATCATATCTGGTGTCTCTTTAGCGTGCTTTTACAAAGAAAAAAGGTTTCCAGTGTAAGCTAATAGCAGCCAGTCAGTGTCCTTCAAGCGGCTCTGTCAGGCCTTCCTTCAGCGTGTGCCCTGCACAACACTGCCAGCGTGCTTTGACAGTTGCCAATCATATCTGGTGTCTCTTTAGCGTGCTTTTACAAAGAAAAAAGGTTTCCAGTGTAAGCTAATAGCAGCCAGTCAGTGTCCTTCAAGCGGCTCTGTCAGGCCTTCCATCAGCGTGTGCCCTGCACAACCCTGCCAGCGTGCTTTGACAGTTGCCAATCATATCTGGTGTCTCTTTAGCGTGCTTTTACAAAGAAAAAAGGTTTCCAGTGTAAGCTAATAGCAGCCAGTCAGTGTCCTTCAAGCGGCTCTGTCAGGCCTTCCATCAGCGTGTGCCCTGCACAACCCTGCCAGCGTGCTTTGACAGTTGCCAATCATATCTGGTGTCTCTTTAGCGTGCTTTTACAAAGAAAAAAGGTTTCCAGTGTAAGCTAATAGCAGCCAGTCAGTGTCCTTCAAGCGGCTCTGTCAGGCCTTCCTTCAGCGTGTGCCCTGCACAACCCTGCCAGCGTGCTTTGACAGTTGCCAATCATATCTGCTGTCTCTTTAGCGTGCTTTTACAAAGAAAAAAGGTTTCCAGTGTAAGCTAATAGCAGCCAGTCAGTGTCCTTCAAGCGGCTCTGTCAGGCCTTCCTTCAGCGTGTGCCCTGCACAACCCTGCCAGCGTACTTTGACAGTTGCCAATCATATCTGGTGTCTCTATAGCGTGCTTTTACAAAGAAAAAAGGTTTCCAGTGTAAGCTAATAGCAGCCAGTCAGTGTCCTTCAAGCGGCTCTGTCAGGCCTTCCTTCAGCGTGTGCCCTGCACAACCCTGCCAACGTACTTTGACAGTTGCCACTCATATCTGGTGTCTCTATAGCGTGCTTTTAAAACCAAAACTTTGTTTCCACTGTAATAGAAGAGCAGTTGCCTGCCTGCCAGCTTCTGTGTGAGTTTCACAGTGGATACTGTGCCCTCTTGCCCAGTGCCACCACTCATATCTGTTTTTACAATAGCTTAAGCTTTAGATTTAAAATAAATATTTTTTTTCACTGTAATAGAAGAGCAGTTAGTTGTCTGCAAGCGTCTGGGTGTCAGGCCTACTTCAGCGTGTGCTCTGCAGACCTGTGCCAGCGTGCTTTGACAGTTGCCAATCATATCTGGTGTCTCTTTAGCGTGCTTTTACAAAGAAAAAAGGTTTCCAGTGTAAGCTAATAGCAGCCAGTCAGTGTCCTTCAAGCGGCTCTGTCAGGCCTTCCTTCAGCGTGTGCCCTGCACAACCCTGCCAGCGTGCTTTGACAGTTGCCAATCATATCTGGTGTCTCTTTAGCGTGCTTTTACAAAGAAAAAAGGTTTCCAGTGTAAGCTAATAGCAGCCAGTCAGTGTCCTTCAAGCGGCTCTGTCAGGCCTTCTATCAGCGTGTGCCCTGTACAACCCTGCCAGCGTGCTTTGACAGTTGCCAATCATATCTGGTGTCTCTATAGCGTGCTTTTACAAAGAAAAAAGGTTTCCAGTGTAAGCTAATAGCAGCCAGTCAGTGTCCTTCAAGCGGCTCTGTCAGGCCTTCCTTCAGCGTGTGCCCTGCACAACCCTGCCAGCGTACTTTGACAGTTGCCACTCATATCTGGTGTCTCTATAGCGTGCTTTTAAAACCAAAACTTTGTTTCCACTGTAATAGAAGAGCAGTTGCCTGCCTGCCAGCTTCTGTGTGAGTTTCACAGTGGATACTGTGCCCTCTTGCCCAGTGCCACCACTCATATCTGTTTTTACAATAGCTTAAGCTTTAGATTTAAAATAAATAATTTTTTTCACTGTAATAGAAGAGCAGTTAGTTGTCTGCAAGCGTCTGGGTGTCAGGCCTACTTCAGCGTGTGCTCTGCAGACCTGTGCCAGCGTGCTTTGACAGTTGCCAATCATATCTGGTGTCTCTTTAGCGTGCTTTTACAAAGAAAAAAGGTTTCCAGTGTAAGCTAATAGCAGCCAGTCAGTGTCCTTCAAGCGGCTCTGTCAGGCCTTCCTTCAGCGTGTGCCCTGCACAACCCTGCCAGCGTGCTTTGACAGTTGCCAATCATATCTGGTGTCTCTTTAGCGTGCTTTTACAAAGAAAAAAGGTTTCCAGTGTAAGCTAATAGCAGCCAGTCAGTGTCCTTCAAGCGGCTCTGTCAGGCCTTCCTTCAGCGTGTGCCCTGCACAACACTGCCAGCGTGCTTTGACAGTTGCCAATCATATCTGGTGTCTCTTTAGCGTGCTTTTACAAAGAAAAAAGGTTTCCAGTGTAAGCTAATAGCAGCCAGTCAGTGTCCTTCAAGCGGCTCTGTCAGGCCTTCCATCAGCGTGTGCCCTGCACAACCCTGCCAGCGTGCTTTGACAGTTGCCAATCATATCTGGTGTCTCTTTAGCGTGCTTTTACAAAGAAAAAAGGTTTCCAGTGTAAGCTAATAGCAGCCAGTCAGTGTCCTTCAAGCGGCTCTGTCAGGCCTTCCATCAGCGTGTGCCCTGCACAACCCTGCCAGCGTGCTTTGACAGTTGCCAATCATATCTGGTGTCTCTTTAGCGTGCTTTTACAAAGAAAAAAGGTTTCCAGTGTAAGCTAATAGCAGCCAGTCAGTGTCCTTCAAGCGGCTCTGTCAGGCCTTCCTTCAGCGTGTGCCCTGCACAACCCTGCCAGCGTGCTTTGACAGTTGCCAATCATATCTGCTGTCTCTTTAGCGTGCTTTTACAAAGAAAAAAGGTTTCCAGTGTAAGCTAATAGCAGCCAGTCAGTGTCCTTCAAGCGGCTCTGTCAGGCCTTCCTTCAGCGTGTGCCCTGCACAACCCTGCCAGCGTACTTTGACAGTTGCCACTCATATCTGGTGTCTCTATAGCGTGCTTTTAAAACCAAAACTTTGTTTCCACTGTAATAGAAGAGCAGTTGCCTTCCTGCCAGCTTCTGTGTGAGTTTCACAGTGGATACTGTGCCCTCTTGCCCAGTGCCACCACTCATATCTGTTTTTACAATAGCTTAAGCTTTAGATTTAAAATAAATAATTTTTTTCACTGTAATAGAAGAGCAGTTAGTTGTCTGCAAGCGTCTGGGTGTCAGGCCTACTTCAGCGTGTGCTCTGCAGACCTGTGCCAGCGTGCTTTGACAGTTGCCAATCATATCTGGTGTCTCTTTAGCGTGCTTTTACAAAGAAAAAAGGTTTCCAGTGTAAGCTAATAGCAGCCAGTCAGTGTCCTTCAAGCGGCTCTGTCAGGCCTTCCTTCAGCGTGTGCCCTGCACAACCCTGCCAGCGTGCTTTGACAGTTGCCAATCATATCTGGTGTCTCTTTAGCGTGCTTTTACAAAGAAAAAAGGTTTCCAGTGTAAGCTAATAGCAGCCAGTCAGTGTCCTTCAAGCGGCTCTGTCAGGCCTTCCTTCAGCGTGTGCCCTGCACAACACTGCCAGCGTGCTTTGACAGTTGCCAATCATATCTGGTGTCTCTTTAGCGTGCTTTTACAAAGAAAAAAGGTTTCCAGTGTAAGCTAATAGCAGCCAGTCAGTGTCCTTCAAGCGGCTCTGTCAGGCCTTCCATCAGCGTGTGCCCTGCACAACCCTGCCAGCGTGCTTTGACAGTTGCCAATCATATCTGGTGTCTCTTTAGCGTGCTTTTACAAAGAAAAAAGGTTTCCAGTGTAAGCTAATAGCAGCCAGTCAGTGTCCTTCAAGCGGCTCTGTCAGGCCTTCCATCAGCGTGTGCCCTGCACAACCCTGCCAGCGTGCTTTGACAGTTGCCAATCATATCTGGTGTCTCTTTAGCGTGCTTTTACAAAGAAAAAAGGTTTCCAGTGTAAGCTAATAGCAGCCAGTCAGTGTCCTTCAAGCGGCTCTGTCAGGCTTTCCTTCAGCGTGTGCCCTGCACAACCCTGCCAGCGTGCTTTGAGAGTTGCCAATCATATCTGGTGTCTCTTTAGCGTGCTTTTACAAAGAAAAAAGGTTTCCAGTTTAAGCTAATAGCAGCCAGTCAGTGTCCTTCAAGCGGCTCTGTCAGGCCTTCCTTCAGCGTGTGCCCTGCACAACCCTGCCAGCGTGCTTTGACAGTTGCCAATCATATCTGCTGTCTCTTTAGCGTGCTTTTACAAAGAAAAAAGGTTTCCAGTGTAAGCTAATAGCAGCCAGTCAGTGTCCTTCAAGCGGCTCTGTCAGGCCTTCCTTCAGCGTGTGCCCTGCACAACCCTGCCAGCGTACTTTGACAGTTGCCAATCATATCTGGTGTCTCTATAGCGTGCTTTTACAAAGAAAAAAGGTTTCCAGTGTAAGCTAATAGCAGCCAGTCAGTGTCCTTCAAGCGGCTCTGTCAGGCCTTCCTTCAGCGTGTGCCCTGCACAACACTGCCAGCGTGCTTTGACAGTTGCCAATCATATCTGGTGTCTCTTTAGCGTGCTTTTACAAAGAAAAAAGGTTTCCAGTGTAAGCTAATAGCAGCCAGTCAGTGTCCTTCAAGCGGCTCTGTCAGGCCTTCCATCAGCGTGTGCCCTGCACAACCCTGCCAGCGTGCTTTGACAGTTGCCAATCATATCTGGTGTCTCTTTAGCGTGCTTTTACAAAGAAAAAAGGTTTCCAGTGTAAGCTTATAGCAGCCAGTCAGTGTCCTTCAAGCGGCTCTGTCAGGCCTTCCTTCAGCGTGTGCCCTGCACAACCCTGCCAGCGTGCTTTGACAGTTGCCAATCATATCTGCTGTCTCTTTAACGTGCTTTTACAAAGAAAAAAGGTTTCCAGTGTAAGCTAATAGCAGCCAGTCAGTGTCCTTCAAGCGGCTCTGTCAGGCCTTTCTTCAGCGTGTGCCCTGCACAACCCTGCCAGCGTACTTTGACAGTTGCCAATCATATCTGGTGTCTCTATAGCGTGCTTTTACAAAGAAAAAAGGTTTCCAGTGTAAGCTAATAGCAGCCAGTCAGTGTCCTTCAAGCGGCTCTGTCAGGCCTTCCTTCAGCGTGTGCCCTGCACAACACTGCCAGCGTGCTTTGACAGTTGCCAATCATATCTGGTGTCTCTTTAGCGTGCTTTTACAAAGAAAAAAGGTTTCCAGTGTAAGCTAATAGCAGCCAGTCAGTGTCCTTCAAGCTGCTCTGTCAGGCCTTCCTTCAGCGTGTGCCCTGCACAACCCTGCCAGCGTACTTTGACAGTTGCCACTCATATCTGGTGTCTCTATAGCGTGCTTTTAAAACCAAAACTTTGTTTCCACTGTAATAGAAGAGCAGTTGCCTGCCTGCCAGCTTCTGTGTGAGTTTCACAGTGGATACTGTGCCCTCTTGCCCAGTGCCACCACTCATATCTGTTTTTACAATAGCTTAAGCTTTAGATTTAAAATAAATAATTTTTTTCACTGTAATAGAAGAGCAGTTAGTTGTCTGCAAGCGTCTGGGTGTCAGGCCTACTTCAGCGTGTGCTCTGCAGACCTGTGCCAGCGTGCTTTGACAGTTGCCAATCATATCTGGTGTCTCTTTAGCGTGCTTTTACAAAGAAAAAAGGTTTCCAGTGTAAGCTAATAGCAGCCAGTCAGTGTCCTTCAAGCGGCTCTGTCAGGCCTTCCTTCAGCGTGTGCCCTGCACAACCCTGCCAGCGTGCTTTGACAGTTGCCAATCATATCTGGTGTCTCTTTAGCGTGCTTTTACAAAGAAAAAAGGTTTCCAGTGTAAGCTAATAGCAGCCAGTCAGTGTCCTTCAAGCGGCTCTGTCAGGCCTTCCTTCAGCGTGTGCCCTGCACAACACTGCCAGCGTGCTTTGACAGTTGCCAATCATATCTGGTGTCTCTTTAGCGTGCTTTTACAAAGAAAAAAGGTTTCCAGTGTAAGCTAATAGCAGCCAGTCAGTGTCCTTCAAGCGGCTCTGTCAGGCCTTCCATCAGCGTGTGCCCTGCACAACCCTGCCAGCGTGCTTTGACAGTTGCCAATCATATCTGGTGTCTCTTTAGCGTGCTTTTACAAAGAAAAAAGGTTTCCAGTGTAAGCTAATAGCAGCCAGTCAGTGTCCTTCAAGCGGCTCTGTCAGGCCTTCCATCAGCGTGTGCCCTGCACAACCCTGCCAGCGTGCTTTGACAGTTGCCAATCATATCTGGTGTCTCTTTAGCGTGCTTTTACAAAGAAAAAAGGTTTCCAGTGTAAGCTAATAGCAGCCAGTCAGTGTCCTTCAAGCGGCTCTGTCAGGCCTTCCTTCAGCGTGTGCCCTGCACAACCCTGCCAGCGTGCTTTGACAGTTGCCAATCATATCTGCTGTCTCTTTAGCGTGCTTTTACAAAGAAAAAAGGTTTCCAGTGTAAGCTAATAGCAGCCAGTCAGTGTCCTTCAAGCGGCTCTGTCAGGCCTTCCTTCAGCGTGTGCCCTGCACAACCCTGCCAGCGTACTTTGACAGTTGCCAATCATATCTGGTGTCTCTATAGCGTGCTTTTACAAAGAAAAAAGGTTTCCAGTGTAAGCTAATAGCAGCCAGTCAGTGTCCTTCAAGCGGCTCTGTCAGGCCTTCCTTCAGCGTGTGCCCTGCACAACCCTGCCAACGTACTTTGACAGTTGCCACTCATATCTGGTGTCTCTATAGCGTGCTTTTAAAACCAAAACTTTGTTTCCACTGTAATAGAAGAGCAGTTGCCTGCCTGCCAGCTTCTGTGTGAGTTTCACAGTGGATACTGTGCCCTCTTGCCCAGTGCCACCACTCATATCTGTTTTTACAATAGCTTAAGCTTTAGATTTAAAATAAATATTTTTTTTCACTGTAATAGAAGAGCAGTTAGTTGTCTGCAAGCGTCTGGGTGTCAGGCCTACTTCAGCGTGTGCTCTGCAGACCTGTGCCAGCGTGCTTTGACAGTTGCCAATCATATCTGGTGTCTCTTTAGCGTGCTTTTACAAAGAAAAAAGGTTTCCAGTGTAAGCTAATAGCAGCCAGTCAGTGTCCTTCAAGCGGCTCTGTCAGGCCTTCCTTCAGCGTGTGCCCTGCACAACCCTGCCAGCGTGCTTTGACAGTTGCCAATCATATCTGGTGTCTCTTTAGCGTGCTTTTACAAAGAAAAAAGGTTTCCAGTGTAAGCTAATAGCAGCCAGTCAGTGTCCTTCAAGCGGCTCTGTCAGGCCTTCTATCAGCGTGTGCCCTGTACAACCCTGCCAGCGTGCTTTGACAGTTGCCAATCATATCTGGTGTCTCTATAGCGTGCTTTTACAAAGAAAAAAGGTTTCCAGTGTAAGCTAATAGCAGCCAGTCAGTGTCCTTCAAGCGGCTCTGTCAGGCCTTCCTTCAGCGTGTGCCCTGCACAACCCTGCCAGCGTACTTTGACAGTTGCCACTCATATCTGGTGTCTCTATAGCGTGCTTTTAAAACCAAAACTTTGTTTCCACTGTAATAGAAGAGCAGTTGCCTGCCTGCCAGCTTCTGTGTGAGTTTCACAGTGGATACTGTGCCCTCTTGCCCAGTGCCACCACTCATATCTGTTTTTACAATAGCTTAAGCTTTAGATTTAAAATAAATAATTTTTTTCACTGTAATAGAAGAGCAGTTAGTTGTCTGCAAGCGTCTGGGTGTCAGGCCTACTTCAGCGTGTGCTCTGCAGACCTGTGCCAGCGTGCTTTGACAGTTGCCAATCATATCTGGTGTCTCTTTAGCGTGCTTTTACAAAGAAAAAAGGTTTCCAGTGTAAGCTAATAGCAGCCAGTCAGTGTCCTTCAAGCGGCTCTGTCAGGCCTTCCTTCAGCGTGTGCCCTGCACAACCCTGCCAGCGTGCTTTGACAGTTGCCAATCATATCTGGTGTCTCTTTAGCGTGCTTTTACAAAGAAAAAAGGTTTCCAGTGTAAGCTAATAGCAGCCAGTCAGTGTCCTTCAAGCGGCTCTGTCAGGCCTTCCTTCAGTGTGTGCCCTGCACAACACTGCCAGCGTGCTTTGACAGTTGCCAATCATATCTGGTGTCTCTTTAGCGTGCTTTTACAAAGAAAAAAGGTTTCCAGTGTAAGCTAATAGCAGCCAGTCAGTGTCCTTCAAGCGGCTCTGTCAGGCCTTCCATCAGCGTGTGCCCTGCACAACCCTGCCAGCGTGCTTTGACAGTTGCCAATCATATCTGGTGTCTCTTTAGCGTGCTTTTACAAAGAAAAAAGGTTTCCAGTGTAAGCTAATAGCAGCCAGTCAGTGTCCTTCAAGCGGCTCTGTCAGGCCTTCCTTCAGCGTGTGCCCTGCACAACCCTGCCAGCGTGCTTTGACAGTTGCCAATCATATCTGCTGTCTCTTTAGCGTGCTTTTACAAAGAAAAAAGGTTTCCAGTGTAAGCTAATAGCAGCCAGTCAGTGTCCTTCAAGCGGCTCTGTCAGGCCTTCCTTCAGCGTGTGCCCTGCACAACCCTGCCAGCGTACTTTGACAGTTGCCAATCATATCTGGTGTCTCTATAGCGTGCTTTTACAAAGAAAAAAGGTTTCCAGTGTAAGCTAATAGCAGCCAGTCAGTGTCCTTCAAGCGGCTCTGTCAGGCCTTCCTTCAGCGTGTGCCCTGCACAACCCTGCCAACGTACTTTGACAGTTGCCACTCATATCTGGTGTCTCTATAGCGTGCTTTTAAAACCAAAACTTTGTTTCCACTGTAATAGAAGAGCAGTTGCCTGCCTGCCAGCTTCTGTGTGAGTTTCACAGTGGATACTGTGCCCTCTTGCCCAGTGCCACCACTCATATCTGTTTTTACAATAGCTTAAGCTTTAGATTTAAAATAAATATTTTTTTTCACTGTAATAGAAGAGCAGTTAGTTGTCTGCAAGCGTCTGGGTGTCAGGCCTACTTCAGCGTGTGCTCTGCAGACCTGTGCCAGCGTGCTTTGACAGTTGCCAATCATATCTGGTGTCTCTTTAGCGTGCTTTTACAAAGAAAAAAGGTTTCCAGTGTAAGCTAATAGCAGCCAGTCAGTGTCCTTCAAGCGGCTCTGTCAGGCCTTCCTTCAGCGTGTGCCCTGCACAACCCTGCCAGCGTGCTTTGACAGTTGCCAATCATATCTGGTGTCTCTTTAGCGTGCTTTTACAAAGAAAAAAGGTTTCCAGTGTAAGCTAATAGCAGCCAGTCAGTGTCCTTCAAGCGGCTCTGTCAGGCCTTCTATCAGCGTGTGCCCTGTACAACCCTGCCAGCGTGCTTTGACAGTTGCCAATCATATCTGGTGTCTCTATAGCGTGCTTTTACAAAGAAAAAAGGTTTCCAGTGTAAGCTAATAGCAGCCAGTCAGTGTCCTTCAAGCGGCTCTGTCAGGCCTTCCTTCAGCGTGTGCCCTGCACAACCCTGCCAGCGTACTTTGACAGTTGCCACTCATATCTGGTGTCTCTATAGCGTGCTTTTAAAACCAAAACTTTGTTTCCACTGTAATAGAAGAGCAGTTGCCTGCCTGCCAGCTTCTGTGTGAGTTTCACAGTGGATACTGTGCTCTCTTGCCCAGTGCCACCACTCATATCTGTTTTTACAATAGCTTAAGCTTTAGATTTAAAATAAATAATTTTTTTCACTGTAATAGAAGAGCAGTTAGTTGTCTGCAAGCGTCTGGGTGTCAGGCCTACTTCAGCGTGTGCTCTGCAGACCTGTGCCAGTGTGCTTTGACAGTTGCCACTCATATCTTGTGTCTCTATAGCGTGCTTTTACAACCAAAATTAGTTTTTCACTGTTATAGATTGAATAGCAGTTACTTGTCTTCAAGCGGGTGTCTCAGGCCTACTTCAGCGTGTGCTCTGCAGCACTGTTCCAGTGCACATTGCCAATCATATCTGGTGTCTCTATAGCGTGCTTTTAAAAACAAAATTTGTTTTTCACTGTTATAGATTGAATAGCAGTTACTTGTCTTCAAGCGGGTGTCTCAGGCCTACTTCAGCGTGTGCTCTGCAGACCTGTGCCAGTGTGCTTTGACAGTTGCCACTCATATCTTGTGTCTCTATAGCGTGCTTTTACAACCAAAATTTGTTTTTCACTGTTATAGATTGAATAGCAGTTACTTGTCATCAAGCGGGTGTCTCAGGCCTACAGTGTGTGCTCTGCAGAACTGTTACAGTTCACATTGCCAATCATATCTGGTCTCACAGTAGCTTGCACGCATAGTACCACTAATCCCCCAAAAAATGACAGGCAGAGGCAGGCCACCCCGCAGGGGCCGTCGTGGTCGTGGTGCTGTGATTCCCTTTTGCCCTAGAATAATGCCCAGTTTTCAGAAGCCACGTACCCTGAACTTGAAAAGTTCTGAGGACATAGTTGACTGGCTAACACAGGAAACCCAATCTTGTACAGCCTCCGCTCGGAACCTTGACGCACCATCCTCCTCCAGCTTAGCTTCAGGCACCTCTCAAGATAGCACTCACCCGCCTGCCGCCACCACCAAAACTAGCACCACAGCCGCTTTACTTGGTATGTCAGAGGAGTTATTCACACACCCGTTTGAAGAAATGAGTGATGCGCAACCATTATTGCTAGAGGATGTAGATAACAGGGATATGTCTCAGCCAGGCAGCATTAAACACATGGAGGTACGGTGTGATGATGATGATGTTGTACCCGCTGCTGCTTCCTTTTCTGAATTGTCAGATACAAGCGAAGCGGTTGATGATGACGATGCGTCCATGGATGTCACGTGGGTGCCCGCTAGAAGCGAAGAAGAACAGGGCGAAAGTTCAGATGGGGAGACAGAGAGGAGGAGGAGGAGACCAGTTGGAAGCAGGGGGGGGTCGTCGCAAGGAGCTAGTGGCACAGTCAGACAGCATGCATCGGCACCCGGGGTCAGCCCGACAGCACGCCAATCAACGCATGCTGTGTCCACCACCAGAATGCCGTCATTGCAGAGCTCAGCAGTGTGGCATTTTTTTTGTGTGTCTGCCTCTGACAACAGCGATGCCATTTGCAACCTGTGCCAAAGGAAACTGAGTCGTGGGAGGTCCAACACCCACCTAGGTACAACTGCTTTGCGTAGGCACATGATCTCACATCACAAACGCCTATGGGATCAACACATGAGTACAAGCAGCACGCCTACTCTAAGCCGCCATCCTCCTCCTGGTCCAGCATCTTCAGCCACGTCAACCACTGCTGTCCTTCTTGCCCCCTCTCAACCATCCGCCACTCCGTCTCCCGCCTTGAGCAGTTCCCGCTCATCTGCCCACAGTCATGTGTCTGTCAAGGACATGTTTGAGCGTAAGAAGCCAATGTCACCAAGTCACCCCCTTGCCCAGCGTCTGACAGCTGGCTTGTCCGAACTATTAGCCCGCCAGCTTTTACCATACAATCTGGTTGAGTCTGAGGCGTTCAAAAATTTTTTAGCTATTGGGACACCGCAGTGGAAGGTACCCGGCCGGAATTTCTTTTCACAAAAGGCAATCCCCAACTTGTACTCGATTGTGCAAAAGGAAGTCATGGCATGTCTGGCACACAGTGTTGGGGCAAGGGTCCATCTGACCACTGATACCTGGTCTGCAAAGCATGGTCAGGGCAGGTATATCACCTACACTGCGCATTGGGTAAACCTGCTGACGGCTGACAAGCAAGGAATGCGTGGCATTGCAGAGGAGTTGGTGACACCGCCACGAATTGCAGGCAGTCCTGCTGCCACCTCCTCTACTCCTCCTACTCCATCCTCTTCCATAACCTCCTCGGCTGAGTCCTCTTGTGCCGCTGCTTCTTGCTCCACATCAACGGCACCCCCCCAGCTCCCCAGGTACTATTCCACATCCCGGATACGGCAGTCTCACGCCGTCTTGGGTTTGACTTGCTTGAAAGCAGAGAGTCACACCGGACAAGCACTCCTGTCCGCCCTGAACGCACAGGTGGAAAAGTGGCTGACTCCGCAGCAACTGGATATCGGCAAAGTGGTGTGTGACAACGAAAAAAATTTGATAGCGGCATTGAAGTTGGGCAAGTTGACACATGTGCCGTGCATGGCACATGTGTGTAATCTGATCGTACAACGCTTTGTGCATAAGTACACAGGCTTACAGGACGTCCTGAAGCAGGCCAGGAAGGTGTGTGGCCATTTCAGGCATTCCTACACGGCCATGGCTCACTTTGCCGATATCCAGCGGCGAAACAACATGCCAGTGAGGCGCTTGATTTGCGACAGCCCTACACGTTGGAATTCAACACTCCTAATGTTCGACCGCCTGCTCCAACAAGAAAAAGCTGTTAATGAATATTTGTATGACCGGGGTGCTAGGACAGCCTCTGGGGAGCTGGGAATTTTTTTGCCACGTTACTGGACGCTCATGCGCAATGCCTGTAGGCTCATGCGTCCTTTTGAGGAGGTGACAAACCTAGTCAGTCGCACCGAAGGCACCATCAGCGACATCATACCATTTGTTTTCTTCATGGAGCGTGCCCTGCGAAGAGTGCTGGATCAGGCTGTAGATGAGCGTGAAGAGGAAGAGGAAGAGTTGTGGTCACCATCACCACCAGCATCGCTTGCTGGACCTGCGGCAACGCTGGAAGAGGATTGTGAGGAAGAGGAGTCAGAGGAGGATTGTAGCTTTGAGGAGGAGGAGGAGGAGCAAGACCAAACACAACAGGCATCCCAGGGTGCTTGTTGTCACCTATCTGGTACCCGTGGTGTTGTACGTGGCTGGGGGGAAGAACATACCTTCAATGACATCAGTGAGGAGGAGGAACGGGAAATGAGTAGCTCGGCATCCAACCTTGTGCAAATGGGGTCTTTCATGCTGTCCTGCCTGTTGAGGGACCCTCGTATAAAAAGGCTGAAGGAGAACGACCTGTACTGGGTGTCCACGCTACTAGACCCCCGGTATAAGCAGAAAGTGGCGGAAATGTTACCCAATTACAACAAGTCGGAAAGGATGCAGCATTTGCAAAATAAATTAAAAAGTATGCTTTACACAGCGTATAAGGGTGATGTCACAGCACAACGGGAATCTAACAGGGGGAGAGGTGGAAGTCATCTCCTCCTCCTCCTCCCACGACCACGCCGGCAAGGACAGGACGCTTTAAAGACGTGTTGTTGATGGAGGACATGCGGACCTTTTTAAGTCCTATGCATCGCCACAGCCCTTCGGGATCCACCCTCAGAGAGCGACTCGACCGACAGGTAGCAGACTACCTCGCCTTAACTGCAGATATCGACACTCTGAGGAGCGATGAACCACTTGACTACTGGGTGTGCAGGCTTGACCTGTGGCCTGAGCTATCCCAATTTGCGATAGAACTTCTGGCCTGCCCCGCTTCAAGTGTCCTGTCAGAAAGGACCTTCAGTGCAGCAGGAGGTATTGTCACTGAGAAGAGAAGTCGCCTAGGTCAAAAAAGTCTAGATTACCTCACCTTTATTAAGATGAATGAGGGATGGATCCCGAAGGGACTGACACTGGGCGATACATTCGATTAAAAAAGGCCTGATGAGATGAGCTGCCTTGGGCCAGTGGCGGATCCAGAGCCTGATCTCGGGAGGGGCACTTGTAGATTATTTAAAAAAAATAATCCTGGCACAATAACCACTACAGCTCAGTGTAGTAGTTATGGTGCCAGTAGTGCCAGGATCCCACCCCAGAGTAAGTAGTCATACCGTTCAAGAACAGTTTGACAACTTACCTGGGGTCTGCTGGGATATAGGGCATAGGAGAAGTCTTGTGTGTTAGGGGTGAAGTGTGTGTGAAAGGTGCAGTGTGTGTGTGTGAGCGGTGAAGTGAGTGTGAGTGCGTAAGGGTGACAGTGTGTGTATGGGGGCACTGTAGGTATGTGTGGGGCAGTGTGTGTATGGGGGCACTGTGTGTATGGGGGGGTCGTGTGTGTGTGTTTGGGGCAATGTGTGTATGGGGGCAGCAGTTTGTGTAGGGCACTGTGTGTGTATGGGTGTGCAGTGTGCGGGACAGTATGTGTATGGGGCAGTGTTTGTGGGGCAGTGTGTGCATGGGGACAGTGTTTGTGGGACAGTGTTGTATGGGGACAGTGTTTGTGGGACAGTGTTTGTGGGACAGTGTTGTATGGGGACAGTGTTGTATGGGGACAGTGTTTGTGGGGCAGTGTGTGTATGGGGGCAGTGTATGTGGGGGCAGTGTGTGTATGGGGGCAGTGTTTGTATGTGGACAGTGTGTGTATGGGGTCAGTGTGTGTAGTGTTTGTATGTGGGGCACTGTTTGTGGGGCAGTGTGTGTATGGGGTCAGTGTGTGTAAGGGGGAAGTGTGTGTAGTGTGTATGGGGCAGTGTTTGTGGGGCAGTGTGTGTATGGGGACAGTGTGTATATGGGGACAGTGTGTATATGGGGACAGTGTGTGTATGGGGACAGTGTGTATATGGGGACAGTGTGTGTATGGGGTCAGTGTGTGTATGGGGTCAGTGTGTGTATGGGGGCAGTGTGTGTATGGGGTCAGTGTGTGTATGGGGGCAGTGTGTGTAGTGTGTGTATAGTGTGTGTATGGGGCAGTGTGTATGGGGGGGAGGGGAGGAGGGAAGGGGGGCTTTTTAATGAAAAAAAAAAAAATTATTAAATGAAATATATTTATGCCCCCCTCCCTTCTTACCTTTATTGAGGAGGAGGGGGACATTTCTGGATCCCTGGTGGTCCCAGTGGGGAATCCCTGGTGGTCCAGTGGTTCCAGTGAACTCTAGCCCGCGCTCCAGGGCTAGAGTTCACTCTCGCGAGATTTGGAGCGTTGCCGTGGTAACCGCGGCAACGCTCCAAATCTCGCGAGAGGAGGACCCGGAGGAGCTGCTGGTAACAGCTCCCGGGTCCTCTCTCCCTCCCTCCCCTGCCGGCTGTCAGCACAGTGCCTGCGGACCGGGGAGGGAGATCACTGATCACTCTCCCCGATCCGCAGGCACATTGCAGGGCTGGCGTTTGGGCAATGCCAGCCCTGCACTAGCCGGCAGGGGGGAATCTCGGGGGGGGCAATTGCCCCGTTGCCCCCCCCCTGGATCCGCCAATGCCTTGGGCTAAAAATTGTCCACACGCTGCTGTATTTTAGCTCTGAATGACGTTTGACTTGCGTGACTTATCCGCCACCAACTAGGGTTCAAGCCGCCATGTTTTAGGGCACTTTCTGCCTGTGAAACAAACATCAATTTTTCTGGACGCAGCTACAGCAGCGGCTGCAACAATACCAAATTTTTCAGGCATGTGTACATGCCTAATTTTTAGGCCCACTGGTGCAAGTGGACTGATTACAATTACAGGGCCTCTAAAGAGTCCTGTATTGTTATTTGTCGTCACTACCTTCCCGCGTCGGGAGTGGGTCATTTGCGCCCCTGCTGCCTTCCTTGCATGTGGTAGCTGTTTGTCAGGGATTTGTCAATCCATATCTGCCAAGTGACCCTATGTAGGGGTAACAGTCCCTATTCTGCTCTGTGTCAGTGTGAATCATGGTCTCTGTGGACAAGGAGCAGTCTCTATTCTGCTCTGTGTCAGTGTGTATCAGGGGTTTTGAGGACAGGTGTCAATCCATATCTGCCAAGTGACCCTATGTATATCTGCTGTCAGTACACAGGAAAAGTTTAAATATTTCTTGTTCTACGTTCTCTGCAACTCCACGCACCGACTCATCCAATACGTGAAGATCTGGGGCAGGGGAGGGCTGGCAGCCTTAGGCCTGGGGGGCAAAACCAGTCAAGTGGCCCATTGCGCCACCAAATCAGTTCACCATCCATGCCCACCTTTTCCTGGTTTTATAACGGATATTAATGTTATGCTAATCAGTAGCTCCTTCACGGCTCTGACTTTCAATGTTGTCAGAGCACAGGCTGAGAATCTCTGAGCCTGTGCTCTGACTCACTAACTGAGCGCCGGAAACACGAGGGAGAGGATATGATCTGACTGCACCTACTGCTGGTGCGCACCAGTGGACCACCAGCGAATCGTTTAAATTAAATATGCTGGTGTACCCAACTTGTGAGCTGTGTTGGCCGCCGGGCGCCTCTGTTGTCATGGCACCCTGCGTGACCGCACAGCTTGCCCACCCCAACGGCTGGCCCTGCTGACACACACTGATGTTACTACTTAGACATCCCTCAATATTAATACAGAGATGAGAGTAAACACCAATAAACTGTGGAAATTTATAAAGGTTTGCTTAGAGGATTTATTCAAGATTAAATCATGCCTCCTCCTCTCTCCCCCATGCGCTGCTCTGTAGGCTAGAAGGAAGTGAAGAGTAATCACAGTCTCCCAGCACAACGCCACCTGTGGCTGCATGGGGAACAGCTGTTTAATGTAATGCTTGCAGGACGGCCAGCTGCCGCAGAACCTCTTTGTTTCCGTCTCTGCAAAGGGCTCCAGGCACTGCTTGTTGTGAGTGTGAGCCACTGTAAATTAGGGTCAGAGGGCACTTGCACTGCGGTCAAGACGGGTCTGGGCAGGAGGAGAGTGCAGTGCAATCAGTGCACTCCCCTCCTGTGGGTCACCAGTAGACTGGTGCACCTGCCCAGGATCAGAGCCGGTGCAAGGATTTTTGCCGCCCTAGACAAAATATAAATTTGCCGCCCCCCCCCCCCCCCATGTGACATCACAATGCCCCACCCATATGATCTGCCATATGAACTAACGCCAGTGCTGCACACTGTGTGTTTACATTAAAAAGCCTGCAGGGACCAGCTATAGACACCAGAACCACTTCATTAAGCTATAGTGTCCCTTTAATGTGAGGTAAATTATAGATTAGTGTCACTAATAATATACTAGATTGCCTACTTACAATTAGATGAGGATGATGATGGGCTACAGTTTGGCTCCACTGGTCTGGTGTAGAACAGGACCTCTGGAGGCTGTTTGCAACTGTGGTCACAAAATTCAACGTTCTGGGAGAATTGGAGGCAGCTCCATTTTTTGGGGGCCTCTTACACAGCTCAAGGTCTGGGCCCCAGTGCCTGACAGTGAGTATGCCCATAAGGCCCACTCATAAGTCCACTTATATGTTCCACCCACCCATGAGCTCGCTCACAGGGAGTGGAGTGTGTAGGGGATGTGTTATGTGTTATCTAATATGTGTGCTTATGGTATGTAGTGTATAGGGATACCAGTTTGTGCAGGTGATGCAGTGTGTTTGTGTGTAGTGGAAGCAGTGTGTATTTGTGTATAAGGGATGTATTATGTGTTTCTGGTTGTGTGTGAGGGATGCATTGTGTGAATCTGTGTTTGTATGCATAAGGGATGCAAGGTGTGTGTCTGTATGTGTGTGCATTGAGTGTAAGAGAGGCATTGTGTTTCTGTGTGTATGTAAGAAAAACAGTGTGTGTGTCTTCTTACCCCTTCTTCTTCTTACCCCATTCTTCTTCTTACCCCCTTCTTCTTCTTACCCCCCTTCTTCTTACTCCCCCTTCTTTTTCTTACTCCCCCTTCTTCTTCTTACTCCCCCTTCTTCTTCTTACCCCCTCTTCTTCTTACCCCCCTCTTCTAATTACTCCCCACTCTTGTTCTTACTCCCCCTTCTTCTTCTTACCCCCCTCTTTTTCTTATCTCCCCTCCTTCTTACTTCCCCCTTCTTCTTACTCCCCCCTCTTATTACCCCCCTCCCCTCTTCTTACTCCCTCTCTTACCTCTTCTTACTCCCTCTCTTCCCTCTTCTTACTCCCCCCTCCCCTCTTACTCCCCCCTCTTCTTACTCCCCCCTCCCCTCTTCTTACTCCCCCCTCCCCTCTTCTTACTCCCCCCTTCTTCTTACTCTCCCCCCTCCCCTCTTCTTACTCTCCCCCCTCCCCTCTTCTTACTCTCCACCTCCCCTCTTCTTACTCTCCCCCTCCCCTCGTCTTACTCTCCCCCTCCCCTCTTCTTACTCTCCCCCTCCCCTCTTTTTACTCTCCCCCCTCCCCTCTTTTTACTTTCCCCCTCCCCTCTTTTTACTCCCCCCCCCTCTTCTTACTCTCCCCCCTCTTCTTACTCTCCCCCCCTCTTCTTACTCTCCCCCCTCCCCTCTTTTTACTCTCCCCCTCCCCTCTTTTTACTCTCCCCCCTCCCCTCTTCTTACTCTCCCCCCCTCTTCTTACTCTCCCCCTCCCCTCTTTTTACTCTCCCCCCTCCCCTCTTTTTACTCTCCCCCCTCCCCTCTTTTTACTCTCCCCCCTCCCCTCTTTTTACTCTCCCCTCTTTTTTACTCTCCCCCCTCCCCTCTTTTTACTCTCCCCCCTCTTTTTACTCTCCCCCCCTCCCCTCCCCTCTTTTTACTCTCCCCCCTCTTTTTACTCCCCCCCTCCCCTCTTTTTACTCTCCCCCCCACCTCTTTTTACTCTCCCCCCTCCCCCCTTCTTCTTACCCCCTCCCCTCCTTCTTCTTACCCCCTCCCCTGTAGGTGGCCGAGCTGCACTCCGGTCCGCGGTCCCGGCCGGAGTGATAGGAAAGTGCTCAGTGTGCACCTTCCTGTCAGTCCGGCCGGGTACAGGAAACAGAAACTCCTGTTCCGCGCGGAACAGGAGTTTCTGTTTCCTGTACCCGACCGGACTGACAGGAAGGTGCACACTCAGTGCACCTTCCCATCACTCCGGCCGGGACCGCGGACCGGAGTGCAGCTCGGCCACCTACAGGGGAGGGGAGGGAGGGAAAAGCAGCTGCAGCCGTCTGAGCGCTCTTTACAGAGCGCTCGGCGGCTGCAGCATTTAAAGGGCCGGCCCACCGCGGCCGGTCCTAAAATAATTTCGGGCGGCCTGGGGGGCAATTGCCTCCCTGCCCCCCGGCCCAGCCCGCCCCTGATCTGGGGTTTCTCTGACTCTCCTCAGTAGTGTATCAAACAGAGTCTGCACTGTGGTAACACGGACATCTTCAGGACATAACTCAACTATTTGCAGATAGGCAGTCTGCAGCTTCTCTTTTTCACCTGTTCTCTTCTTTCTCTTATGCGTATTCTTGTCTATATGCAGGTGGTCTCTTGCCTTTCTTTTAACCAATTCGTTCCTTCCATATGGTTTCAAAAGATCTCTGGCATCATTACTTTCAACGCAAATAACGTCATCATAGTTAGTCTCCTCATTATTCACCGGGAAGAGAGTGTTTGCACTGACTACCCACAGCATGCTCTTGCCATTGCCTACTCCACCTTCAACGACAGGGTGCAAGTCCCAAGGAGAAGGATCATTCACTTTATTATCTGTCTTTATTTCACAAGTAGTGCCTGGAACATCCTCATGGGTCACAAGATGTAAATCTGGACTAATGTCAACCCCAGGGTCTGGAAAATCTAAAGAGTCCTGTATTGTTATTTGTCGTCACTACCTTCCCGCGTCGGGAAGATTTCTTGCACAGGGCGCCCAAAGGCCTAAGGCTGGCCCTGTGCATGGGTCAGTGGCTCTGCACCAGACTTCCCTCCAATTGATCAAAGTTAAAGGATTTCAAGTGGACTGATTACAATCACAGGGCCTCTAAAGAGTCCTGTATTGTTATTTGTCGTCACTACCTTCCCACGTCGGGAAGATTTCTTGCACAGGGCGCCCAAAGGCCTAAGGCTGGCCCTGCGCATGGGTCAGTGGCTCTGCACCAGACTTCCCTCCAATTGATCAAAGTTAAAGGATTTCAAGTGGACTGATTACAATCACAGGGCCTCTAAAGAGTCCTGTATTGTTATTTGTCGTCACTACCTTCCCGCGTCGGGAAAGATTTCTTGCACAGGGCGCCCAAAGGCCTAAGGCTGGCCCTGCGCATGGGTCAGTGGCTCTGCACCAGACTTCCCTCCAATTGATCAAAGTTAAAGGATTTCAAGTGGACTGATTACAATCACAGGGCCTCTAAAGAGTACTGTATTGTTATTTGTCGTCACTACCTTCCCGCGTCGGGAAGATTTCTTGCACAGGGCGCCCAAAGGCCTAAGGCTGGCCCTGTGCATGGGTCAGTGGCTCTGCACCAGACTTCCCTCCAATTGATCAAAGTTAAAGGATTTCAAGTGGACTGATTACAATCACAGGGCCTCTAAAGAGTCCTGTATTGTTATTTGTCGTCACTACCTTCCCGCGTCGGGAAGATTTCTTGCACAGGGCGCCCAAAGGCCTAAGGCTGGCCCTGCGCATGGGTCAGTGGCTCTGCACCAGACTTCCCTCCAATTGATCAAAGTTAAAGGATTTCAAGTGGACTGATTACAATCACAGGGCCTCTAAAGAGTCCTGTATTGTTATTTGTCGTCACTACCTTCCCGCGTCGGGAAGATTTCTTGCACAGGGCGCCCAAAGGCCTAAGGCTGGCCCTGCGCATGGGTCAGTGGCTCTGCACCAGACTTCCCTCCAATTGATCAAAGTTAAAGGATTTCAAGTGGACTGATTACAATCACAGGGCCTCTAAAGAGTCCTGTATTGTTATTTGTCGTCACTACCTTCCCGCGTCGGGAAAGATTTCTTGCACAGGGCGCCCAAAGGCCTAAGGCTGGCCCTGCGCATGGGTCAGTGGCTCTGCACCAGACTTCCCTCCAATTGATCAAAGTTAAAGGATTTCAAGTGGACTGATTACAATCACAGGGCCTCTAAAGAGTACTGTATTGTTATTTGTCGTCACTACCTTCCCGCGTCGGGAAGATTTCTTGCACAGGGCGCCCAAAGGCCTAAGGCTGGCCCTGTGCATGGGTCAGTGGCTCTGCACCAGACTTCCCTCCAATTGATCAAAGTTAAAGGATTTCAAGTGGACTGATTACAATCACAGAGCCTCTAAAGAGTCCTGTATTGTTATTTGTCGTCACTACCTTCCCGCGTCGGGAGTGGGTCATTTGCGCCCCTGCTGCCTTCCTTGCATGTGGTAGCTGTTTGTCAGGGATTTGTCAATCCATATCTGCCAAGTGACCCTATGTAGGGGGAACAGTCCCTATTCTGCTCTGTGTCAGTGTGTATCATGGTCTCTGTGGACAAGGAACAGTCTCTATTCTGCTCTGTGTCAGTGTGTATCAGGGGTTTTGAGGACAGGTGTCAATCCATATCTGCCAAGTGACCCTATGTAGGGGGAACAGTCTCTATTCTGCTCTGTGTCAGTGTGTATCAGGGATCATTAGGACAGGTGTCAATCCATATCTGCCAAGTGACTCTATGTAGGAGGAACAGTCTCTATTCTGCTCTGTGTCAGTGTGTATCAGGGATCATTAGGACAGGTGTCAATCCATATCTGCCAAGTGACCCTATGTAGGAGGAACAGTCTCTATTCTGCTCTGTGTCAGTGTGTATCAGGGATCATTAGGACAGGTGTCAATCCATATCTGCCAAGTGACCCTATGTAGGAGGAACAGTCCCTATTCTGCTCTGTGTCAGTGTGTATCAGGGATCATTAGGACAGGTGTCAATCCATATCTGCCAAGTGACCCTATGAAGGAGGAACAGTCCCTATTCTGCTCTGTGTCAGTGTGTATCAGGGATCATTAGGACAGGTGTCAATCCATATCTGCCAAGTGACCCTATGTAGGAGGAACAGTCTCTATTCTGCTCTGTGTCAGTGTGTATCAGGGATCATTAGGACAGGTGTCAATCCATATCTGCCAAGTGACCCTATGTAGGAGGAACAGTCTCTATTCTGCTCTGTGTCAGTGTGTATCAGGGATCATTAGGATAGGTGTCAATCCATATCTGCCAAGTGACCCTATGTAGGAGGAACAGTCCCTATTCTGCTCTGTGTCAGTGTGTATCAGGGATCATTAGGACAGGTGTCAATCCATATCTGCCAAGTGACCCTATGTAGGAGGAACAGTCCCTATTCTGCTCTGTGTCAGTGTGTATCAGGGATCATTAGGATAGGTGTCAATCCATATCTGCCAAGTGACCCTATGTAGGGGGAACAGTCTCTATTCTGCTCTGTGTCAGTGTGTATCAGGGATCATTAGGATAGGTGTCAATCCATATCTGCCAAGTGACCCTATGTAGGAGGAACAGTCCCTATTCTGCTCTGTGTCAGTGTGTATCAGGGATCATTAGGATAGGTGTCAATCCATATCTGCCAAGTGACCCTATGTAGGGGGAACAGTCTCTATTCTGCTCTGTGTCAGTGTGTATCAGGGATCATTAGGATAGGTGTCAATCCATATCTGCCAAGTGACCCTATGTAGGGGGAACAGTCCCTATTCTGCTCTGTGTCAGTGTGTATCATGGTCTCTGTGGACAAGGAACAGTCTCTATTCTGCTCTGTGTCAGTGTGTATCAGGGGTTTTGAGGACAGGTGTCAATCCATATCTGCCAAGTGACCCTATGTAGGGGGAACAGTCTCTATTCTGCTCTGTGTCAGTGTGTATCAGGGGTTTTGAGGACAGGTGTCAATCCATATCTGCCAAGTGACCCTATGTAGGGGGAACAGTCTCTATTCTGCTCTGTGTCAGTGTGTATCAGGGCTGGGCTTTGAGGACAGGTGTCAATGTTAGGTGATGTCTGCCCTTTATGGATTAAAAGCAGACTCTGCATCAACTGTGCAATTTTCCATGGGAGTTTTGCCATGGATCCCCCTCTGGCATGCCACAGTCCAGGTGTTAGTCCCCTTGAAACAACTTTTCCATCACTATTGTGGCCAGAAAGAGTCCCTGTTGTTTTTAAAATTCGCCTGCCCATTGAAGTCAATGGCGGTTCGCGCGGTTCGCCGGTTCGCGAACATTTGCGGAAGTTCGCGTTCGCCGTTCGCGAACCGAAAATTCCGGGTTCGCGACAACGCTATTCCTGATACATAGTATAAATAAAACACAACAGCATCTTGCTTTAAACTGTTTATTTTTCCTTATAAATTGACAAACATTTGGTGAATGGCCGTGACTTTTATTACGGATTTACCAATAATAATAAACCATAACTTTAAACTAAAACCAAATAACCAAATAACCATTGACCATTTCCAGGCTCCGCCTCTTAAAGCCAGATGCCATAAATATATTCCCAACCAAATAAACCAAGTCCACTCTCCTGTGATTCCCAGGAGGGTGACTTATATCCCAACGCAAGCGAGCTGCTGGGCAACTAAACTCGGTGGCCCCCTAAAACCCCACGGCCATCACCACCATAGACTGAATACTCAAATTAAAGGGACACTATAGTCACCAGAACAACTACAGCTTATTGCATTTGTTCTGGTGAGTAGAATCATTACCTCCAGGCTTTTAGCTGTAAACACTGTCTTTTTAGAGAAAATGCAGTGTTTACATTGCAGCCTAGTGATAACTTCACTAAAAAATCCTCAGATAGCTGTTAGAGATCCTTCCTGGGTCATGGCTGTCTAAAATGCATCCAAACATTCAGCATCTCCTCCCTCTGAATGCAGAAACTGAACTTTCCTCATAGAGATTAATTGATTCAATTCATCTCTATGAGGAGATGCTGATTGGCCAGGGCTGTGTTTGAATCATGCTGGCTCTGCCCCGATCTGCCTTTGTCAGTCTCAGCCAATCCTATGGGTAAGCATTGTGATTAGATCAGACTTCCACTTCTGATGATGTCAGCAGACTGCTTGTTTTTCTGAGGCAAACAGCATGCAGATCTACAGCTTCAGGCATGAATACAGTAAGATTTTGCTATATTTATTGAGGCATGAGGGGACCAGGGGGGGGGTAGATGGTGGTTTTAACACTATAGGGTCAGGAATACATGTTTGTGTTCCTGACCCTATAGTGATCCTTTAAATATATCCAAACCGAAGTCGAACAAATGAATCGCATCACTCCTATAGAAACCTGTGCAACTACCCTCAATATCTATGTGCCTATACAAACGCATCCCCGACGTTGGCAAAAACCTTTAGGGCTCTGTTTAATTTTCTCCTAACCTTTTCCAACGGTTTCAAATAGCTTACTTACTTCTTAAGTTCTTGCAACAAATTCACCGATTTTTTAGCCAATGTCGATACCTCCTAAAATTACTATGATAAAATCTGGATAGGGAAAATTGATAAACATTTCCAATAACCGTTACCACTTAGCACCACTGGTGCCTTCCAAAATATTTTAACTGAAGTGCTCTTAAAGCCAAGATTCTCGATATATATGCGCTCCTGTGCCCACTTCTGGGCCCAAAATACAAACGAATGACCAATAACCCAGGCAATTGCCGGCATCTTATTACCTAACAGAAAAATAAATATTAGTGTATGTACCAATTACATGACACACCAAACTTTATGAACCAGTTACCACTTACAAATAAGGGATTCCTTCATCGTGCTCCATTTTTTGTTTTTTTAAACAAATGAGGTCTGGCATATAATTGGAATCTCTTAAAATCCCATTATCCCAGATTTTTAATGATTCCATCACTTAAACCACACCTTGCCGCTTATGTTGCAGTTTAGATTCTGAAGGAATGCGATGAATAACGAACGCTCTTTGCCTAAACCAATTTAGTCAGGCATACTCTAAAAAACTTTATTTTTGAATAGAAATCTTGTTAGTGGGCATGCATAAAGAATGGACCTTCCACTCTTGGCCGCAATAATAAGTATTCCTCCGTCACTCTCATTGGGCACATGATTGAACCTTGTATGTTAAATAATGACAACCATCTGCCTTTACCTTCCCTGTCAGTTTTTTGATCTACTAATAAATATCATAACCTTCTAACTATAATATCTTCCCTCTGCAAACCTGATAAACAAAATTTACTTCTAGAAACTAATTCCATAATCCTTAACACTCTACAAAAGCTATTAAACGAACATCTAAATAAAACTAACTCAAATGGGGAATAACATACTACTTTCAAAACTTCGAATAACTGTGCTAAAACTGAAACTGAAGGGGGCGGGGCCTGACAGCGGAACGGAGCGGACGCATGTAACTGTTGCTCCCGCATCTAACTTTGCCTAAAGCCGAATCCTGCTGAACAGAGGCGGTGACCCATTGTATAGAGGCTGTCGAGCGATAGAGCATACCGAGCCCTGCGAGATGATACCACACAAGTGGCCTTCTGCTCCGGTACCAACCTACACGATATTGCGGCCTACAAGCATGACGGCAGCGGGGGAGACGGCCGGTCTCCCGCGGCCTAAACAAACAGCGCTGCAAAGCTCGAGCCACCGTTCCCCCCCCTATGGACCGGCGGGGGTTATCCCGGTCCCCACCAGTCAGACACACATGCCTGCACAACCAGCGACCGCCCACTCAAGCCTGAGAGCCGGCGGCTCCAGGCCTAACCGCATGGAGAGAGAAACGCAACTCACAAGGTCTGCACTCGCACAATATCAATATACAAACCTGGACCTGATATTTGAACAGTTCTGGGTCAAACTGGAACGACTATTCACAAGTCCCTCCTCGGCTCACGGCGACTCAACACGGGGAGCGGGCAAGCAGTTGAATGGGCCTGTCCCGGGCAACACGCGCTCTCCTACCTTCACGGGGCGTGCTGAAGGCCCACCCAGGCTGAGGGTCACAAGGAGAGTACCTCCACAGCATCGACCACACCGCCGGAGGCCTGACCGTCGCTGGCGACGGCAGAACACCAAGGCTCTCCGTGACGCCCATATAGGGAAAAACTCGGCCTCCACGAGTACCCGAGTTTGTGGCACCTGGATGCAGACCCCACACAAGGCCTGGGACCAGGGGGAGGCCTTGCCAATTTGGCAGCCCGCCGGAAATCTACACACCTTGCAAGCATCAGCTCCCTCAGAGCCACGAAGAGGAATAGGCTGAAGAAGCGGTCCGTGAACAGCACCCAAGCCAGGGAGTGAATATAACACCCAGACTGGCACCCAAGGGGTAACGCTGCAGACTCAACCTTCAGAAGTAGACCCTTAATGGACTGATATTGGCAATGCATAAGCCCGACTTAACCCCCCCCAAAACGGAACATGTGTGCCCTACGGTGGCGATAAGCCTGACATTTAACTATACAGTAAATCTATGTCTGTGTTTTTTTTTTTGTTTTGTTTTTTCGTGCTTATATTCATGTATATACTATGAGTATAACTTTATATTATTATTTAACTTTAATCTTCTTTGTTTTTACTTATTTCATTTTACATAACTTAAGCCGACATTGAGTTTTCCATGCATGCACCACTATAATAAGGCTGTATCCTAATGTAAGCGTTTGCCGTAGCACCTACTACCACTGCACAGATGCAAGATAAGCTTGTCTATTATAAAATGCTCGGCTCCTTACTCAATCACATATAACTCAACTCATACTTTGTATATACTCTCTCTGGTAGAGCTTTGCTTTGCTTTGTCTTGATTAACACGACTGCTTTTGTTTAGCTCTAACAGATCAGCCTTAGCTCATGACACTCAGCCTATACGTTCCTGTATAACTGCTTATGTTGACAAGATAGCACCTGTCATATAGTACCTACTGTTAACCTGTTAAATTGCGTTCCTGTTTACCGACTCACAAAAATATAAAAATGAGGCAATACCACTATGGAAATGTAATTCATACTGTTTTCGCTGTACTAATCCAATTTGATGATTACCTACACATTTCCCTTTTTCTATTCTGTATCCCTCACAAATGCCTCAATAAAAGAAAGATTTACAAAAACTGAAACTGAAATAGGCTTTCTATTATCCCTAACTTGAAACTTACTACCATAACCCTTTAAAAGCTGATGGATTATGAAATACTGTTTGATTGGCTTACAATCGCACAACTTACAGGACCACTATAGTGCCCTGAGGGTGCCCCCACCCTCAGGGTCCCCCTCCCGTGGCGCTGAAGGGGGAGGAAGGGGGTTAAACACTCACCTTTCTCCAGCGCTGGGCTCCCTCGGCGCTGGGACTCTCCTCCTCCTTCGGTTGTCATCGGCTGAATGCGCATGCTTTCCTATGGACGCTGGCGTCTTCTCACTGTGAAAATCAATGAGTCAATGAGACATCCACTAGAGGCTGGATTAACCCTATTGTAAACATAGCAGTTTCTCTGTTTACAGCAGAAAGGGTTAATCCTAGAGGGACCTGGCACCCAGACCACTTCATTGAGCTGAAGTGGTCTGGGTGCCTATAGTGGTCCTTTACATGTGAAATCCACCCTTGCTAAATTGCTTGCTAACTTTCTAGTTTAGAAACGCCTTTCCGCATTAAATGAACTACAAAATGAACTGCACTCTCCTTATGCTTTCAAAGTGGATTACCCCTGCCTTGTTCCATTACTGATCATGAAGGAAGGTGATTCACTGGGCCATTGGTCCTCTGTAAAGCGTTTGTACCCAGTATCTAAAGGTCAGTCCCATGCCCACTGCTTCTAGGGTAGTGAACAGGTATGGCCAATCAACTCTATTGAATGCTTTTTCAGCGTTGACTGAGAGCAATAATGTTGGTAATTTAGAGGTCATTGCTCCATGGATGATGTTAATGATTCTCGTAGTATTGTCCCTGGCTTCTCTTCCAGGGACAAACCCCGCTTGGTCAGGGTGTATTATTTCGGAGAGATGAATTTTAAGCCTATTCGCCAACAGTTTGGCAAACATCTTAAGGTCTAAATTGATCAGGGAGCTTGGCCTGAAACTACTGCACAACGTAGGGTCTTTCCCTGGTTTGGGCATGACAGTGATTGATTCATTAAGCATTGGTGCTGGTAGGCATGCCTGGGGCGGTACCAAGTTTAGCATGTCCATGAACTATGGGGCTAGACTCTTGTGGAATGTTTTTTAAAATCGCGCCGTTAGCTCATCTGGCCGCAGGCTCTTGCCTGTGGGTAGGGTTTTTATAGCCACATTTAGTTCCTTCTCTGTGAAGGGTGATTTTAGGCCATCTGCCTGCACTTTGGTAAGTGTGCGCGATAAGTTGTTTGTAATATATTCTTTAACTGTGGCTGTGGAGTTGGCTGGTGCCCCTAGTTTATATAGGTCTCCATATTACTCGCAGAATGTTCTCGCTATGTCTTCTGTAGTGTCACGTCGTGCCTCTGTTGGTGTTTTAATGTGTGCTATGGATGTTCTCTGGTGTTTGTCTTTTGGTGCCTTGGCCAATAGTTTCCCGCTTCTCTTACCATGGGCGTAGAATGTTCCTTTAGTCAGTTGTATAGCTCTATGTGCCTATAGAGTGAGTAGGTTACGCAATTAGTAGTGCTGGGTAGTGAAGTGCAGTATAGTGCTGTTAGGCACTTGTATATTTCCAGAGTGGGTGTTGTGCTATGTGTCAGTTCTGCGGTTTGCATGGCATTTGTGAGTGTTTGTATTTGTACTACCCTCTTCTTTTTGCGGGCAACTTATTTGATTAGGATCCTCCGGGCTAACCCCCAAACCCATGAGTCTGCCATCTCCCTAGTTTTGTTTTCTTGGAAGTATAGAGGAAAGGCTGTAGTTAGGTTTTCCACTACCTCTAATAACGTTTCATTGAGGCGCCAGGGTGCGCTGTTCTTTTGTGTCTCAGTAAGGGACAGGGTGAGAAAGATGGGGGCATGATCTGACCAGGTAATTGGTCCTATCGTGGCCTCTTTAAGCATTGTGAGATGTCTATGGTCTAGGAAAAACACGTCTAGTCTTTTGCAGACCTGTCAATAGTGTAGTCCATCATCATATTCCAATCCCCCTCCAGCCGCCAACACCACCACTCCCTCTGCAAATTTCCGAGTTTAGTCATACATTTTTTGATCAAGGAGACCTGCCTATTGTTTGCTGCATGCATGTTTGACAGGGTTATAAGTGTATCATTCAATTTACCTTTAAGGAAAATATATCTCCCCTGTGGGTCTATTACACTGGCTGTTATGATATACGCCAGGTACAATGCTAGTAGCACAGCAACACCTCTAGATTTACTCCCGTGAAAGTTGCTAAAGTACAATTGCCCAATAGTTTTGAATTTCAATTTAGGTGCAAATTCCCCCCGGAAGTTAGTTTCCTGAATAAATATTATATCGGCCTTTTGCCTATCTATTTCCTGTGCTAATATTTTACGCTTTTCAGGTGTGTTTAGTCCCTATACATTCAGGAACATTAATTTAATATCACCCATTATATTTTTTCATGGTGTGGGACACTTTGCATGGGGCACTTCCGCTCCTTTCAGTGTTTGAGGGTTGGTATCCAAGGGGGAGGAATGCAGGAAGAAGTGAGTAATAGTTGGATATCTATATACATTAGATACATTAGTGACATGCATTTTAGAGATGGTGTTGAACTCGTCAGGGACTACTGTGCTCCTACAAGCTCCCTCTCGGGTGTCGAGTGGCCTAGGTACCCATGGAGAACTGGGCCGTTCGTATAGTTACGTCCTATTGTATACGCTTAGATATATTGAAGCATTAACTTTAAACTAATTAATTGTGCAATTCAATCATGATAATCCTGTTACTATGGTGGCTGGAGTCCACATGTGGCCCTTAGGATCTGTCCCGACTAGACACCGGCTACCTATGAACATTGACAAATTAAACATGGTATAACATAGGTATAATTCAACTGTTTAAACTAGAAAGTATGATTTCCTTGTGGAAATTAATGTGGCAAAAGGATATATAAGAGTTCATTCAAGCTGTCCCTGAGCGCCCGCTTCCTGCCGAAACAAGGCGCACACGCTGCCCTGCGCCTGACACCTAGTTTGCGCTACCTCTGGACATTCACCTGATACTTACCCACAAGCCTCCGCTCCATCAAACCCCATGAGGCTGCTCCTTATTGTGGGGATATTTATGGGATAATAATAGTAAACAGTTGAGAATTGCCCACTATTTCAATTCTCAGATCCCAAAGATCGTTATCGTGTAAGTGAAATGTATTCCATATAAATAAAATCACAATTTGTTATAAAAATAGATACAATTTATTGTGACAAATTAAATAATAATAATATGTAACGTGTGATAATAATCAATGAATATTTAGTATAACATGGTATGCAATACAATGGCAATACACATTCCAATGGTTGACAATGATTTATGATAGTACTTCACAGAGAAACGAAAGTGAAACTTACACACACAGAGCTTGCAGTTTAAGGCCATAAAACTTTAGCTGACAGTTAGAATAACCCTTTCAATGCTGGTTAGACCTCCTAGGTAATTAAGACCTATTCTCATGTAATTGTAAATAAAATAACATTTAAACCACCTCATTAGTCATTTCCTGGAACCATCCAATAAAAGTAATCTACCATGTTCTATAAGCAGAATCGTAACTTGCCTAAACAGATATTTTATCTTATTTTAGGGCAAATCAATACACCTGGATAAATATCACGATATGCTAACATGTGATATGTCACATTAATATATATAATTATTCCTTTCCATCGGCAGAATGGAATGCTTAATTATATATTCTTTAGTAACTAAGATTTCTAAATATCGAAATCTGATCATGATTTATCCAGTCATATATCATGATATTAGAACATTTTAATTAATTTAGATTAATTAAATGAAACCAGTATAATTACCAGTTGAGTAGATATTTTCATCAGATTAGTAGGTAGTCTCAGGAACTGAATGGATGTGTGATTGGTGTGTAAGAAATTCTGAGTGCCCTGGAGTGGATATCTGTCATGGATTTCTCTGCATTGCCCCCGACTGCTCACCTCTTTGCTTCTTTGCATACTTCTCTCTTCCCTTTGTCTTAACTTTTTAAAGGGAAAATTCACTAGGTGATAGACCAATAGAAAACTGGAGGTGTGGTTACCTTCCAGATAGCAATTTAAGTATTTGGTCTATAGAGGGCAGTCTCGTCCCACTTAACATACCTATCCAGGAAAGAGTTAACTTTTCCTGGTGGCTATTTTGACGTCATTTAGCTTATCTTTATGGTTATCTATAACTTAAGTTTTCTGTCAGTTCAAAGAGTTTCTTTGGGCTTTCTTCAGACTATGTGTCTGGCAATTCTGCTATAATTTCTAATATGACAGTTCGTAAACTAAGTATGACCTCTAAATTACAATGGGATCTTATACAATATCGAAAGTAAAATTAAATTATTTAATCTTCTCTGTCACAAATGTCTGGGTTTAGAATTAATTATATTCCATTAGCATTTAGACGGTCTGTCCATCCCCCGTTCTCATTTCTTATCAACAGGTTTGTATATACTAAGCATTCCTTTAGCTCTGGCAAAGTGGTTAGTTTTACAGAAGGGATAGAAATCTTGTGTCTTTTGTTAGCTTGAAAATAACAAAATGGAGTCTGCTCTGTTCAGAGTGACTCTGACAATATACATTTCTATCATAGCACAAAATGTCTGCCGATATAAATACCCTGACATTATAAGTCCGCCCGCCCGACATCAGTGTTGCAGTACTGAGGAGGCCATTTTGAATTTGTATCAACATTTTCAGACCCAGTTGTGGAATGTTTTGTAAAATCGCGCCGTTAGCCCAGTAACAGAATATTAAACTACTGACACGTTATTCCCCTCATGGGTGGCTCAAGATAAAAGAGAGAATCCACCCATCGGTGGCCTTTCTTTTCCTCTCCCAGAGAGAGGCATCGCCATTTTCATGGGAATCTGACATGAGTGAACCTCCTTACTCCCACACTCATATCCTCATACCCTGATAACTAAAGGGGATCTACAGAACCTTCAACAGGCTGCCACGGCCAATATCAAACATCACATGGCTGCGGAACTAGAAGGCCAGTTTACTACACACATGGTTTAGCTACATGAACCACCAAGCCTGAAGAGAAACTCAACAACATTATAAATAAAGTGATGATCGACAAGTAGCTGTCCTGGAGGAGAGCATGGAAGATTTAAACAATAAATCAAGATGCCATAATATTAGATTCCGAGGATTACTGAAATCCATAAATATTGAACAATTGATCCCCATGTTGAAGGAAATCTCTGTCTGTGCTGCCAGAGTCCTCTGCAAAGGAGCTAATATTTGACAAGGGTTATAGGGCACTGCTCACCCTCCATTACATTTTTAACACCTAGGCATGTTATAACCCACCTTTTCACCACAAAAGGAAAAGCTGATGCTCACAAAATATCAAGACAAAAAGCTACCCTATCAAGATCTGTCACTGATTACCCTTCAAAAGAGGGGATATCTACTTACATCAACCCTAACACATAAGGGCATAGGCTATATGTGGGTGCTACGCTACTAGGGGTGATTTAGATTGGAACTCAACTGCAGCTTGTAATCTCCCTAATTACAATAGTGAAGAAATGGAGAATCCTTAAGTATCAATACTGTAGCTTTAAGAAAAGAGAGAATCACTTGATTCAACCAAAGTTTTAATAAGTGTTAAACTTAAACGAATTGCATTTAGGCAATAATCCAATAAGAAGTGCAAGTAATCAACAACACAAAGTTCATTATTAAGTATTTCTTCAGAGATGCATTAAGTAACATTAGTTCATGAGAATAATCTTCAATAGCAACAATAATCAAGTAGCTAAGAATATTTGCGAAGCAAGAACAGTTCACAGTGAATAAGCATGATGGGAGTTGTCCTTCATGAGATTAGTAACTTGAAGCACTGAATGTAATTGCAAAGCAAGAAACAGTTCATAGTGAATAAGCATGATGGGAGTTGTCCTTCATGAGATTAGTAACTTGTAGCACTGAATGTAATTGCAAAGTAAGAAACAGTTCATAGTGAATAAGCATGATGGGAGTTGTCCTTCATGAGATTAGTAACTTGAAGCACTGAATGAAATTGCAAAGCAAGAAACAGCTCATAGTGAATAAGCATGATGGGAGTTGTCCTTCATGAGATTAGTAATTTGTAGCAATGAAGATTTAAGTAAGCAAGCATTAGTTAATTAATAAATGATTTTGCAGACAAATAGCTGAAAGATATACTTAAAGTTAATATGGGTAGTCCTCCAATAGTTCAGAGATATGGTCCACTTGTAAAGTAGCAAAGTATCCGTTCTCCAGTAATCCTTTATGGCATGCAGCAATCCTTGCATTTGCTCAAAGGCTGGAACGGCTTGTCTGAGCTTGTGGAGAGGTAAGTCTGATGGAAGTAGCTCCCAGTAGCTGAAGCAGCTCACACAATCAATCACCAAGCACCCTCTCTCTGGCCCAGTCTCCCTAAATACCGTCAGAGCTGTGTCAGAGGGGGCGGGGTCCGGCTCCTCACCGCTGAGTGCCGAACCCGGAAGTGTTACTCCATGACAGTGGGTGCACGTATTAAACCTATTGTGCATTAAGAAGATAAAGTACATGTCTTGAAAAATATTCAACTTCTAAAATTAGCAAAATCCCTAGTACTGGAACTCACAAAGAAAAGATGGTTTGGAACCTAAAAGAACCAAGTCACCAAAATTGCCAACAATATGAAAAAAAACTCACAACTCTAAGAAACAGCAGAGAACGTCCCCCTGAGGAACATCCACCCAGCCTCAGTGAATCCCAGAACTGTGGACTACAATTGAAATCTAAATGGGCAGCAAAACCTCAGATCACCTCTACGTATACTCATAGTTTTAATATCCTCACAGATATTTATTATATGTTTACTTTATCCATTTATTTACATTTTTTAGAGAACATGCTATATTTTACTGTAATAATAAATATATATATATATACTGTAATAATTTTGTTATTACTATAGCATAGATCGTTATTACCTTCATGTCAAGGGTTCCTCTTCAGGGCGCACCAGGACAGCTAAATCTACCTCTGTAGAGGCCTTTCTCTCCATTACCGTATGCTTATTGACCCCATCTCACCTACTGGTTCACCCTGCCTGCCTGCTTAAACAATCACAACACTCAGAAACAAGCCACTTACGTTTTAACTCAGTCAAGAGAAATATATACAACACATAGCCCTATGAAATATTATATTTGTCTAATTTATATATTCATATAATTTCTATAAGTAGTTATCCAAAATAAAAAGTTATTTACAACATGTTATTTTGACTTAGTGAAAGGTTTACACTGAACTTTGGTCAAAATAAAAGTCATAGGATGATAAGGGACAGTTACCATATCTTTCCTTTTTCATTTTAAACAAAAAACTAGATATACAGAGATGCAAGTTGTGTTATGCTATATTGTTGGTTACCATTGCCCTTAAAATCTTTGTTATTTTATTCTTTATTACTGCCACTCACACTTTATTTTAGAATGGTTTATTAAACCTTAAGATTCTTTTTATAACAAGATATCTGGCTAATATCTCTTTTACACACTTATGTAGCTTAGATAACAATGCCAGACGAAAGTTGAGGCTAAATAGTATATCACAAAGACTTGCATAACCCATTAAACAAACTTGACTTTACATTTATGTTGAATTATATAAATAGTTTAGTTTACTTGATTTTTACAGTTAACTGACATATATGCCTATAAGATACATGGAATCAGGGTTAGAGGGCATACGCTTGGGTGAAATTACCCCAAATGTAACCACGATATTTACATATTTACTTATTTACAGATGCACTTTCTATTTTATTTCAATTTATTTTAAGGACAAAATTGGGAACCTGTCCAATTATAGATGTCTCAAGACGTGGTCAAAATACCACCCATTCAGCTTAGCGAGCAAAATGATTAGATTCTGTAATACAAACCCAGTAATAGGTGAAAAGTCATGAGACATATGTACATTTTTGGTTATACCTGCGCTCTGGGAGACCCCCCGACTGTCCCGTGATTCTGACCATATTTCGAGTTCAGAACCAAAAATGGGTGAGAATTTTTTTTCCTTCACTCTCCCCACCACCCATTCCCATCATTTATAAGTCCAGACTTGTTATTTGTCCATGGTGCACAGTCCACAGTGCAGAGTTACCCTACTGATACTTCTTTGGAAGACTTAAACCGTTTTACCCTTGCATCGTATACCGGTTTCCTTACTTACTCTTCTATTACTCACTTACTCAATTACATACTTGTGCTAAAATTTCAAAAGGAACTATTACGTTTCTTACTATCTGAAAATGCAGGCCAAAGCAAAATGTGTATCTAAACCATCCTATTAAGCATCATCAGATGCTCCACTAGGTGAATAAGACAGGAGCAGATATAGTGCTTCTTCAGGTAACTCACTTTGCCTCTAAGAAGCAGGTCCCTCTCCTTAGCCGACACATACATAAATCGTACCTAGCAATTGCCCCAGCAGACAAAATAAATTAAGTAGTGATCATCCTCAAGAATACATGCCCTCTTAACAAGAGAGGGTGGTACCAGATCAGCAAGAAAGGTGCTTTACATTGGCAGGTCCACTGAAATATGCAAAAGCCTCTTTGTATGCTATCAATAACACAGACCCAATTTTTGGGATATACTTTGAGCCCACCTAAGCCTACTTTACATCTACAAATTAATTATAGGGGACATTTTAACTCTATCTTTGTAGCAGCGGGAGACTTTGGAGGAGTACAGTGTAGACAGACATACAAGATAAGGGGAACATAATTCTATGACCTACTCCAGTCCTTTACCAAAAAGCAGTCCTGGTAGATGTATGGAGACTGCAGCACCCTGATGAGTGGGATTTCACTTTCTTCTCTCATTTCCAACAGTCTTTTTCCCAAATTTACTATAATATCCTCACTCTCTTGAACAAAGTTACATCCTCTAATACAGGGTCAACTACTGCATGTAGACATTACCTTGCCGATCAATTTAACTCATATTAGGAGGCCATGGTCAGGGCACCTTAATTCTACCTTGCATCATAATCTACAAATTAGAGAAAACAATACAAGAAGAATGCTTTCCTATGGCATTGCCGCGCAGGCGCATGAGGTCTCCCCGGTCAGTGGGCGGGATCAGTCTCGCCCACCGGCCGACGCAATCATTGGGAGGAGCGACGGCGGAGGGAGAAGCAGCGACATGGGACATCGTCGCTGCCTCTGGTAAGTTACTGAAGGGGTTTTCACCCCTTCAGCAACCGGGGATTGGGGGGTGGGAGGGAGAGGGGACAGATTTTTTTCCTGGCACTGGAGTTTCCCTTTAAGGTTCTTTTTTTTCATTAAAACTTAGCCTATTGAAACTTTTTTCTTTTTCTGATTCATTTTGTTTAATTTTTAATTCATTGATAAAGCCTATATTGGTGAAGCGCGTTTGGATATTGTACTGCTTTAAAATTACTGTTAATAAATAGATTTTGGTCTTTTTACTCTTTTGCACCATTATCTTTTATTTACTTTTTTATTTATTTATTTTTATTATAACTGCCTGGCCTTTTACCCAATTATCTCCTATACTCCAAAGAATCCTTAGGTGGGGATTATACCACCCGTGCCTGTATCATAGAGCAGTTAGCCTGCCTTATACATTGTGAGTATATTTTATTCTATTTTATATGCCAGCATTATTTTACTGAGAGCACTATTGCTGTTTTATTATCTTCTCCCTGAGCTCCTGTTACCATCTTAAAGAATCATTTCAAAGAATGCTCACCACATATCCCAGAGGCGGGGATCATACCGCTGTATGCCTACTACACTAGAGCTAGTATAAGCTCTATCAAATGTGAGTGGATCTTCTATATTTAAATACTTTTTATCCATTTTTGGAACACACTGCACCATCACTGTTTTTCATTTTATCTCCCCCCTGGCTGTCTGTCACTACACCGAAGAGGACACTCACCGCATATCCCATAAGCGGGGATCATACCGCTGCAAGCTATTCATACCAGGGCTGGATTAAGCTCTACAAAAAGTGAGTATAATCTCTTCTATTTTATTTGGATACCTTTTGGATCACCCTTTACCACTATCGTTTTTATCATGCAACGCCCTCCTTCATATACCTGCAAGGAGCGAAACTCTACAACTTCAGAGACCAACATAGGACCTAAGTTCCATTATACTAGACTCTATTTCATTATTACTACCTCAATCAGGACTTTAATTGTATCTACTTTGCTCACTGGTGCAGTCCGATCCTTTTGTTTGTTTGCCTTCCTTATTTATTTCAAGGACACGTGAGGGAGTCCTTGTTTGGGATTGCTGCCTTTTGTACTTTTTTCTGATATATTAGCGCTGACTCTATTCTCTGGGGGGGTTTTTTGTCTAATGCCTCAAAATCCTCAATCATAGATTTTTCAAACATATCAATTACACTAATTGTATAAGTTCTTGGCCTTTTATCACTTTTAGAGAAGCAGATTTTATTTTAAACACATTTTAACTAAAGGATTTTATTTGTGTAATAAGTGCTGAGGATGCAGATGTAGTAAAAACAAAATCTTAAAAATGAGTTAGTACATTTGAAAAAAATACAAGGATGAAGAATTTTATATCAAGGACTTTATTACGGTTTATTAAAAATTAAATTTATCTTTTAATTTGTCCATGTGGGCTACAGTATGTGGACCGCACCATTTGTCCCTTACATAAAAAGGATTTATGAACATGTAAATAATTCAATATTTTAAAAGGATTTGAGCAACACAATGTCTCTGCACATTTTAAAATATTACAATTTGGACCACATAGGTTTACGTAAACACTTTTTATATTGTTTGTATAAAATTGTGTTATTATCATATACTGAAGCTATACTAACAAATTGCCACTTAAAACAACAATGAATGTCTCCACTCAAATGGTAACTTAATCGGATTACTGCTTCTGTCTGGGTGGATTCTGATTAAATGGGTTTTACATGTGGACAGATTAAAATAAAACAGACACAAATTTCATCTTAGGCGACTAATAGATGAGCTCTGCGCCATGGTGCTGCTATAGCAGAAATTAAATTACTAGCAGAGCGAAGTGTTGGGCAGGAGATGAATTGGGAGGATAATGTATTTAAATGTATCCTCACTGGTAAATCTTAAAGGGAAACTATAGTGCAAGGAATACAAAGTGCCCTCCTCCCTCGTGACCCTTCCCCATTGCAAACGGAACGTAGCAATGGCAATGGCAAGGGCAGTTGCACAGTGACAGAATGAATGTTCAAGTAATGGAAAAAGCAAAGAGTTTGAAGAGTTTCATTAACCCCTTAAGGACACATGACGTGTGTGACACGTCATGATTCCCTTTTATTCCAGAAGTTTGGTCCTTAAGGGGTTAAAGAGACACTCTTGGCATAGCTATTTCATCTCATCAAAGTGGTTATGGTGCCTGTCTCACAGTTCAGTGTTAAACTGTTTTGTATGGATCAACGCTGAATGAGGGTCCCCATGGTCATACCAATGCTTACCAGCTGATATTCTAAGCCTATTACTGCGGGAACAGTTATAGGGAACAAACTAGGCAAAAATGTATAATGTCTGCTGTGCATGTGTGTGTCACTATAACGCATTCTGCACATTGATGCCTCTGTACACTGTATGTGTCAACTTGTTATAAAACAAAAAGCAAGCTAATACAGATATTGGAAGTAATGTAATATTCGACACAGAAAGGCAATGAAACCGTTTTGGCTCATCATAATGATGTGCAAAAGTTATTGCTAGAATGCTCCTTACCCAATAACTAATAACATTCTTAAAATACTACAAATAAAGTGCTTTGACTAGCCATGTGTTTCAACAAAATAATGTCCTTCAACACTATCCCACATCGGACATGAAGTAGCGCATTGAAAAGATTGTATGCTTATCAGACGAATATGACTTTGTCCGAATTTAGGGACTTTTTCATATTCGTTTACTATAACATAAAATCTCTTGAATGCCCCTACACGCTATGCCGCGAGTAGGGGCATGTCTACTAAACAGTGAGTAGCCAGTAAAAAAATAAAATGCCTCCCACTCCCCAAATCAAATCAAGGGGGACCCATGGTGGGGCATCTTCTAAAATAATTTACAGGGGAGGACCTAGTGTGGTCTATTCATTGGAATGTGGACCTAGGGTCCCCCTCAGCCCCCACCCATTATCGGCAGATGGGGGCCCTAAATGACAAAAGAGGGGGTCAGACTGCCTCCCCTCGGCCCCCACCTGTGAGCGGCGGATGGGTGCCCTAAGTATAAATTGGGGGGGACCTATTGTCTTCCCTCCCCTTGGCCCCCAACCATTAATGGCGGGTGGGGGCCCTAAGTAACAAAAGGGGGGGGCTTACTGTCTCCCCCCAGTTCCCACCCATGAGCAGCGGGTGGGGACCCTAAGTATCAATGGGGGGGACCTATTTTCTTCCCCCAGCCCCCACCTCCACTTCGGCCCGCACCCATGAGCGGCAGTTGGGGGCCCTAAGTATTGATAGGGGGACCTATTGTCTCCCTCCGCATCCCACCCATGAGCAGCGGGTGGGGGCCCTGAGTAACAAAAGGGGGGGACATATTGTCTCCTGGCCCCCACCTATGAGTGGCGGGTGGGGACCCTAATTAATTAAAGGGGAGGACCCAATGTCCCCCCTGGTCCCCACCCATGAGCAGCGGTTGGGTGCCCTAATTAAATAAATAAAGTGATGTGGAATTATTAAAAATCTCTATTGTACTTGTATTGAATTATTGTACTAACTCCATTTTAACTTTATACTGTGACTTCGTCCTCCATTTTGTCCTCCTAACCTGACTTCTTCAATCCTCCATTTTGTCCCCATGACTTAACTTGTTCATTTTAAACTACATTACGTGACTGAACTTCTCAACCCAATTAATACAGTAGACAAAGACCGTGTTTCCTTCAAGGACAAGTACCAGGAGGTGCTGGCTACTCCTTAAGACTTGCCGGCTACTCCTTAAGAGCTTGTAAGATAGTACAGTTTGAAGGCCACAGAACACAGTAGTAATGAAATGTTCTATTCATAAGAGACCTTGCACCTGGACATAAAGCCTGATATCACTGACTGTGTAAAATGACGCTTAGGACCCCCTTGTCCCCCACCCGTGTCCAGAATAATCCCACCTCTGATGGGTGGGCACGGGACTAACCTCTTAATTTTACTAACCAATAGGTAAGACACTAACTCCGTCACTTAACAATTAATCCAATTGATGATGTTTATTTGCTGATATTCTAATAATCAATGATGACGCAAAATGCCTCTTAAAAGGGCCTGCGCGCCCGCTTTTACTTCACTTGCCAATAAACTTTCTCGAAGTTATTTTAACCTGAACCTCGTGTGTCAGACTTAATTACTTCAGCGTATATACGCAATTTAATTTTATTGATTTGGACAGGAACAGATAGACTTTAAACATTTTGGTTTACTTTCAAAAAGTACCATAACAACTTGGCGCCCAACGTGGGGCACCGGGCTATGTCTGGCCGGTGAGCCATCCTAAGGAAGACAAGGGTGGACGGAGGAATCCAGGGGGAAGGAAGGGAGATTGATCACCTCCAGATACACGGTAGAGACTTCTGCAGAGCCACCGGTACGTTCCGGCCCCTTTGATTGACCCGTCCACGTGTCTGTGACTGCTTCCCGGGAGGACATCAAAGACAGGTAATATCTTGCCCGGTGCCTCGTTACTCACTTGTTTACCTGCATTTTAGTCTATCTGTTGCCTGGGTGTGTTTGAATTGTTTGCCTGTTTTCCCCTTTTTGGGATAAAGGGGGGTGGACCTGAGGGGATTTGCCTGGGTCTTCAGTGTGTCTGTTTATCTGTTTGTATTTTACCTCTTTTGGGATAAAGGGGGGTGGACCTGTGGATTCGTTCCTGGGGGTCTTCTGTTGCCTGTTTTACCTCTTTTAGGAACCACGGTGCTGTGGTTGTAAGGAAAAAGGGGGGTTGACCTGTGGATGTGTTCCTGGGGGTCATCTTTTCCTGTTTAACTCTTTTAGGAGCCTCGTGGCTGGGGCTGTAGGGAAAAAGAGGTGTGTTGGATCTGTGGAGACTGTGTAGACTCATAGTTTCCTGGGGATCCTTCTTGTGCCACTTTGATAGCCTAGCTAGCTTCTCTGTGCACGTTACTCTGCTTGCAGAGTGGTGGTACCCTCCAGCTTTGAGCGCTGAGCTGGAGCCATTCCAATTTTTATTTTGTGGTGTGTGAATTCGGGCAGGCATTGCTGTCTTCATCACCACGGAGTAGTGGGACTTATAAAGTGGGTCTTTATAGGGTCACTACAAGAGTGAGGGTAGCGCAGACACTATTAGTGGGCTGCTGTGACGAGGGAGGCATATGGATTTCGGACCGGTGTTAGTTGTTATCCTTGGCCGTTGGTAGTAAGATACTACGGGATTGAGGGAGGTGACTTTGGAGTAAGCACACGAGTAAAGGAAAGGAATTATTGTTGATTTCATTTGAATTGTAATGCATGCACTGTATTTCAACTGTATTGTTGTCTTGTTTGTTTAATAGGAGTCTCATGTACTCCTGTGTCTGTCTCTAAGGATTTTCCTTGCCTTTCATCTTTTCTGTACTTCCTATATTATTATACTATCCACTCCCATTCCTCTTGAAGGAGAAGTGATTGGTCACACACTTCTCACCTCGCTCCAATCCGTGTCTACCACCCCGGGTAGGCGGATTCAGTGACTAGTCTACGTTTTGGGAAGACGCACCTGAGAAAGTTTTACGGTTCTCGGGTGGCAGTCGAGCATTGTAGACGTTCTTGTTCCGTTCTCCTTCTCTCTCCCTATATCTAGGACGCTGGTATAGGGGTAAAGGGATTATGGGGCAGGATTTAAGCAAGCCCAATAAGGGCTGGTTAGCATGTGATTTGGTAGAAAACAGAGAGGGCGAGGAGATGGTTAAAGGTGTTGTAAAGATTGCAAAAGTATGTAAAATTACTGTACCAACGGGTGGAAGATTGCAACCAGAAAGTTGGCGTAAGTTACTGGCAGAAATGAAAGGCAAGCTTACAGATAATGGTTTATTAAAGACTGCTGAAGCATGGTACAGAGTAGCGAAGGCTATTCAGCTAGAAGGTTGGGTTGAGGAAGAAATAAATCACAAGGGTGTGAAATTGTTTGTGTATCATCAGAATTGTGTTGCTGGGGTCTACCCTCAGCCAGCGCCCCAAAGTGGCGCCCAGGGGACGTCTATCCCCAAGGTTCAGTCAGCAGTAGGTGATAGCCAGCTGACTATGTTCCCCGCTCCCAATCCTCCTAACACTCATCCCGCCACCTCCCCTGTTTGCCCGGTCCTGAATTCTGATGGATCTTTCTTTTCCCCCTCCCCGTCCCTTACATTCCCATCATCCTCGTCCATCCCTACGCTACCTGCTGTACCTCCCACTAACATTTCATCTGCCATTCCTGCCCTACGTTCCCTCTCCGTTCATGACCCCCTCCCCTCCTCATCCGCCCAACTAACCACCTCTTCCACCCTCGCCCCGACTCCTCCCCCTCCCATCTCCACCCCAGTCCAATACCCCACCTCCTTCCCCTCCCCAGCCTGGCCCTACCCCTTCCCGTATCCCACGACTCTGCCCTATCCCGGATATCCACTACCCCTTCCCCAAGCCACTCCCCAGATCCCGGTCATGCCCAGTCCGACACAGTCTGCCCCGGATGTGCCCTCTTCCAACATGGCCGCCGCTTCTTCCCTTAACCCTAATGTAACACCTTCTCCGGCCACCAATATGGCGGCCCCCAGTTCGGCCCTGATGCCGGTAATCCCCGGTGACTACCTATCCCCAGGTTATGACTCACTAGCCACCCCCGCATCTGGGGCTCGTTCCCAACCACCGATCCTTTCACCTCATTCGGGCCCTGCACCACGCAAAAGAGCCAATATCATAGAATTCGATGATGACGAGATGGACAGGGTGTCCCATGTCTCATCGGAGCTTGCCGCGGGAGCCCCAACTCACCGTTCTATCGATGACCCTTTTGGCCACAAGGGTCGGGGAGAACAGGCCCCTTCTAAATATGTTGCCTTTAACCCCACTCAAGCTAGCGCATTAATGAAATCGCTCCCCGACCCAGAAAAACAGCCTATGCCTTTTTACCGAGGGATAGTTCAAATTCAAAAGACTTATTCCGCCGCATGGCGTGATCTACTCAGCATTTGTGCTATTAAGGCAGGGGATGCCTATTGGCCAAGTATGGCCCGTCACCTCAGTACAGATCTGCTTTCCAGTGATGTTGATTACCCCTCCGGGGTAACCTTTTGCACCCAATTAAGAGAATGGGCTAAGGACAAACTTGCAGATCAGGCTGCTGGCCTTACTGATGTTGTTCAAGAAAAAGGAGAATCAGTGGAAAAGTTTCATGCAAGACTGTATCAAATGTTCACAGATTTGGGGTTTGATCTTACTGACAAAATTCATTCACAAATGCTGTCAGGTGCGTTTGTCCAAGGCGTTAAAGACTCTATACGCAAGGGAATTATTGCTGCACGCCCTGAATATAAGGTTGTTCCCCTGGATACCCTGCTTTTAGTCGCTAGGGGCCTAGAATCTGCCCAGACCCCCAAAAGGCCAAGCTCTGCTCCTCTTATGGTTTCACGCAGTATCCCTGTTCCCAGGGGTACCAGACCAGAGGATAGCTTTTGCTTTAATTGCAAAGCTAAAGGTCATTTTAAAAGTGATTGCCCGGAACCCAAAAGAGAGATAAGAAAGCCATCCAGACCTGCCCCGGTCACTAAGACCGAAAAAGGGGTCCCAATAGTTGAGGAACCCGACGAATAGGAAACTGGCAAGCCTGTGTCTGTAACCCCTGTAATGGCAGTGTCTACAGGGGATAAGGGGGGACCACTTGCCACAGTGACTCTGCCCATTGAAGGCCACCCCACCACATTTCTAGTTGACACAGGTGCAGCCCGTAGTGTTCTACGAGAACAAGACTTGCCAGACCCATCTTTTCTGTCAAATATTGATGTCTCTTGTGTTGGAGTGGATGGCCAGCCGAGACATAGCCCTCTAACAACCCCGCTACGAGTTGGCTCTAGCCTGCTCGCTCGCTTTGTAGTATCCTCCACATGCCCCATTAACCTGTTAGGTGCTGATGTCCTCTCACGCCTGCAAGCATCCATCACTTTTACCCCGGATGGGCAGGTAGAAATGTTTACACCCCTGTCTGTATCAGACACTTCAGCCCTATGCTCTTTGCCTCTGATGCTGCATTTAGAAAAGCCCCGTGAGGAGACAGCAGAATTAAGGTCCAATTTCCCAGAGGAATTAAAAACACAGGTGCCCGCACAGTTATGGTCCTCAGGCCCAGAGGACATAGGTCACCTAAATGTTCCACCTGTGGTGGTAAAGCTTATTCCAGGAGCTAAGTTACCAAGAAAACCACAATATCCATTAAAACCAGCACAGTCAGCTGCAATTTCTGTTCACATTAAGGCACTCTTGGAGAAGGGTGCCCTTGTCAAATGTAAATCTGAATGCAACACCCCGTTATTTCCTGTGAAGAAGAAAACTCCGAAGGGTGAGCCAGAGAAGTACAGGATGGTTCAGGATCTCCGTGCTGTTAATGAAGCTACAGTCCTGGACACCCCTCTTGTACCAAATCCTCATACTCTGCTTTCTGGAGTCCCACCATCTGCAAAATTCTTCACAGTTATTGACCTAGCAAATGCCTTTTTCAGTGTCCCACTGGACCCATCCTGCCAATATCTGTTTGCTTTCACTCATGAGATGCAACAGTATACCTGGACTGTCATGCCCCAAGGGGCACAAAATTCACCAAGTCAATTTGCAAAGGCCATGGCCACCATCCTTGACCCATGGCAAGCCGAGCACCCAGAAGTTGTTCTGCTTCAGTATGTGGATGATTTGCTGCTCTGTGGAGATGACATACCCACTACCGAAGAGTGCTCAATTAGTCTGCTTTGTTATTTGGCAGAACAAGGATGCAAAGCTTCGCTCATCAAGCTACAGTTCTGCCAGCCTTCAGTAATTTTCCTTGGACACTGCCTATCTCAAGGTACCAGACATCTTACTCGGGACCGGGTAAGAGCTGTGCTGGATATTCCGCCTCCAAGGACTTCTAAGTCTCTTCATGCCTTCCTAGGCCTCATTTCCTATTGCAGAGCATGGATCCCAGAAGCCTCTCTGCTCATGCAACCTCTCTATGACGCACTTAAGTCTGACCCTTTCTGTTTAACTAAAGAAGCTATGGACAATTTTACTGCTCTCAAACGAGCCATTGCTTCTGCTCCTGCCTTGGGCCTCCCTGACTACTCCAAAACTTTCAAATTGTTTGTCTCTGAAAGACAAGGCCACGCAACAGGAGTGCTCACCCAAACTAATGACTTAAGAGGCCGCCAGAGGCCTATTGGATATTTCTCATGTCAACTGGACATTGTGGCCAGAGGGACTCCTTCCTGCCTCAGGGCTGTTTTTGCTGCGAGAGAACTCATAGAGAAGACCTCAGACCTGGTCCTTGGCCACCCTCTGGTTGTTTTGGCCCCTCATGACATCTCTGCCATCATCAACCAAGTCCAGCTCAAGCACGTGTCTCCAGCCAGACACCTGCGCTTACAGTGTCATCTCCTTTTGCCTGACAACATTTCCATCCAAAGATGTCAGGTGCTTAATCCGTCCACTCTTCTTCCACTCCCTGAGGGGGGTATCTATTATGGATTTATCACGGATGAAACCTACATTCACCTGCTCTGTGGATGTATCAAAAAAGTCATGCATCCACATTTGACATTTTATGAAGGTGAAAAACCTCTCTGTGAAGGCCCAGATCACGCCTTCTGCACCACGTGGTACAAACCAAACATTACCCCTGAACCTTGCTATGAAGATGAGCTTTACCACCGGACCGATGTAAAGCTTACTGCACAAGACTTCTATTGTGACTCTGACGGCAATAGTATGGTCTTGATCCAGCTACCTCAACAACTTAACTACCTTTACCGTCATTGGGATACTGCTATCCCACATATTCCTGTTACCAAGTTGAAGACAAGGTCATGGAATGATCTTGGGCCCATGGCAAAACTATGGGCCACCATGACTGAAGAACAGCTACAGGAAAATGGTATTGTCAAATACCCAACAACTGACCTTCTAGAAGCGTGGCCACGCCATTTCCTGGAAAAGGAATTTCAAGATCTGGTCATAAAGAATGATTATGACCCAGAAACACCTCATGACTGTTTTGAACAGATGAAAATGGAAACAGTGCACTTACCAACTGTGCATGAGAACCCATTATCAGATCCGGATTTTACCCTGTTTGTGGACGGATCGAGATATGCCGATGAAGGAGGAACATATCATACAGGATATGCCGTAACCACAACAGATGAAGTTATTAAATCATCATCCTTACCACCAGCAATGTCTGCACAAGAAGCTGAATTACAGGCTCTGACTTCAGCCTGCAAAATTTCCGAAGGAAAACGTGCCAACATCTATACAGATTCAAGATATGCTCTAGGCGTGGCACATGACTTCGGCCTAATTTGGAAGACTAGAGGATTTCTTACCACCGCCGGTACACCAGTCAAACACAGCACTGCAATCAAGGAGCTAATGGATGCCCTCCTACTCCCCAAAGAAGTGGCCGTTTTGAAAGTAAAGGCCCATGGGAAATTGGATACAGATGAAGCAAAGGGCAACCATTTGGCTGATCAGGCTGCTAAGTTAGCGGCCAGGGATTTGCAGGAAGTGGACGAAGAAGTGTCCGGACAAGAAGAAGAAGTCCCTATTTTTGCCCTGCAAACTCTTCCTACTGATTTGCGAATTTTACAAGAACAGCAAGCTGCAGTTACTCCTGAAGAAGTCCAGAAATGGAAAAAGAAAGGAGCTGTCCAAAAGGACGGAATATATTACAACAACTTCAAATTTTGTCTTCCCAGAAATTTGTATCCAGCAGTTGTCCAATGGGCACATGGGCCTGCACACCTGTCAAAAGAATTGATGGCCGCCCTCATACAGAAGTATTATGAAGCACCTGGAATCACAACATTGATCAATAGCTTCTGCAAGGCCTGTGTCATTTGTGCAAAATGCAATCCAGGAAAACCAGTTAAAGTACCTGCGAAACACCTGGCAAAGCCCATGTACCCCTTCCAGCGGATTCAAATTGACCACATCCAAATGCCCAAGAGCGGGCCCCATGAATATGCACTAGTAATAGTGGACATGTTCTCAGGCTGGCCAGAAGCCTACCCAGTGGCCAATATCACTGCAAGAACAACCGCAAAGCGCCTACTTACAGATATTGTATGTAGATTCGGACTCCCAGAAGTTATTGAGAGTGATCAAGGCCCAGCCTTTACAGCAACTGTGACTAAAGAAATTTGGACTGCTCTAGGGGTGACTCTAGCCTTCCACACCCCTTACCACCCACAAAGTAGTGGTAAAGTGGAGCGCATGAATGGCACCTTAAAAACTAGAATGTTAAAAATGTCACAAGAAACAAAGATGCCCTGGCCAGAAAGTCTACCAATAGCTCTATTTAGTGTTAGGCACACACCTAGAGGGAAGCATTCACTGTCCCCATATGAGGTCCTATTTGGGACAGCACCCAGACTAGGTTGTTATTATCCGCAGCAGTTGCAACTCCAATCAGATGTTTTAGTAGACTATGTAACTGAACTTGCAAATGTCCTAAACAAAATACATGCCCAAGTTTTCTCTTCAATTCCAGATCCCGAATTGGATACAGGTTCCCATAACCTACTCCCCGGAGATTGGGTCCTGGTCAAGAAGTTTGTGCGGAAAAATACCCTGGAACCAAGATTTGACGGTCCATTCCAAGTTCTCCTGATTACCGCAACCTCCGTCAAATTGGCCGGTAGGCCAAATTGGATCCACGCTTCCCACTGCAAGAAATCTCCTGCCCCAGAGGAAGCGAATATCGCACAAACATGTATCTCTGGTACATCTTCTCCTTAATTAGCCTTATGAAGGCCCAGCAAGTAGCCATTACCAAAGACATTAGTGGGTACACCTTCTGGTATAATTCATCATGCACCCAGGTGGCTACTTATACCTTTGACTACTGTGATATTGTAGAATGCCCATTTCCCACACCACAAATCCAGAGCATCTATAGAGATATCCCTCATTCGAAAGACCCATATGTTTGTGTAGTTGACAAACAATGGGGGCACAATTGTGATCACTGGGGGGCAGCAGGATGGAATGCCGGGCCTGCCTGGGGTTATAAACCAAAAAGTGCCGTAGCTAAAGTAGATGATCATGGTAGATCGCTTCTCCAGAGAATGACTTTGAGAAAGCCTGGGGGGAGCACACCAATGAAATTAATCCTTAACATTGAGCGCCCAAGCCCAACAGATGCAGACCAGTATGTGATGGGAATGTACTGGAAAAAGGGTTCCTACCAGAAATTAGGGCATTTCTACCTCAAAGATATGTGCAACTCTTCTGAGTGGCAAGGGGCCACCCATATGGTCCCTAACCCATTAAAACCCCATATCCAGACCTTTCAGGACATGATGGCCATTGCTAACCCCACTTTTGAAGATACCATGGCCGCTGAAACAGGTTTTAATGATGTAAATTTATGGTTAGAATGGATGAAATATAATGCTAATAAGCATAATAGAACCGCATGTTATGTGTGTGGAGGTGCCCGGCCTCACCTGGGTACCGTACCTTTAATCCTACCCGTAGATATAGAAGAATGTGTTTTAAGCCTTTTTGCCTATCACTATAATTTTAACAGGTCCATATGTATTGCATGGACAAAGGAGTATCCTCTTCTAGCCAAAGACGTCAAACCCCCTGATGGTATTACCGTATATAAAGGTAATTACACTTGCTATGCCATGTACGATGGTATTGGTAAATTTGTAGGTAACTTTTCCAAAGGCTATTGTGCTACATACAGAACTGTCCCTGTACGTTTGCTGCAACATCACACTAGGTCACTAGGAGACATTTATTGGTTGTGTGGGGATTTACAGCTAAGATCCAGAATGGACACAGAATGGTGGGGAGAGTGTACTTTGACTAAGGCCATTATGCCTATACATATTATTTCTGACACACACCTCAACACCCATGAGTTCAGCCACACTAAGGTTAAACGTGACGCCCCAGTGAAAGGAAGTTTTGATCCTCATGTGTATATTGATGCCATTGGAGTGCCCAGGGGGGTGCCCAATGAGTTTAAAGCTAGGGATGAAGTTGCTGCAGGATTTGAATCAATTTTTACCATAGTTACCGCAAACAAGAATCTAAATTGGATAAATTACATTTATTATAATCAACAGCGTTTTGTCAATTACACCAGAGACGCCCTCCAGGGATTGGCCGAACAGTTACAGGCCACATCCCAAATGACTTTTCAGAATAGGATGGCCCTAGATATGATCTTAGCCGAAAAAGGAGGGGTTTGTAAGATTTTGCCCGACACTATGACATGTTGTACCTACATCCCAGAAAACACAGGCCCTAATGGTAAAGTCACACTAGCTATAGAAAAATTAAATGACTTGTCTGAAGAGTTAAAAAGGAATTCTGGGATAAAAGATCCCTGGGAAAGATGGTTTGGTTGGATGACAGGATGGCAAAAGGCTTTAATGCAGATTGGTATGGCTATACTAATTTTTCTCTTTATTTTTGCTCTTCTCTTTTGTTGTGTCCTCCCATGTCTGAGAAAATCCCTCATGAAGACTGTTGACCAAGCGGCACCCGCTTTTACCCATCTCGAAGTTGATGACCAAGAATCTCAAGACATCAACTCACCCTGTCTGCCGCTGCAAACATTCCCTTTTGTCGATAAAGTGCAGGAATTCTAGGAAGGGACTAGATTAGGGACAGCATCTGTCAGTGAATGGTAAAGGCCCCATGTGGAGAAGTGGTGGGTTAGCTGCCATGGGATACCCTTGGGTGTGAAGCGTTCGAGAGCCATACTGACGGGTGGTTAGCCTATTAGGGTCAGATCTAGGGACAGCCTTGCACTTTGCATTAACATCTAGCTAGCGGCCACGGGGTTTTTGTGCCTTTGGGTTAACACGTCTTCTGATACTAACATAATAAAGTTTTATCTCTTAGAATCTAACATTTCATAGGGGGGACTGATGTGGAATTATTAAAAATCTCTATTGTACTTGTATTGAATTATTGTACTAACTCCATTTTAACTTTATACTGTGACTTCGTCCTCCATTTTGTCCTCCTAACCTGACTTCTTCAATCCTCCATTTTGTCCCCATGACTTAACTTGTTCATTTTAAACTACATTACGTGACTGAACTTCTCAACCCAATTAATACAGTAGACAAAGACCGTGTTTCCTTCAAGGACAAGTACCAGGAGGTGCTGGCTACTCCTTAAGACTTGCCGGCTACTCCTTAAGAGCTTGTAAGATAGTACAGTTTGAAGGCCACAGAACACAGTAGTAATGAAATGTTCTATTCATAAGAGACCTTGCACCTGGACATAAAGCCTGATATCACTGACTGTGTAAAATGACGCTTAGGACCCCCTTGTCCCCCACCCGTGTCCAGAATAATCCCACCTCTGATGGGTGGGCACGGGACTAACCTCTTAATTTTACTAACCAATAGGTAAGACACTAACTCCGTCACTTAACAATTAATCCAATTGATGATGTTTATTTGCTGATATTCTAATAATCAATGATGACGCAAAATGCCTCTTAAAAGGGCCTGCGCGCCCGCTTTTACTTCACTTGCCAATAAACTTTCTCGAAGTTATTTTAACCTGAACCTCGTGTGTCAGACTTAATTACTTCAGCGTATATACGCAATTTAATTTTATTGATTTGGACAGGAACAGATAGACTTTAAACATTTTGGTTTACTTTCAAAAAGTACCATAACAAAAGTGGGGGACCTAATATCCTGTAAAATAAAATTTACCCAACACCCTGTAAAATAAAATGTTATAAATACCATTAGATGTCTTCTTTCTTCTTTTCTTTCTTCAGCCCCAAAAAAGGCCAAATAAAAACCCATAATTGTCCCGTCACAACTGTTAAAATTAAAAAAAAGAACTGGAATGCAAAAAAAAAAGCTGCAAAAAAAAAAAAAAAACACGGAGGAAATGATCCATGTTCACCCAGGGTAGGCTTCGGCAGAATGAGCTTTGCAGTGCAGGGAAGCCTTATATAGGCTACTTACGCCCTGCAATTTGACTCAGGGCACACTGATTTGTTCATACCAAGCCAACCAATCAGAGTGCTCTGACAGGTAAATGAAGAGACTGACAGGTAAGTCTCTACATTAACCTGTCACAGCACCTGATTGGTTGGCTTGGAATCCAACCAATCAGAGTGGTCTGAGTCATTTTACACAGCGTTGGAAAGTTCTTTGGAATTTTCCAACAGGGCTGGCAGTGTTTGCATGAGGAAGGGAGGGAACGAATGTTCAGGACGAGGGGAGGGGACCAAAAAGACCCGAAACAATTAAAAGAGCATATTGGCAGGCTGGGAGGGCTGGGTGGAAACACATGAGGGAGAGAAGGAAAAACATTTACTATAGACACATAGCGCTGCTTGCAAGGGTAGAAGCTGATTACATAGTGCACAGTGTGTGCTGACAATAGACAATTTTTACACAGGATTCACATTAAGCATTATGGGACAGAGTTCCAGGCTGCCCACGTCATGCATACCTGGGGTGCAAGAAAACACATAATTGCAGATATCTCCACATAAGCAGTGTTGCAAGCTGAACCTCTTCACATTGCTTACTCCATTAACACTTCTAAAAGCAGAAGTGGTTATGGAGGTTTAAGTAACCCTTTAAAGTCTTAGCTTGATGGACTTAAGAGTTATTTTTTTAGGTCCTGTATTACTATGGAACTGATTTAATATTCATAATAGTTCCTTCCCTTTTCTGTGACATTACACTGTGTATATTACCACTCTGATTGTGTTTCTCTGATAATCTGTTTCTACAGGTAACTGTACATAACTATTTTATAACTGATATTTCCATTATTCCATGTATCTAAAACATGTGCTTGATGCGTTTTACACTTATGTGCTTAGTCGTAAGTATGTCCAATTTTACGACTAAGCACATAAGTGTGAAACAAATCATTTTACTGTGTTGCAAGAATAAAATGTCTGTTAAATTATTCCAGGTGCATCAACACAATATTTTACTCTGGCGGGATTAAATTGGAATTTCTTGTGGTTTTATTTTCTATGCATTTATTAAATCTGATGTCCTTTGTGCATCCCTGTTTGTATATTTACGTACAAGACTGATAATGATATTATTACATATAAAATTAGTATGGCCACATAATGAGAACCTAATGGATCTCTAACCATGGAACTTTAAACTAAATATTTGAAAAAACACAATACAATGCAAATGAACACAAAGGGCACCATAGCAACTTCACTGAAATTAAGCTGTTATGGTGCCAGGAGGTCTCCGGTGCTTCCTTACCTGAAGGGGTTAAACCATTCACAGACAGTTTGACCTCAAATTTGGTTCTCCAATGCTGTTCCTCTTTGTCACTGTCAAACCCGTTGTCTGAAATTTTAGTTAGGGAAAGCATGGACTGCCACTGGGCACGGGAACCACTGATTGTCTTAGAGTGGTCATCTGACTCCATCAACCAATTGATAGCTCCCCATTCATAAAAAAAAAGGTACTGATTGGTTTGGACCCATGGGTAAGTGCTAATAAGCTCTTGACACCATAACAACTTAATTCTAATGAAGATGTTCTTGTGTCTGGAGTGTTCCTTTAATGTGCATGAATAAGTGACTCACAAGAACAGCCTATTTATATTAGTTCAGTCATAATTGCCAGTGTTGAAGCAGGGATACTATTAAATCCTTGTCAGTTCTATAATCCACGTGAACTGGTTTTTAATGGCACTGACTGGCGATGTAAATTTAAGTGCCCATGTTTTTTAATTCCTCTCAGTAGAAATGAGCATCTAGGTTTAGTCTTGATCTTTCCATAAAATCAATAAAAAATAAATAAAATAAAACTTTAATGTTCTAGGTTGCAATACGCCCTCCAAATGTTCATAAATATTAAAGTAGGCAAGTGTTCTAGGGAATTGACTGATAGGAAACATTAAAGGCAAGAAATGAATGACAGATGGTATCACTCATCAATATTTGGACAATGATACTTTGAACTCAAAGTAAAGCAAATCAACACCAGTGATTAAAGAATGCTCCAAGCACCATAACCACTACAACGCGTTGAAGGGTGGCCAAAGCTAGATCCCCATCTTTCGTACATTTCCCATGATGTTATGCCGATTTACTATTTCCCCATCCTTGCAGGGTTGTGTTTGTAAGCAATGAGTAGTGTTTGTGTGTTTGAATGTAAGCATACTTTTATATGGACTATGTGTGTGTGAATGTAGGGGTGTATTTGCGTGTAGTGTCGGCATTTCAATGCACTTGTATGTACTGTTGGCATTTGAATGCTGGGGTGCATACACATATACACATACACTGCCACACAAACACACACACTGACACAGATAGACATACACACTGCATCATACATATAAGCTCACTGATACTCACACACACTCAAGCAGGTTATAATTTACATATTTTTATCCACCCTCTTGTTTCCATATCTTATGGGGGCAGGAGGGTGGCTTCCTTGGGGGCTTGTTGTGATCTGGAGTTTGGAGTCTGAGGCTGGCTCTCTCATTGTGCACCCCCTCATCTATCTGCCTTCTCCTCTCTATGCACGGTTTCCATGCTGCATTCTGTTTAGCTGGGAGGAAGTGACCTGAACTCAATTCTTCCAAAATCACAGGCAAATTGACAATCAAACAGGGTAGCATGGAACCTATTACAGTGGCTGGGCCCCCACCAACCCACCCACACGCATACTCACATACATATTCCCTAACACATAGATGACAACTCACACACACCTACAGTATCTCACAAAAGTGAGTACACCCCTCACATTTTTGTAAATATTTTATTATATCTTTTCATGTGACAACACTGAAGAAATGACCCTCTGCTACAATTTAAAATAGTAAGTGTACATTCTGTATAACAGGGTAAATTTGCTGTCCTCTCAAAATAACTCAACACACAGCAATTAATGTCTAGACCGTTGGCAACAAAAGTGAGTACACCCCAAAGTGGAAATGTCAAAATTGGGCCAAATTAGCCAATTTCCCTAGTTCATTAGTGTTACAAGGTCTCAGGTGTGAATGGGGAGCAGGTGTGTTAAACTTGGTGTTATCGCTCCCCCAACTCTCTCATACTGGTCACTGGAAGTTCAACATGGTACCTCATGGCAAAGAACTCTCTGAGGATCTGAAAAAGAAGAATTGTTGCTCTACCTAAAGATTGCCTAGGCTATAAGAAGATTGTCAAGACCCTAAAACTGAGCTGCAGCACGGTGGGCAAGACCATACAGCAGTTTCACAGGACAGGTTTCACTCAGAACAGGCCTCGCCATGGTCGACCAAAGAAGTGGAGTACACGTGCTCAGCGTCATATCCAAAGGTTGTCTTTGGGAAATAGACGTATGAGTGCTGCCAGCATTGTTGCAGAGGTTGAAGGTGTGGGGTGTCAGTCTGTCAATGCTCAGACCATACGTCGCACACTGCATCAAATTGGCCTGCATGGCTGTCGTCCCAGAAGTAAGCCTCTTCTAAAAATGATGCACAAGAAAGCCCGCAAACAGTTTGCTGAAGACAAGCAGACTAAGGATATGGATTACTGGTACAATGCCTTGTGGTCCCATGAGACCAAGATAAACTTATTTGGTTCAGATGGTGTCAAGCGTGTGTGGCAGCAACCAGGTGAAGAGTACAAAGACAAGTGTGTCTTGCCTACCGTCAAGCATGGTGGTGGGAGTGTCATGGTCTTGGCCTGCATGAGTGCTGCCTGCACTGGGGAGCTACAGTTCATTGAGGGAACTGTGAATGCCAACATGTACTGTGACATATTAAAGCAGAGCATGATCCCCTCCCTTCGGAGACTGGGCCGCAGGGCAGTATTACAACATGATAACGACCCCAATCACACTTCCAAGACGACCACTGCCTTTGCTAAAGAAGCTGAAGGTAAAGGTGATGGACTGGCCAAGCATGTCTCCAGACCTAAACCTTATTGAGCATCTGTGAGGCATCCTCAAAAGGAATTGTGGGGTAACGCAAGGTCTCTAACATTCACCAGCTCCGTGATTACGTCATGGAGAAGTGGAAGAGGACTCCAGTGGCAACCTGTGAAGCTCTGGTGAACTCCATGCCCATGAGTTAAGGTTAAGGCAGGTTAAGGCAGTGCTGGAAAATAATGGTGGCCACACAAAATATTGACACTTTGGGCCCAATTTGGACATTTCCACTTAGGGGTGTACTCACTTGTTGACAACGGTTTAGACATTGATGGCTGTGTGTTCAGTTATTTTGAGGGGACAGGAAATTTACACTGTTATAAATATTTTGAGGCTGTACACTTACTGCTTTACATTGTAGCAGAGTGTCATTTCTTCAGCGTTGTCACATGAAAAGATATAATAAAATATTTACAAATATGTGAGGGGTGTACTCACTTTTGTAAAAATACTGTATATATTATAGACACTATAGAAACAAGTACTCCCTAAGAGAGGAACCTAGTAGGAAGTACAGAGAAAGGTGTTATAGGGGTGGAAAAAATGGCATAACCCTATATATAGCACAAATAAAGAGAGAAAATGAGGCAAGATCACCCCGTAACCAACCGGGCTGATCCCCCTCAAAAAACACCCCAATAGGAGCGTCTAAGAACATAACCAAAATAATGAATAAACTTTATTGAAAAAATAAATTAAAAAGCTAGAAACTCATAAATGAGTAGGTTCTTGATTACTGCAGAGATTTGACTGTAATAGTTTGTATCAATGTCCTAAGAATGTAGCAATCCAGCTCATAACAGAGTTGTTAATAATGGAGATACATGAAACAATGTATACTGAGCCATGCAGATAATCACTAAAAACCAACAGAATCAGTATATTGTGCTGCAAAAGTATAACAGAAATCGAAAGGACAGGGAAGAGCATATAGTGGAAAAGATAAAGGTAGAAAGAGTAACTGCATGCACTGGCGTACATACCGCGGTCGCAGGGGTCGCAGGGGTCGCAGGGGTCGACCAGGTGCCCACCGCCATGTGTTGCGGCTCCGGCCCGCGCAGATTAAGCGGGGGGGGGGGGGCACGGATCAATTTTCGCACCGGGGCCCCATGGGTCATGTGTACGCCACTGCCTCTCATGAAACAATTATGGGGATTCAGTTTAACCATATGGCCATATTGTGTTAATCCCACCAATACTTCCCAGTACCCCAATATCTGTGGGTCCTACAACAATTCCAACGTGGGAGACAAATTTAAATAGCGCTAGTGCTAAATTAACTAAAGTGTATTTAATTAATCTGTTGTAAGAGCATTGTGATTAAATATAATCCAAAATTAATGTGATTTAAAAAAAAAAAAAAACAATTGAAAAAACTGCAATGCCAAAACTAAACAATTAAAGTGATAATGCTTTCAGGTATATACTCCACAATGCATATCATATATCTGTTCTATACCAAATGTAAATTACAATTAAAGCGGGGCACCCCCCAGCTTCAGATGCTCCTTTGGAGGTGACCACATGAAAGTATAAATTTGAGGAAGTTTTGGATAGCAATGTCACTTTAATTATAATGGGGATTTAGTTGCAATATATAGTCATACATTGCAAAGAGTCTGATTTTCCCATACTCTGAGACTCTATGAAAATCATTGATAGGGTGCTGCTAAAACCTAATTCACAGAGAATTCCAAGGGATGGTTTCTCAAAGAATAAAAATAGAAATTTTGCTTTTACAACCTGAAAAATATAGCTTATTTTGAACCAGTAACATGAGTGTCAATTTGTTTCGCTTTTTTGGGAAATTATGGGGGAACAAACTAGACTTCTCTATGGTAAAAAGAGCTGATTAATTGTACGTTTCTCATATTGTGCAGGACATATACACCATCTTTAATATAACCGGTAAATAATGTTAGTGTAGTGCACGGTGGTGGAATTAAGAAAGGGGTCTTAATTGCTCATTTATTGAAATCTTTACATTCAGAGGAACTGTTAATGCATTATAACTTCAATAAAATTTGATCTTCTCCCACACATCTCTTTTATTCAATAAAACTATTTTTAACATAGCAATAGGGCGTCCACAGCTCCCTCTTCTAATAATGTCACTGTCGCTGTGACAAAAGAATCAGCTTCATTACCGCAGCGATATTGTACAATATCTTTCTCTTTTCTTTTTTACAGTTTTTATCTTTGATTTATTTAACTAAAGCTTTTCCGAAGTGCCATGTAAAATATATTATTTTGCTACTTAATATTTCAACTAACATGGTACAGCTTCTTTTTGCTTTATTTAATGCATGATTGCAACTTCTTCAATACAGAAAATCCTTATATAGGCTTCAATTTAATATTGTTGTTTTTCAATTGATTTAATATTTTTGGATAAACATTTGGAATTCTTAAATATTCTGAAACAATTTGTAACATGTATATATTTTGTATATATTTTATTATAATGTATTATTTATTTTTAATATTTTTAATTTATTATACTTTTTTTCCCTGCTGGAAATGTAGACAATAAGTATGAATAAAGAAAACAGAATTTGTGGAGGGTGAGATTAGGAAAATGGGGTAAAAACCATCAACGTCACAAAGGGGACACAGACCAAGTAACTGTAGCGTTACTTACCTTATCCGGGGGACGGCCGCGGTCCTCTCTTCAAGCCGCGCGCGGTCCTGCGGCTGCACGAGCCGCGCGCGGCTCATCCGACTCTCCTGACAGAAGGACGGGCAGTGACCGCGAGATGCGGTCACGTGTCCCGCCTGCAGCTAAGAGCGCGCCGCGAGTCTCGGGCGCGCTCTTAAAGAGACAGTGGGAGCCTAAATTGCAAAAAGGCTCCCATTGGCTCCTGTCATGCCAATCACCCCATACACTTTCCTGTTGGGGGTGTGGAAGTGACAGGAGCCAATCACATTAGTTTAAAGGCTACTTATACTCACCCTTTTCCCTTAGTTCCTTGCCCTATCGTGGTTTCTGCTACAGTTCCCTTTAGTGCTTGTTGTGTTCAGTTGTGTTTCTCCGTATTTGACCTTGGCTTTGTATTCTGACTTCGTTTTCGCTTTATCCTTGTCTGTACCGTTTGCCGGCTTGCTGATTCCTGTGTACCAGACCCCGGCTAGTTCTCGTTTACGCTGTCTCTTTGTGCCCTTGACCTCGGATCGTTCCTGACTCTGTACTTCTCCTATTATGTCGAGTCCGGCCACTCTAAGGTCCGGTAGACGTATCTTTCCTCTGTGCTGTCTTCTGTTTGGCTGGATCTTGCGTGTAGGGGTATATACTCGTTACAGTAACACTGTTAGTGGAAAAGAGAGCTACAAATAAACAAACGGAAAGTAAAAACGTAATAGGCCAAAAAGTAACTTTCCTCAGGTTGTGATGTTGTTTAAATACATTGTCCTTGGTTGTGTAGAATGAGAACTTTTCAGAATATTGCAGGTTCCTGATCAAGAAAGTGAATCAAAAGGGCACTGGGCGTCCTCGTGCTTTGCATGAGGACCTCCAGCGTCTTTTAAATCCATATAGAAAAGTATTGATTCAATGATTTCCTATGGAGAAGGCATAGTGCATTAGGTTCCCCCATCGGCTGATGTCGGAGGAGGACCCAGTGGTCAGACATGCTTTCTACTGTGGGACATGGTCAAACCAAACCAAATGAAAAACGAATCAAAAATAATAAAAAAAACAATATATAAAATTGCAAACACTAAACATCTAATGACAGATAAAAGCAGAAACTATGATCAATCCAAAGTCCGTTCTTGTAGAAGAACAAAGTAACAATAAAGATAAAATAAATTCCCCACTAGCACCAACAGGAGAACCACATGACATGTGAAACTTTCTAGAGGATAATAGATAGATAGTCGGACAGACGGACAGACAGATGAAGTGCAAAAAGTACAATACAAAACAATAATACATTATGTATGACACTAAATTGTACAAAATTGCACTTGAACATAGACATTATACTTAAGCACTTAGAGTACCTTTAAGTAAATGTGAAAATGAATAAATATTGAGAAAAGGCTTCAATCAAGCAAAATTGATAAAAATGCATGTTTGTTGCATCTAATACATCTTAATAGCAAGACATTAAAAAAATGAAGTGAAACAATACCAAACTACATAAAACTATTTCATGGCCTATTTGGACACAGATCATTACCCATGGTAAAAACAAAAACAAAGGGAACATTTGTATATATATAAAATTGAATTTAATCCTATCTTATCCACGGGGATCTTTTGAAGATCAGGGGTTATGGAAACACTCACTATCCCAATAACAATTCACATTGGTAGGTGGCTCTCCTCTTGTGTGGTGGTGGGTCTCTAAATTTGCCATGCTAGTTATTGTGTTAATTTTGGATGCTGCGATTAATGCTACTATGTATTGCAGCGGCGTACATACCGCGGTCGCAGGGGTCGCAGCTGCGACCGGGCCCACCACTCCAGGGGGCCCGGCCGCTCTGCGGACCCCTGTGACCGGGTATCTGCCTCCATCATCTTCTGCGGCCTGGCCCACGCGGCAAACTGCCGGGGCCGCCGTCCAAGGGGTCCATCGGGTGGCCCATGCTGTTAGGGCCACCTGATGGATGTGGATTGCCAGGGGGCCCGGTCAGCGCTGGGCGCTTTAACAGCGCAACCAGGCCCCCTGTAGTGACATCACAAGCTGGGAGGAAGTGACTGCACGTCACTCCTCCCAGCTAACACAGAGAGCCGCGCGGGAGGATGCAGAGGGAGTCAGAGTGGGAACTCTGACTCCCATTCACCTGAGCCACCACTGGACCCCAGAGAAAGGTAGGAAACAGGAGGGTGAGTTAAACATTTTGTGTGTGTGTGTTTGTATGTATGTGTATCTGTCTGTATGTATGTGTTTCTGCAGTGTGTGTGTCTGCCTGTTTGTATGTATGTCTTTGTATGTATGTATGTGCCTCTTGTGTGTGTGTGTGTGTGTCTGTCTATATGTGTCTGCCTGTGTGTATGTGTGCCTGTCTCTTTTTATGTGTGTCTTTGTATGTATGTGTCTTGTGTGTGTGTCTGTCTGTCTGTATGTGTGTGTGTGTGTGTATGTGTGCGTGTCTGTATGTGTGCCAGTCTGTCTGTATGTATGTGTGTGTCTGTATGTATGCCTGTCTGTCTGTATGTGTGTGTGTGTGCATGTCTGTCTGTATGTGTGTGTGTCTGTATGTGTGCCTGTCTGTCTGTATGTGTGTGTGTGTGTCTGTATGTGTGCCTGTCTGTTTGTATGTATGTGTCTGTGTGCCTGTCTGTTTGTATGTATGTGTCTGTGTGCCTGTCTGTGTGTCGGTCTGTATGTATGTGTCTGTGTGTGTCTGTCTGTATGTATATCTGTGTGCCTGTCTGTCTGTTTGTATGTATGTGTCTGTGTGTATGTGTCTATGTGTGTGTGTGTCTCTATGTATGTGTGTGTGTGTCTGTTGGGGGGGGGGCACGGATCATTTTCACACTTTCGGTTTGTGTGTACACCACTGATTTAATGCATTACTTCTTGGAGATTTTTGGGGGGAGAATGTTCCTATCCAGTGGGTGGGAGCAGTGGCAGCTCTAACACTTGCAGCGTTGGATGTAGAGACCTAGTCTCTGTATTCATCGTTCAGAGGCTTGCATTGTAGCGGCTCACTGTGCCGCTGTGTTGTGAGCTCTCTGACTGTAGCATAAATTGCAATAAACAAATGTAAATTTGGAATTATGCTAATTGTTAATAGACGATTGCGGGGTATGGTTGCATAGCCTGGCAGTTGAATACATAAGTGCTGGTGTGAAGGGGTTATTGAAACAGAAATTTTAATTTTGCTTGGGCTTTTAAAAAAATCTGAATAAAAAACAAACAAGCAATATAGGCGCTAAAAGTGTAAAATATTAGTGCAAATATTAAAATTAAAGGTAGAGCAGCACCTAAAAGTGCACAAGCTCAAAAAACACCATACAAAGAATATAAATAGAAAGGTTAAAGATAATAACTTACAACAGGAAAATATATCTCAGAATAAATGGCATTCGGTTATTCCAAATAGGAGATATGGTACATAAAAAGAAAAAGAAACAGCATAATACTGTATAAACTATGTAAAATAACCAAAAAATTGAATAAAACTCACAAGGGAAGAGCAGTAAAAGTCTGCTCTAACTTCTCCAGCATGTAGTCCACAGCACAGGACTTTGATGATAGTAAAAACAGCAGGACGCCCGCTGAATAAAACGATCTTTATTTCTTTACCACATAGAAGGCCAGTGTCCGGGGCGTGGCCTGACAAGCGAAGGAGACAGTCGCATGGCCTCCGAGCTCCGGCTTTACCGACGACAAAACTCGAATAATAAGGTGGACCCACACCCCACAAACGACCAAGGAGACCCCAACTGCCACCCAATGGGCAGGAAAACTAAAAAAACAAAACCTGACAGACCCAGGCAGGGTATGGACATCGGAGACCTCTGGCGCCAGGCCTACAGCACACACGAGTCTAAGATGGCGTCCCTCCATGGCGGTTGCTCCGACTTTTCCGACGGAGCATCGGAGGAGGAGGAAAACGACCACACACCGCAGAAAGCACCGCCGACGACCCGCACAGCACCCACTTGCCCTGCACCAGACACAACCCCGGCAACGCTACGCGCAATCAGAGAACTGATCACAAACCTCCAAATGAAAATATCGGCGGATGTGGCCTTGATAAGAGAGGACCTGCAGGGCCTGACAGGACGCATTGGCGCTGTGGAGAACACCTCGAGAGAGCAAGGCAGGCAGCTGACGGTGCTGAGACAGGAGGTGGACGAACTCAGACAACTGACCAGAGCACAAGAAAGCAAATTTGATGCCCTGGAAGACAAAGGGAGGCAGAAGAACCTGAAAATCCGAGGGGTGTCGGAGAACATACCGACAGAGGAACTCCCCCACTTTATCAGGCGCCTCCTAACAGCCATCCTGACCCCAAAACAGGCGAAGGCAGTGCCACTGGATGGGATATTTAGAATCCCGAAACCGGCCAAAGCACCTCCCACAGCCCCGGGAGACCTGGTGGTACAATTCCAATGTCACAAAGACAAAGCAGCGTTGCTGGCCGCCATCAGGGGGCACACACCCTACAACTTCGAGGGAATGGCACTCGGTTTCTTTGCAGACCTCTCTGGGGGAACACTCGCCTGGAGACGAACACTCTGTCCACTCACCTCCCTCCTGCGCATGAAGAACACCAGCTACCGCTGGGGCCAGGCCCGCACGCTGTTAATCCCAAGAGAAGACACCACCATCACCGTCCGCAACCAGCAAGACGCGGCAAAGTGCCTACAGGCTCTGGGACTGCCTCCGGACTCACTAAGCCAGGCGACACAGACAGCAAGAGGCCCGAATCCAAGGCTACGACTTGAGAACGACCTGGCCTCACCCCACTGATGACCAGCTGAAAAGTTGCCACCTCAGTTTCAAAGAGACGCTATCCCGCCTACTATACCCTGATATATATCGTTCTGTTTTCTTTTTCGTTAAAAGCATAATTTAAGAGAGACACCCTTGGTCCCGTGCGGACCCAAGGCCGCACTGAGTGGAACTGTGACTGCCTGTTATGTGTCGGACACTGAACCGTGATGTGCCGGATTCAATAATCCAACCGTTCAATATACTTACCTGTAATGCATCCACGATACGGCTATTAAGCTACTAAAGTTAATTACTAGTTGATCACACTCCTTTAGCAGAAAGGTCTATCGACCGCGTTGTTCCCCCCCCCTCCCCCTCCCGCCCACACTAGTCTAGCATACCTTTCGAGCTCAACCCTGCCATAGCCGGGTGTAATAATTATCACCAGATATAGACATAACTCGACCTCCTAGTAAAACACTGGTGGCACTACAATGGCGATTAAACACCAGTAACGCTCACTACGACAGCAACCCCAACCAGGATGAAACACTCAATTGTGTGATTATCCCTAGTAGGGCCTCTGTATTTCGTTATTTTCTGTTATCTTAGTTTATTCTATTGTTAGATCACAGGCATGGCGCTCTCCATTGATGTCTTATTGTATTTTACCCTTTCCCAGACCTCTTATACTGCTTACCATACCAATCCTACACAAATTGTAGCTTTATTGAGAGAGGAAAACATGGGGGGTTTGCTAAACTAGTCATTTAGTTTTGCCAACTAATCACCTGTCTGCCTAACAGACGCATTTAACACTTCATAGGCCTGCTGTACCCTGTGACTGCTCAGCCAGTCCTGTTTTTTGCCCAGTCTAATATACCCAAGCCTTTAATATGCAGCGGTAGTACACAACTGTACACAGACGCACGAACTCACCTCATCCACTCACACACTGCACGGCAGTAACTGTTAATCAATGTTTAATTCATGTTATATACGCTGGAACCGCCATATGCACACTGTTTTTAACAAGGAGACCCCACAATGACCCATTACTGCAGTCATACTAAGCTAGCCTGTAATAAGTGTTTTCAATGTTTCAATGTTTTCTAACCAATTCGCCACATAATCTTTATGTCAAACAAAAATGTGCATTGTTTTTTATCTATGCCCTACAAGTGTTAAAATTATGTATATAGATACGTCTTGCACCAGATGATGGGGCAGCACAAACCTGTTTATTATCTCCTACTTCTTTTTTTAACATGAGACCTGCCTAGTTCGCTAGACATGCCTATATAACTGATCTAACTTTTAAAAAATGTGCAAGTTTTCAGAGCCACTGCTCTATATATCTATGTTCCATATTATTCTACGTTGTTGTGGCGCATGACTATGTTTTGTACTCACCTGCACAACAAAAATAAAGAATAAAAAAAAAAAAAAAAGAAGGCCAGTGTCCAATTCAATACTTTGAAGAGATAAACGCATACAATTTCCGCGGTCTCTATAGCTTGTGGCACTATACAAGGCACTTCCGGGTTCGGAGCTCCGTGCGATCACGTGATAACATGATGACGTCGTATGCGAACGTGATGACGCGTTTCGCCCAATCGGCTTCCTCAGATCACGTCCTGATGTAGCTGGTCCTGACTTTTAAAGCCCATATTGTGGGCGTGGAGTTTATAGTGATGAATGGATAACCAAAGTCTCATACAAACGGGGTAGATCCACTAAATGTCTATATAGTGAAGTCCCATAAAGTGTACAAAGTGGATGAAAATATGGCAAAAAAGGTAAAAAAAAAAAAGGTAAAAGTAACAGCCAAACAAATACTGATAATAAATTCTTATAGATAGTATTAGATGGATTTTAGAAAATAATTATTTTAATTTCAATTCTAGATTTTATCTACAATTACAAGGTACGGCTGTGGGGACCAGGTTCGCCAATAGTTACGCTAATTTATTTATGTCAGGCTGGGAATCGGAAGTTATTTATAACAGCCACAACTGGGGGACGAACCTGGTCTCCTACCACAGATATATCGATGATATATTTTTTATATGGAAGGGTACACAATTGGATTTAGAGCTCTTTTTAGCAAGTATAAATCTTAATGAGTGGGGCTTACATTTTAGCAGTTCTTTTAGCAGCCAGAATATTCATTTTTTAGATTTGGAAATCTATGAAGAAGCCGGCACTTTAAAAACATCTTTTTTTTTTTTAAAGTAGATGCCAATAGTTATGTGCTATACAACACTACACTCCCTGGCTCAATAATATTCCAAAAGGCCAATTACAAAGAATAAGAAGGAACTGCACTGAACAGAGTGTTTTTGAAGAGCAAGCAAAAGTAGTGATAGATACATTTTCCCCAAAACAATATCCCACTGACATAATAAATAGGGCATATGATGAAATAAAAGACCTGGATCAAAATCAATTGGTTTTTAGACAAAGTAATTATAATAAAGGATAAGAGAAATTTGATAAAGTACCTTTAGTTTTAGATTTTAATCAGGATTTTAAAAGAGTTAAATCTATCATTAACAGACACTGGCACCTTTTAAAAAAGGATAGAGAATTATCGACAATCATTCCAGATAAACCTTTTATCACTTTTAGAGGTGCACCTAGTTTAAAGCAGATTTTGACCTTTAACATCCAAGAAAGGAAGTGCCTGACACGTTTTTAAGTGTGAATAAAAAAGGTTTTTATTCATGTGGAAAATGTGTAGGGTGTAAATGTAGCAAAAATAATACTGTAAAAGGAATTAGTCAATTTAAGACGAAATATACAACAGACGAATATACTATCAAATATTTTATTACTTGTTTTACTAAAAAATAGTATATACCTTTTAATATGCCCATGCTGACTACAATACCTGGGCAGAACCATTCACCCTCTACACAAGAGAATTTATGAACATGTCAATAATATCCGAAAAGGTATAGATCATCATAGTGTGTCTACTCATTTTAAAAAATATCACAATAAAGATCCCAGTGGCCTCATATTTTTAGGAATTCAAATTGTTAAAAAATCATGGCGAGGAGGCAATTTTATTCAACATATAGGGAAAGAAGAGATGAAATGGGTTCACACACTAGATACCCTTGAATCCAATCTTAATATTGAATTTGATTTGTATAATTTTACCTCATGAATTTTAAATTTATGTTTAGATGAATTTTTAATTTGATATTACTTACTTTCCCCTTCCTCTTTTTGCTAGTAGGTGTACTTATATAATTGTATTTATATAATTCAGTTTAGTATCTCTTTAGGACCAGATATGTTCTAATATATGTAATATGTTTATGTCACTTTATTTTTGTTGGAAATATTTATTGGGACATTTATTTATTATCAGTATTTGTTTGGCTGTTACTTTTACCTTTTTTACCTTTTTTTGCCATATTTTCATCCACTTTGTACACTTTATGGGACTTCACTATATAGACATTTAGTGGATCTACCCCGTTTGTATGAGACTTTGGTTATCCATTCATCACTATAAACTCCACGCCCACAATATGGGCTTTAAAAGTCAGGACCAGCTACATCAGGACGTGATCTGAGGAAGCCGATTGGGCGAAACGCGTCATCACGTTCGCATACGACGTCATCACGTTATCACGTGATCGCACAGAGCTCCGAACCCGGAAGTGCCTTGTATAGTGCCACAAGCTATAGAGACCGCGGAAATTGTATGCGTTTATCTCTTCAAAGTATTGAATTGGACACTGGCCTATGTGGTAAAGGGAGCTTTTTATTGGAAGAAATAAAGATTGTTTTATTCAGCTGGTGTCCTGCTGTTTTTACTATCATCAAAGTCCTATGCTGTGGACTACATGCTGGAGAAGTTAGAGCAGACTTTTACTGCTCTTACCTTGTTTTATTCCATTTTTTGGTTATTTTACATAGTTTTATACAGTATTATGCTATGTTTCTTTTTCTTTTTATGTGCCATATCTCATATTTGGAATAACCGAATGCCATTTATTTTGAGATATATTTTCCTGTTGTAAGTTATTATCTTTATTTTTAATCACTATTCACCTGCAATTTTGCACATTTGTTATATTGAGTGTGATTATATCGGACAGACACTCCTCTTTGCACTATTTATACGCACTAATTTACACTGAGAGAGGGTTACATTAGTGTAAGAGGGGTGACTGAGTGAGAGGGGGTGACCGAGTGAGAGGGGTTGACAGAGTGAGAGGGGGGGGGGCAGAATGAGGGGGGTTGACATAGTGAGAGGGGGTGACATAGTGTGAGAGGGAGGATGACATAGGGTGAGGGGGTGACAGAGTAAGAGGGGGTGGCAGAATGAGAGGGGGTGACAGAATGAGAGGGGGTGACAGAATGAGAGGGGGTGACAGAGTGTGAGGAGGTGGTATAGTGTGAGAGGGAAGGTGACATAGTGTGAGAGGGGGTGACAGAGTGAGAGAGGGTTACATTAGTGTAAGGGGAGTGACAGAGTATGAGGGGTGACATAGTTAGAGGGGGTGACAGTGTGAGGAGGTGACATAGTGTAGGTAGGGGTGACAAAGTGAGGGGGTGACAGAGTGAGAGAGGGGTGACAGAGTGAGAGGGAGGGTGACATAGTGTGAGGGGGGTGACATAGTGGGGGGGTGACACAGGGCCGGCGCGTCCATAAGGCGGCACAGGCGGCCGCCTTAGGGCGCACCGGCTCTGGGGGCGCAAAATTCCAGTGACCGGCAGGAGGGAAGTGCTCCCTCCTGCCAGGTCACCTCCTGGATCCCCGGCACGGCGTGCGGCTGAAGTGGATTACGAGGTGGCGAGGGAGGTCTGATCTCTCTGACCGGCTCCCTCGCGCGCCTTTTGCTGATGCCACGGGAGCCGGAATATGACGTCATGTTCCGGCTCCCACGGCATCAGAAAACAGCCTGCGAGGGAGCCGGTCAAAGAGAGATCAGACCTCCCTCGCCACCTCGTAATCCAGTTAAGCCGGACGCCTCCGAGCAGCCCCACTGGACCACCAATGAGAGACCCACGCCAGCTCTCCAGGTAGGGAGGCTGGGTGGGAAATTTAAATTTAATTTACATTATTTAATAATATAATAATAATAATTTATTACTGTGAGTGTGTGTGTGTGTATGTATGTGTGTCTGTGAGTATGTGTGTCTGTGAGTTTGTGTGTATGTGTGTCTGTGAGTTTGTGTGTGTCTGTCAGTGTGTGTGTGTGTGCATGTGAGTATGTGTGTCTGTGAGTTTGTGTGTGAGTGTGTGTCTGTGAGTTTGTGTGTGAGTATGTGTGTCTGTGAGTTTGTGTGTCTGTCAGTGTGTGTGTGTGAGTGAGTGTGTGCATGTGAGTATGTGTGTCTGTCAGTGTGTGTGTGTGTGTGTGCATGTGAGTATGTGTGTCTGTCAGTGTGTGTGTGTGTGTCTGTGAGTTTGTGTGTCTGTCAGTGTGTGTGTGAGTGAGTGTGTGCATGTGAGTATGTGTGTCTGTCAGTGTGTGTGTGTGTGTGTGTGCATGTGAGTATGTGTGTCTGTCAGTGTGTGTGTGTGTGTGTCTGTGTGTCTGTGAGTTTGTGTGTCTGTCAGTGTGTGTGTGAGTGAGTGTGTGCATGTGAGTATGTGTGTCTGTGAGTTTGTGTGTGAGTATGTGTGTCTGTCAGTGTGTGTGTGTGCATGTGAGTTTGTGTGTGTGTCTGTGAGTTTGTGTGTGTGTGTGTGTGAGTTTGTTAGTGTGTGTCTGTGTGCATGTGAGTATGTGTGTCTGTGTGGGCATGTGAGTGTGTGTGTGTTTGTCAATGAGTCTGTCAGTATTTGTGTGTCTGTCAGTGTCGTGTGAGTGTCTGTCAATGAATGAGTGTGTCATATAAGTGAGTCGGGCTGTCAGATACGTCTGTGTTTGTCATTGAGTGTGTGTGACTGTCAGTGTTTATACACCCCTGACTGTAGCGTGGCCAAGTGGAGTGTATCGTGGTACAGGAACTTCTGTTTCCTGTTCCTGGCAGGACTGACAGGAAAAGCTCACTGTACCGCTCAACCACGCTACAAGAAAGGTAGGAGGCACACCAGGAAGGGGAGGGGACCACTATCGGGGTGGGTGGCGCACCAAGGGACAGGGAGAGGAGGGGAGAGATACCCTGAGGTACAGGAAAAGGAGGGAGGGGGGAGAGGAACACGAAGCGACAGGGAACAGAGGGGGGAGGGGAGAGGAACACTAAGGGACAGGGAAAGGAGGAGAGAGGGGATAGGAACAGTAAGGGTCAGAGAAGGGAGGGGACCATTAAGGGACGGGGAGAGGGGCTGGATGTGAAAAACACACAGCAGGGCTTGAGAAGGAAAGAGACACACACAAAGGAGCTGGGCAGAGTATAAGACACAAAGGGGCTGGGAGAAAAGGAGTCACACATAGGGTCTGGGAGGAGTAAGACACACACAATGTGGGAGGATGTAAGAGTCATACAAAGAGGAGAGATAGGAGACACACAGATATTTAAAGACGGGATAAGAAACACAAAAGGGAGGTTAAGAGGCACAGGTGAAGATGTTTTTTGGGGGGGGCGGAAAAATGCATCTTCACCTATGTACCCAAAATTCTTTGCACCGGCCCTGGGGTGACAGAGTGAGAGGGGGTGACAGAATGAGAGGGGGTGACAGAATGACAGGGGTGACAGTGTGAGGGGGTTACATAGTGTGAGGGGATGTGACAGTGTGAGGGGGTTACAGAGTGAGAGGGGGTGACAGAGTGAGCAGGTGGTGACAGAATGAGAGGGGGTGACATAGTGTGAGAGGTGGGGTGACAGAAGGAGCAGGGGGTGACAGAATGAGAGGGGGTAACAGAATGAGAGGGTGGTGACAGAGTGAGAGGGGGTGACATTAGTGTGAGAGGGGGGTGACTTAGTGAGAGAGGGTTACATTAGTGTAAGGGGAGTGACAGAGTAAGAGGGGGTGACAGAGTGAGAGGGAATGACAGTGTGAGATGGAGGGTGACATAGCATAGGCGGGGTGATAGAGTAATAAGGGCAGGGCCGGATTAACATAGGGGCTGAAGGAGCTGCAGCTCCAGGCCCAGGCCCATGGAATAGGCCCATTGGTTTTAAAAAAAAAAAAAAAAATTTTTTTTTTTTACATTTTTTTTTTTTTTTTTTACACACTACTCTTAGGGTTGCCAGGTATTTCTCATGTATTTCTTAGGGTTGCCAGGTATTTCTCAGAAGTATTTCTCAGGTATTTGAGGCTGCCTAGCCGGTGCCGGTATTGCAGTAATACCGGCAATACAAATGTCTGTCTCAGTATAAACATAGATTATTCTGCAATACCAGCGCCGGCCAGTAGGAGAGAGGCAGAGAGGCAGTGATAAGAAGTTACGGCATCTCCCTCCCTGCCTCTCTCTACTCACTGATCCGCGGGGGAGCAGCTCTGCACAGAGAGTCCAGACAGCAGCTCCGAGACATGGGGACGCTGAGACATTGGGACACTGGGGAACATGGGGACCCTGAGCATGGACGTCCAAAGGAATTTTTCCAGGGGGAGGGGAGGGGGGGCATAATTGTAATGACATCCATGCTTGGCCCCTTTTTGACAGTGTCATGAAAAGGAAGGAGCATAGTCATTTTCACATAAAGCAAGGATGAATAGCGTTTTCACAACTATGGTGTCAGGAATATATGTTTGTATTCCTGACACTATAGTGTTCCTTTCATCAAATTACAGGAACATTCTGGTCACCATAACAACTTTATCTAAATGAAAATGCTGTGATGCAAGGAGGCCCCTGGGTGCTCTTTCTTTGAAGGGGTGAAACCGCTCTCAAATGGTTTACCCCCAAAGGCTTCCTTCAGCTCCAGATCTCCAGGTCGCTCAGTGGTATTCGACTTCTGAAACAGAGTGTCAGGAAGTGCAGATTGACGTTGGGCATGGGTGCCGCTGATTGGCTAGAGTGGTCAGCTGACACTCTAAGCCAATCGCTAGATCCCGATTTATAACATTTTTTACGTTTTTATGAATGGAGAGCTACTGATTGGCTTAGAGTGCTAGCTGACCCATCTAGCCAATCAGTGGCACCCCTACCCAGCGGCCCTCTGTGTTTCCTGACACTCAGTAAATAAAAGTGAACACATTAACACTGATATTGTTTGTTTTTACCTGGGGAGATGAGAAGGTCCAAAGTTTCCCTGCCAGGCCCAGGTACCAACGCCTTATGATGTGGTGTCCAGAATGAAGTGCTCCAATCTCATTTTCTTCTCAAATCTAATTTTCTTCTCCTTCATTTGACACAGTCTTCTTTGTCTTCTGAGGCTCCTTCTGCTCCTTTACCTTTCTGCTTATTTTGCGCCCTTCTGCTCCTTTCTCTTTCTGATCCCTTTCTGCTCCTTGATGGCTCTTCCTGCTCCTTGATGGCCCTTCCTGCTTCTTGCAGACCCTTCCTGCTTCTTACTGCCCTTCCTGCTTCTTTCTGCCCCTTCCAGCTTCTTGCCGCCCCTTGCTGATCCTTTCTGTTCCTTTTGATTCTTCCTGCCCCTTCCTGCTCCTTGCTGCCCCTTCCTACTCCTTTCTGCCCCTTCTTTCTCCTTGCTGCCCCTTCCTACTCCTAGCAGACCCTTACTACTCCTTGCTGACCCCTCCTGCCCCATGCAGACTCTTTATACTCCTTGCTGACCCCTCCTGCTCCTTGCTGCCCCTTCCTACTCCATGCTGCCCCTTCCTGCTCCTTGCAGACCCTACTGCTTCCTCTTCCTACTCCTTGCTGCCTCTTCCTACTCCTTGCTGCCCCTTCCTACTCCTTGCTGCCCCTTCCTTCTCCTTGCTGCCCCTTCCTGCTCCTTGCTGCCTCTTCCTACTCATTGCTGCCTCTTCCTACTCCTTGCTGACCCCTCTTGCTCCTTGGTGACCCCTCCTGCTCCTTGCAGACCATCCCTACCCCTTCCTGCTGCCCCTTCCTATTCTTTGGTGACCCCTCCTGCCTCTTGCAGACCCTTTCTACTCCTTGCTGACCCCTCCTGCTCCTTGCTGACCCCTCCTGCTCCTTGCTGCCCCTTCCTTCTCCTTGCTGCCCCTTCCTGCTCCTTGCTGCCTCTTCCTACTCCTTGCTGCCTCTTCCTACTCCTTGCTGACCCCTCTTGCTCCTTGGTGACCCCTCCTGCTCCTTGCAGACCATCCCTACCCCTTCCTGCTGCCCCTTCCTATTCTTTGGTGACCCCTCTTGCCTCTTGCAGACCCTTTCTACTCCTTGCTGACCCCTCCTGCTCCTTGCTGACCCCACCTGCTCCTTGCTGCTCCTTCTACTTTACCCTCCTGCTCCTTGAAAACCTTTCGACCCCTTCCTGCTTCTTGCTGCCCCTTTCTATTCTTTGCTGACCCCTCCTGCCCCTTGCAGAACCTTTCTGCTCCTTCTACTTTACCTTCCTCTATGCGGTCTCCCCCACCCCCCATCCCTCACTTACCTGCTCTGTAGGCTGCCTCTGTGCTGCTCCCCTGCGGTTTCAGTCATGAGAGAGAGGCAGGGATAAGCTGTAGCTTCCTGCCTTTCTCCATTCACAGCGCCACCTACTGGCCAGCGCTGGTATTGCACTGTATTCTCACACTAAAACGAAAAATAGCAGCACAAGCTGAAAAATCCGGGTGGGGGGGAGGGGAGGCAAGTACCCCCATTTGGACGCCCATGACCCTGAGACACTAGGGACACAGTGGCCCCATGTCTCCCAGTGGCCCCAGTCTGTGTCCCCATGTCTCCCAGCCACTGTCCCTAGTGTCTCAGTGGCCCCATGTCTCCCAGTGTCCCCATGTCTCTAAGTGTCCCCTAGTGTCCTAGTGACATCAGGACACTGGGAGACATGAGGACACAGACTCTAAGGGACACTGGGAGACATGGGGATACAAACACTAGGGGACACTGGGCGACATGGGGACACTGAGAGGCATGGAGACACAGGGAGACATGGGGACACTGGGCGACTTTGAGACATAGGAGACATGGCAGTGCCCCCATGTCTCCCAGCCAGTGTCCCTAGTATCTCAGTATCCCCATGTGTCCCTGGTGTCTCTCAGTGTCTGTAGTGTGCCAGTGTCCCTAGTGTCTCAGTGTCTCAGTGTTCCCTAGACTCCCAAAGTCCCCTAGTCTCCCAATGTCTCTGTGTCCCCATGTCTCCTAGTGTCTCAGTGTCCCCTAGTATAAAAGAAAACATCTCAGGCACTCACTTTAGGCAGGTTTATTGGACACCGCAACGTTTCGACCTGTACCCAGGTCTTTATCAAGTCTCCAATGTCCCCTATGTATCAGTGTCCCCTATGTATCCGTGTCTCAGTGCCCATAGTGTCTCAGTGCCCATAGTGTCTCTGTGCCCGTAGTGTCTCTGTGCCCGTAGTGTCTCTGTGCCTGTAGTGTCTCAGGCACTCATTGTGATAGCTTTAAGCAGGTTTATTGGACACCGCAACATTTTGACCTGTACCCAGGTTTTTATCAAGTCTCCAGTGTCCCCAAATATCACAGTGTCTCAGTGCCCCATGTCTCCCTGTGTCCCCTCGTGTCTGTCACCCAGTGTCCCCAAGAGTCTCAGAATTACCAGGTCTCCCAGTGTTCCCTAGTATCTGTGTCCCCATGTCTCCCAGTGTCCCAATGTCTCTCAATGTCCCCTAGTGACATGGGGACACTGGGAGACATGAGGACACAAACACTAAGGGACTGGGAGACATAGGGACACAGACATTCCCCCTTTTTGTGTATGTTCGCCCTTTCGGATGTTCTGGTTATGTGATTTGTGTCAGTAGCCCACCCTTTTACCGCATCCATAGACTTCCTGCTTTACTGGACACTGCTGTTAGGGGGTATGGGTTTACTTGAAAGATGAAAGCATGAGATTAGCAAAGGGTATGTGTTTTCTCATAGTTGCATCCTATGAGTTTCCCTACAGCATCATCTCCATCAGATACATGACGCTTAGGAGGTAGGACTGTTTTAGTGTTTTTGGTCAATAAGATTTTGTAATTAGGCCCATCATAATTATCAGCACCAGGCCCACTGGGCTCTTAATCCGGCCCTGAATAAGGGGGTGACAGTGTGAGGGTGGGTGACATAGTGTGAGGGGGTGACAGGGTGAGGGTGGGTGACAGAGTGAGAGGGAGGGTGACATAGTTTGAGGGTTGACAGGATGAGAGGCGGATGACAGAGTAAGAGGGAGTGACATAGTGTGAGGGGGTGACAGGGTGAGGGGGGTGACATAGTGTGAGGGGGTGACAGGGTGAGAGGGGGTGACATAGTGTGAGAGGGGGGTAACATAGTGTGAGAGGGTGACAGTGTAAGGGGGATGACAGGGTGAGAGGGAGGTTACAGAGTGAGAGGTGGGGTGACAGAGTAAGAGGGGGTAACATAGTGTGGGGGGGATGTAGTGTGAGGGGTGTGACATAGTGTAAGGGGGGGTGAGAGGATGAGGACATAGAGTTGGAGGTGACAGGGTGAGTGGGTGTGACAGAGTAAGTGCAGGGTCATATAGTGTGAGGGGGTGACATAGTGGGGGTGACAGTGTGAGGGGGTGACAGGGTGAGAGGGAGGTGACAGAGTAAGAGGGGGGTGACAGGGTGAGAGGGGCTGACCTAGTGTGGGGGAGGGGGTTGACTGGGAGCACATGCTCCCTTGATTCTTTCAGTCATATTTTCACATTTTATAGTCTTGTACTTATATAGACAGGAAGTTCATCATTTCAAATTAGCCTAATTAGATAATAATTACATTGTTTTTCCAGAGTTAGCTGCAGGATCTTTTTAATTATACTCTAGTTAATATAAACACACGGACGGTGTGAACATTTTCTTTCTTTATTTTTTTTACATATTTAAATATGTAAGAATTAATAAACTAAGTTGTGACAAGTTAGGGAGACTTTTCTAATAAATGATGTTCAAAACAGCATACTGTAAGATATTAAAATTTTAAAATGTTATTTTTGTATGATCGCTATTTCTTTATAGTTTATTTTGCAAATATTTCCATTGTTACAGCTCCATACTATTAAGAAATGCATGTTCTGGTTGTGTCCCGCAAATTCCGTTAATCAGTTTAAGATATAAGAGCTCCCAAAGAAGTAAATATAAAATCTGTTGTAAAGATTAATTACACTGAACAAAATTATAAAGCCATCACTTTTGTTTTTGCCCCCATTTTTCATGAGCTTAACTCAAAGATCTAAGACTTTTTCTATGTACACAAAGGCCTATTTCTCTCAAATATTGTTCACAAATCTGTCTAAACCTGTGTTAGTGAGCAGTTCTCCTTTGCTGAGATAATCCATCCACCTCACAGGTGTGGCATATTAAGATCCTGATTAGACAGCATGATTATTGCAAAGGTGTGCCTTAGGCTGGCCTCAATAAAAGGCCACTCTAAAATGTACAGTTTTACTGTATTAAAGGGACACTGTAGGCACCCAGACCACTTCTGCCCATTGGAGTGGTCTGGGTGCCAACTCCCACTACCCTTAACCCTGCAAGTGTAATTATTGCAGTTTTTTATAAACTGCAATAATTACCTTGCAGGGTTAAGTCCTCCCCTAGTGGTCTATTAGACAGCCACTAGAGGGAACTTCCTGCTCTATAGCACAGGTTTTCCTCCAGCGTCGCTCAATTCCCCATAGGAAAGCATTGAAAATCTTTGCAATGCTTTCCTATGGGGTGCGCTAATGCGCATGCGCGGCATTGCCGCTAATGCGCATGCGCGCCATTGCTGCGCATGCGCATTAGGTCTCCTCAGCCGGTGGGCGGGATCATTCTCGCCCACCGGCCGACGTAGGCAGAAGGTGGAGCGGCGGGGGAGGAGCAGGCAGCGATGTGGGACATGTTGCTGCCTCAGGTAAGTCACTGAAGGGGTTTTAACCCCTTCAGCAACTGGGGATTGGGGGGTGGGAGGGAGAGGAATCCTGCAGTGCCAGGAAAATGGATTGTTTTCCTGGGACTGGAGATTCCCTTTAAGGTGGTCCGAGGGGAGTCCAAGAAACAGTCTGTATCTGATGTGACCACCATTTGCCTCATGCAGTGCAACACATCTCCTTCGCATAGAGTTGATCAGGTTGTTGATTGTGGCCTGTGGAATGTTGGTCCACTCCTCTTCAATGGCTGTGCGAAGTTGCTGGATATTGGCAGGACCTGGAACACACTGTCGTATACGCCGATCCAGAGCATCCCAAACATGCTCAATGGGTGACATGTCCGGTGAGTATGCTGGCCATGAAAGAACTGGGATGTTTTCAGCTTCCAGGAATTGTGTACTTTGCCTTGTGTGCTTTGCCTTGTCTATCATATTTGCAGTAAAAGGCAGAAACGTTGTTGATTGTTAAACTCTGCATGTGGCTGCTTTTTATAGCCTATTAATTATTGTAAAAAGTTGTTTTAGATCATAGGTGTACTTTAGAAAATATATTAACAGTCGATAAATATTGTCTCACTGTGCTTTCAGACATTAGCTACTACGTACCTAACAAAAAAACAGCATCAAACTAAAAGATCAACATTTGCAGTTTTGTAATGTAGACAGTTCACTTCATTTTACTTTTTCCAACTGGCAGTAGGCCCATTTTTTATATTCTTAAAAACATACTCTCCATCTGCCCGCTAACATCACAGTGTATTGAATTAACCCCTTAAGGATAGAACTTCAGAAATAAAAGGGAATCATGACGGAATATTTCCGTCATGTGTCCTTAAGGGGTTAAACTGGTTAATCAGTGCTCCACTGAAACTTATAATGCTATTTAAAGTGTACTATTTTTTTGTACAGAACATTGTGGTTTTAAGATTGCTCTCAAAGGAGATGCAATTCAAAAAGCAGCCTCTTACTACTGGACTAGGGTTGTATTCCTGTGTGAGTGCAAGTCATTGGCTAATTTTGTGACTTTGGGAGAATTCATTTGAGTATAGTGCTTTAAAAAAATAAAATAAAAAAGAATATATATATTTTTAAAATTGGGCCCCTCATATTTTAGGTTACTACTATAACAGTAATATAATTTTGTAACCTGGATTATGTAAAATCAGTCTGTATTCTCATTGCTCAGGTCCCTACATGACCTCCCTCAGCTCATGGAGCTGTGCATTCAGTGCACAAACTGATCCCAGGAGCAAACCGCTAGACAACACGGATCTAAACAAAACAAAAGTGTCTTAGTGTAAGAATGTATGTGTGTGCATATGGATATAAGTGTGTGTGTATATGAATATGTGTGTATATGAACATGAGTGTGAATGTATGTGTGTGTGTGTGAGTGTGTGTGAATATACATGAGTATGTGTCTATGAATTGAGTATGCATGTATGAATATGAGCATGTGTGCATGACTGTTTGTGTGTCTGTGTGTGTATGAATGTGAGTGTGAATGTGTGTGAGTGTGTGTGTGTGTGTTTGTGTGTGCGCGCGTGCATATGGAAGTGAGTGTGTGTGAATATACATGAGTATGTGTCTATGGATTGAAGATGTGACCGGATATTATCACAAGTGCCAATGTGACCAATGTGTTTGGATGATGATATTTCTCACTTTTGGGGTCTCTGCTCAGCTGTATGTCCTCTCTCCTCACATCCTCACTTTGAGCTGTAGGAGATCGCGCACAGGACTTACTCAACTTTTGCTCACATTATTTGAGATGTCCGTGGCTGCGTACATGAATTTTGCAAGTGAAACACAAGCATTGTTTATAATGTACTCTACAAATCTGAGCCAGAAATCATGGTGAACTTTTTCTAATAAAAATGCACGAAATGTAAATACAAAATGTACAAGATGTAAATACTACTTTTGTAGCATTCAAATCATGAAATGTGTTACAAAATGTTTATAGGGCTGGGAATGTATAATATGATAAGATGAGATACATTGGAGTATTGCATCTTATATAGCAATGCTTTTATAAAAAATGTGCACTGCTGACCATCACTAACATTTTATACAGCACAACTTGCAATATGCAATCTTTATATGTCTTTTAAGATGGATTCTGCATTACATGCCGTAAATAAGATAATGTGGCAATAACTAAATATGCATATTTGTAGTTTGCGACAATATGGTCTGTTTTTCCTATTCTGTTCGATATGTTATTGCACCACCTGCTGGTGAAATGTGTACATAACCAGTAACAAGAGCATGGGTGTCACTGATTCCCCTGCTATCTATCCTGTCCTGTTCTATGTTGCAGTTCATTAAAACAAAATATCACTAACAACATTTAGTTTATCAACCCCATCTCTTGAATTTATCAACAGCACCAATGGCCTCTAAGTGATGTCTTCTCCTCTCCATGGTAGAACCTCATACTGCATGTTGCAGATAGAATCTTCTTTAATATATCACAAATTCAGACAAAAACAGCCATAGAAGCAGAGCGCAATTTCTCAACAGCTACCGAATGATCTCTACTTCCTTCAACAGTTAAAACACGAGACACATTATTTTTCCATTTCCATATGTGTATCCAGTATCCACTCCCCACAATTTGTAGAAAACTCACACAAATACCTACTGTGATAAAAAGTGAGAAAATACTAACATTAAAAGAAAAAATGAGTCAGTGTGTTTTATGTCAGAGTCTGATTTTACAGTTTCAATTATCTGCTTCTCAAGAGAGTTGATACACCCATTTTGTACCATATGTTGTCCTTACCACTTTCCCCAAATATTCCTGATTGACTCTACTGGATTGCAAGCTCCTGTGGGCAGGATACCTACTCTTTGTGCTTGGCGTGGTTAGAAGTGAGAAAGGCAGCACTGAGGGTACATTGATAAAGTCGATTAAAAAGCTAAAACTGAGTTTACTTTTTCACATGTTTACTTTAGGAATGAAGGACCATGTAAATGAGAATTGAGAAAAGGCAAAACCGGCATGGAAAAAACAAAGTACACCCTCTTCGAATTCGATGGTTTTACATATCTGGACATAATAACAATCACCGGTTATATGTCATGTGTTGTTGTTCATCTTAGTTTGTACTTACCTAAATTAAAGAGCTGCTAGTGAACAGATGATTATTATTATGTCCTGATATGTAAAACCATAGACTTTAAAGAGGGTGTACTTACTTTTACCCATGAATGTAAGTGAGAGGAACAATGGAAGTAAGAATGTGGCCTTCCATTCGTTACCTGACATGGCATCCAGCCCTCACACGGAAAATGGTTGTTGACCCCCGGATTAACCCTTTAAGAACACATGACTTGTGTGACATGTCATGATTCCTTTTAATTTCAGAAGTTTGGTCCTTAAGGGGTTAAAGTAACACATTAAACACCATAACTACTACAGTGCACTGTAATGATTATTGTGCAAAAACTGCCTTGATGCTCTCCAAGAGTAAGTCGTCAAACCATATTCAAACAGTTTGATAAATTACCTGTGGTCCCCTGTCCCCTAGCCACCACCAGGAGAGCAAGAAGCTCCTGTTTACTGTACTCCTGTGTAGGGCTTTGGAGCTGTGTATATAAAAGCATGCGAGTATAAAATCCTTAAGCCACTGAATTGTTCTGGGATCATGAACTTGGAATTCTGACATGTTTGTTATTGAAGTTAAGTTGGATATTGAGGATAAATACTATTTCCAGGAAGTGGTGTTCCTTCCTATAAGGTGACCTACCTAACTGCTTATTTGCAAACTCAGCAAAGTTATTTATTAACAGAGAGACAGGGAGACGGAAAGAAAATAGCATATTTTCCTTTTACAATTAATTGCCTTTTATTAGTAATATCTAAATTCGGGTGAGTAAAAAGCAAACCACAAAAATGACACTGCACTCAATTGTAAATATTTCTCCTGGAAAGAAAAAGTAAGGCAATGCTTCTAGGGCAATACATAGAGAATTGCTAGTTAGCTAACATTGCAGACATAATAGCACATAGTATCCAATAAGAAAATAAATGTAAAAAAAAACAAAACATAAAAACTAAACTAACCGTGTTTGCGAGCGAGAGTGGCACAATAACATGCAGCACCTAATAAGTGCACACTAATGAAGCATCCAATAGTTCGACGAGGCACCCAAATATAATACTGTGTAGGGGTGAGGTGCCACCACCCTGTGGGTACTGCTAGTAGGGCAGAGCACCATAGGTAACCATACAAGAAGAGACATAATCCTGCCATATATCCTATTGGATTGACTGGGGAATCTTGAGCATGTTATGTACAAGAACATTGTGTTTCATACTCTGCCGTCATCAATCCCATCCACCACTTGCATCAAAGATGGGGTGATTTTTAAGCCCTGGCATTACATAGATGTGAGATACATAGATGTGAGACAGCAAGAATATGAAGGAAGAGACTATTGAAATCCACAGGCATAAATTATATATGTAAATGAGGAACAATACCTGACAGTTTGGTGGTGAATAACTTTGCATATATCTTGATATCATGGTTTAACAGAATGATAGGTCTAAAGCAGTGAGGCTGGCCGTTGCCAATCTTAGGTACAGTGATATCATGCTAGCATCTCAGAGGGCAACAAACCGGACTCCACCCCTGTGGCAAATACTCTCACCATGTACGGTCTCAGCAGAGGCGTAACTAGAATCCACTGGGCCCCAGTGCGAAAATCACCCTGGGCCCCCACATGGTGTCTCATTCCCACACACAAGCCCCCCCATTTGCATCATTCCCTCTGCCCCACAGCCCCTCCATGTGTCCCATTGCATCTACCCCCTCAGCCCCTCCATGTGTCCCATAGCCTCCTCCTCCAGCCCCTTCATGTGTCCCATTCCATCTACCCCCTCAGCCCCTCCATGTGTCCCATAGGCTCCTCCTCCAGCCCCTTCATGTGTCCTATTCCCTCTCCCCTTAGCCCCTCCATGTTTCTCATATCCTCCTCCCTCCCAGCCCCTCCATGTGTCCCATAGCCTCCTCCTCCTCCAGCCCCTTCATGTGTCCCATTCTATCTACACCCTCAGCCCCTCCATGTGTCCCATAGGCTCCTCCTCCAGCCCCTTCATGTGTCCTATTCCCTCTCCCCTTAGCCCCTCCATGTCTCTCATATCCTCCTCCCTCCCAGCCCCTCCATTTCTCCTTCTCCCCTCCCTGTGTCCCATACCCTCCATCTCTCCCCTCCATGTGTCCCATTCTGTCCTCTCTCCCCCTTCCTTTCATGTATCCCATACACTCTATCCCTCCTCCCCTCCTTTCCATGTGTCCCATACCCTCCCCTCCCTGTGTCCCATAACCTTCATCTCTCCCCTCTTCCTTCCTTGTGTCTCATTCCTACATCTCTCCCACCACCCCTCCCTGTGTCCCATACCCTCCCTCTCTCCCCTCCATGTGTCCCATTGCTCCCTCTCTCCCCCCTCCCCTCCAGGTGTCCCATACCCTCCATTTCTCCCCCCTCCTCCCTCAAGGTGTCCCATACCCTCCATTTGTCCCTCCTCCCCTCCAAGGGTCCCATACCCTCCATTTGTCCCCCCTCCCCTCCAAGGGTCCCATACCCTTCATTCCCACCCCCTCCCCTCCCTGTATCCCATACCATGTCTCTCTCCCCACTCTCTTCCTGTACTTTACTGGTCGCGGTTCCCAGTCTGACAGGAAGTGCCCTAACCGTGAGCCTTTCCTGTCAGACCGCTCGGCCACGCTACACACAGGCTGGAGGGGAGCAACACAGTGCAGCGCTCCCTTCCTGCCAGACATGCGGGAACCGTAGACCCGGGCCGGTGCGACTGTACATAAGGTATCCAGGCAGCCCACAGGTTGCAGGGGTCGCAGCTGCGGCCGGGCACCCCTAGAGTGAGCAGACCCTGGGTAAGCCACCTGGACCTGGTGCTTTTCGTTGTGGCAGTGAAGAGATGAGATATGATACCTATTGTTCCGCAATGGACGCCAGGAAAGTTCAGATGTTGTAGATGTTATGAGGATTGAATTTAGGAATGTTAATATCATCCTTAAGTTTATCTAGTTTAGAGTAGAATAAAGCAAAGGCAGAGGCTATGTGAGTAGGGTTCAAATGTGTCTTTCCTTTGTGCTCTAGTGAATAGGACATTTTAGAGGTGCTTTCTGTCAGAAAGGAAGGAGAGGGTTTTGGTTCTGAACATTGAGTCGCAATAACTGATCTGTAAGGAGTTGGTACTCCTTAAGTTTAGTTTTCTTGAGAATGGAGGCGTGTTATAGAAAGACCGCCTCTAATAAAAACCTTGTGGGCTGTTCATACTGTGTCAATATGCATGTCCAGGGTAAATGTGGAAATAATTAACTATTTGTGCATTGAAAAATTAGATATCATGCATTTCCATTGTAGAATTTATTGTGTAAGGCACATGTAGGTGATCAGATTATCACAATTGGTACAACCCCTCTTCTTCATCTTATAGCAGGAATGGTATGCAACTGAATAAAATTGTGAGGGGAATTGTGGCTGTTGGTCCCAAGTGAAATGGGTTTCTTGAAATAATGGAATGTCAGCTTTGGCAGACTTCACTTCAGCTAAATCTACGATTATGTTGTTTCTTTTTTTTATGGGTCCCCAGTTGTTATCTTTTTTTTATTTTTTATATATATGTATATATATATATATATATATATATATATATATATATATATGTATATATATATATATATATATTTTTTTTTTTATATATATATATATATATATATATATATTTATTTTTATTTTTTATTTTATGATATGCATATGTATAAATGAAACCAAGGATGGCTAGGGCTGCACTCACCTGAACATGCATACATTATAGGGTGCTGCTAGGGCAAATTTATGCAACATACAAAATACACAATCCAGTGGACTCGCTCATTCACTATACAGTGATTTCAGGTCCCACAGATTGTAATCACCTAGGCAAAAAATAATGAGGGTTTAGTTACATTATATTATCATACATTGCATAAGCCTGACACAAAAGTAGGACCTGCCAAGTTTGGGGTACATTGACGTTGTGGCAGGCTTATGCAATGTATGATCATATACATATGCAGATACATATAGGAATAGATGTCCGTATTTAAACCCTCTTGAGTGCGTACTGCTCATGAAGAACTTCCTCTTCTGGGAATAGTAGAGAAGCAAGCAATTAGCAGTTGTTCAGATCTTACACTAAATTAAAATCCAACGAAAGGGAACTTTACCATAGTCATACTATAGCTATGACATCATAGTGCCATACATTACTATAGCTATGACATCATAGTGTCATACATTACTATAGCTATGACATCATAGTGTCATACATTACTATAGCTATGACATCAGAGTGTCATACATAACTACAGCTATGACATTATAGGTATAGTAACAAAACAAGTAGCTTGTGGCACAGGAAATATGATATGATATGGAGAGGTACTAATGACCGGGGCTAGCTTTGGGCTCCCCTAGTGGAGGATGGTCAAGTAGATAAGTACCGCAATGACAGGACCTGTGTAGTGAGGGGTACAGTTAGCATGTGGGTCAAATGACTAAATTAAAAGTGAAGGCAATTACATACATTAGTAACATAAATTAAAATATTCCTGGCAATTAATAGTTAGGTTAATGTTCTATAGCTGCCTGACATTCAAAAACATGGCACCAGGGGTCAGACAATATTTAATCAATAACTGGCCTAGGCTGGCTTGTGAAACTTTTGGTTAGCCAGCAATTATAACATAAATACAGCGTATTATGCCATTGTGTACTTCTGTTATATCTATACATAAATTTGTTGATTTTTGGATACCTCAAAACACTGTAAGGATTCAGAGCACTAAAGCACCAATGTGGTTTATCATCATCATGGAGTAACTGGGAAAAATATTATGCAAGCCATTATGTTTGTACTTGCACTGTGTATCATACCTATTTGCGCTGTATTTACAAGTTTGGTCACTAGGTGGGCGCCAGTTTATTCTTGTTTATAAATTGAACTGATTACCCCATACTTTGTGCAAGCCTTATCAAAATTTGCTACTGTTCTGGGGTAAAGACCCCAAAAAAGCGGCAATCCCCATGGAAATCAGTAGAATGTATCTCAACTAGTGATGTCCCGAACAGTTCGCCAGGAACTGTTCACCGGCGAACATAGTGTGTTCGCAGTCGCGAACACGCGCGATGTTCGGTCCGCCCCCTATTCGTCATGGAGGTGGAAAGGTCTGGGAGGGAGGGTCTGCTGCTGATTGGCTGGAATGTGTCTGCTGACTGTGAGGTACTGTGGTGGAATCTCGGTAAAAATAAATTTAGTAGGCCGAGATTACCACGTGGTATGTGTACGTGCATATACTGGTGTATCGGTCGGTTGGTTGCACATGGCTAAGATACAATCAGTAGTGTACGGAGCATGTGCAAGGATACAGGATATAGTATTCCCCTCCTCCATTGTGCTGGGCAAGCCATGTGGTCAAACAGGAAGTTAGTTCTTGTTCGGTTGATTGGGTAAGAGTATGTGTGGGTGGAGCTTATTATCGGAGGAGTTACATGCCCATATAAGGAGCCAACACTATTGTTCGGGGCTCAGATCTTGTTGTATTTTGGTGACATTAGTCCCTCTGAGTCCCGGTCGGTGAATCGAATAAAGAATCTCTTCCTTCCTGAAGAAACCTGTGTCCATCTCTCTGTGCTTGGCTTTCGTCAGTTTCTCCGGTATCAGTACAGGGTCAAAGTTTACTCAATGATGACGAATAGTGGGCGGACCGAACATCACGCATGTTCACGACCGTGAACACGCTATGTTCGCCAGCGAACGGTTCCTGGCGAACTGTTTGGGACATCACTAATCTCAACATTTAATAATGTGCACCCAAGCGAACACCTGTTTTACCATGATAAATCTCCCAATGTGTTTTAAAACTTATCAGTCTTTGAAAGTAGAATGTGTTAAATTATTAAGAAGACAAAACGTAATTTTCACGTGCAAGTCTTGCACAATTGCAAAGATGTATAACAGAAAATGTATATGTCGGGAAACACAGACTAAAAGAAATAAAAGACTATACAATTGCATCTATATATTGTACTAGCAGAATTTCTAGCAAATGTATAAAATCCTTTAAAGCCGATTGAAAGTTTTAGTATTTTTAGTACTAAGTTTTAGTGATCCTGATACATATAGTTTTGCATATTTATGTGGTACGGTAGTCTAGACAGGTAACACTGTATGGAATCATTAAACGTTATGGTTCAATGTTATTAAAAAGAAATTGTATTTTTATCTGAAATTTGAGTCTCCATAGTCATTGTACTTTAAACTAAAGCTATAGTGTAGAATGGGATGGATATGTGAATACATGATCACTCAATGCACAGCAAATGTTCCCAGAATGCATCACAGACGGCCTGAATGAGTGAAGAGTTTTAATTCTAGCTATTAGAAATTATATCATTTGTGTATGTACTAATGGGTATATATTCTTGCACTTTACAACACTGCGGAATATGCTGGTGCCCTCCAAATAATACAAAAAAATACAAATAGTAATAAAAAATAATAAAAGTATAAATAGAATGACAATATTTTTTATAAATAATTATAGGTATGTGGTCTTGTTGGGTTTTTTCACATTTAAGCAGGCCACCTTGCCTCTTGCATTGTACCACCATTGCCACTAACACCACTCGCTGAATGTTGCTAAACATGCTCTTGCTTTCTCACACATCGTTTAAGAAGTGCCATAAAACCCATCTCTTTAGGAAAGCCTATGGCCTCCCAGAGTAACCTCTACCTCACAAACCTGTCTCTTGCTCTCTCCTAAAGGGCAGCAATCTACTCTTTCCTCCAGCTCTGCCTCACTCCCATCTTATTTGATTACTATTTCCTGTCCTAATGTGCTTTATACCCCGCCTCCTATAGACTGTAAGCTTGTTTGAGCAGAGTCCTCTTCAACCTATTGTTCCTGTAAGTTTTCTTGTACTTGTCCTATTTATAGTTAAATCCCCCCTCTCATAATATTGTAAAGCTCTACGGAATCTGTTGGCGCTATATAAATGGCAATAATAATAATAATAATATTAAACAACATATGACACAAGTTGATGTGTGGTGCACTCAGCTGAAAAACCTATTACTAGAACTTAGAAATCTGTTACTAGAACTTTAGTGGTTTATTCAACAGCCTGCATGTTTGTTGTATTTATGACCAAGTAGCAAAATGGAGGCGAAAAATGGCCAATACAAAGAAAAACAAAACCATCTGTTGTTTAATGTTTCTGTACTGACCTAAATTTTACAACTCATAATAACCTTCTGGTGGTAAGTAATTGCATTTCAGGGAAGGTATTGAAGAACTCATCGCTGGAAAACTAACTGGGAGAACATTAGGGGATGCTTTTCAAACATACTGATATCATGCAAAATACACAGAACACGGGGCAGAAAGGCAAAGCAGACAAACAGAAACTCTGATACCATTTGCTGTTTAGAACCGTGAAGCAGTTTTGCTGGCAAATATTGCATGCTTGTTTGGCTCAACACCTGCAAGATATCTCAAACTGGCTATCGTTAGTCAGGCTACTTAGGATCAGCGTTAAATAAAATCCTTTTAGCACCACAGAAGAGAAAAAAAAAACTAAAATATGCTTTTCCTTTCCTTATGCACACTGTATCTTGCTCCCCTCTTGCCACTTACTTTTTATTTTTTATATATTACATTTCCTTCAATGTGTCAGATCTCAATATCTGAATGCAGCCATTGTGTTCTCCTCTGCCCAAGATATCTGATCTCTGCCGTTCTGTGGATAGATTTTTCTAATGGATTATGAGTAAATTTAATTGGTAACAGAAACCTTGCATGAGCTTTGTCCATTGTGGAGTTTTATCTACTTTACTGTTATACTTAAAGGGACACTCCACTGTCCAAATTAAAAAAAAATATTTATATATAACAATGTTTAGTAGATATACCCCCAATGAACACATGCATGGGTTTCTTAGTGTATTTTTTATTGCAGGTATATATTAAAAACATAATGTAAAAGCTGGATTTCTATTGTCTAAAAACTTTGAATATGGTATTGCTCAATCCATAAGTCTTAGATGGATGTTCCCCACCACACATTTTGAGGATGAAGTATGATCACAAATGGATGGAGGTCCAGAAACAGGATAAAAAAAAATCTATTTTATTTATTACTATGTAAAAACAATAAAATGTCAAATATCTGGTTTATTGTCAAAATGTACAGACTTTCAGCTATTGAAAACTTAGCCCATTGCTCATGATAATTGCTCAAAATCTACTAAAAATGCAACTTATTATTTCTCCAGTCTCAAAAGGATTCAACCCCCTTAATAAAACCCCTCATAACAGTACAAATATGCAAAGCAGGTGTTGTCTCAAGCACACATGATGCAACTAATCAAGGGCTTCATTAGTTGCACCAGGTGTGCTTGAGCTTTGAACACTGGAAATACCTGAACTGGCTAGGGATTTGTTGAGTGTCACGTTTGACTGTATGTTAGAAATATGGCTAAGTTAAAAGAATGGTCCACAAAGTTAAGAGAAGAGATCATTGCCCTTCACAAACAAGGTACAGGATACAAAAAGATAGCGAAGGTACTGAATGTTCCTAGAGACACCGTTGGAAACATAGTTTACAAGTTCAAAGATGAAGGAACAGTGGTTACACTGCCTGGATGGGGCAGAAAAGGGAAGCTATCAATGGCTGCAACCATATTTCTTAGACGGTAGGTGAAAACCCCTCAAGTTAATGCAAAAGACCTGCAGCAAGGCTTGGTAGCAACAGGAACATAGGTTTCAGTGAGCACAGAAAGGCACATACTAAACACAGAAGGTTTCCATGCCAGAACTCCAAGACGTACACTAGTACTGATTCAAAAGCACAAGAAAAGTCAGTTTCCTGAAATTCCAAGCATACCTGAAATTCCACCAACGCTTGGTGCAGAAGATGTTCTGGAAAATTCTAAAGTGGTCATCACAGTCAATGCTGCCAAAACTTGGTGTCTGGCTATGCATCTCGTTTGCAGCAGATCATAACAGCAAAAGGGCACTCTACTGAGTACTAAAGATGTTTGCCATGAAGGGGTTGAATAATTTTGAGACTGGAGAAGTCATAGGTTGCATTTTAAGCTGAAATTGGGGAAACCACTTGAAGCATTCATTGTATTGAACTATTTCAATTGTTTTTGTTTGATTTTTTTCATTGCAAACAGCTGAAAGTCTGCAAATTTTAACAATAAACCCAATTTTTTATGTGTGTTGAATAATTTGGATTATAACTGTAAATATTTCAAAATTACTTTTTAATAGATATACCCCCAATGAAAGCATGCATGCATTAGTGTTTTTTTTTCAACACACTTTTATATGTACAGAGAACACTAGTTTTGTGTGTGGGGGGGGGGGGCAGGGGGGGGTTGTTTACATGATACCGCTGAAAACATCTGGTTGAATATTATCCTAGAGTGCGGATTATACCACTTCATGCTACTTTACGAAGCCATAAGAGGCTCTTAATCATGTTAATGCATATACCATATATAATTATAAATACCAATATTTCTATTATGTACTACAGTATATATATCTACTGTCTTTTGTTCTGTATTCCAAATATTCAGTTGAGAAGCCATACCTGTTAAAGAAAGGCACTTACATATCCCAAGGCGGGGATTTTTCTGCCCAAGCCTGAATTCCAGAGCTGACCTGAAGCTCTATTAAATGGAAATGGCTTAGAAATATAGAAAATTAGAATGTGAAGGTAGATAAGAACCATTCTGTCCATCTAGTCTGCCTGATTTTCTAATTTCTTTCATTAGTCCCTGGCCTTCTCTTATCTAGGATAGCCTTATGCTTAAACTCCCTCACTGTGTTAACCTCTATCACTTCAGCTGTAAGGCTATTCTATGCATCAACTACCTTCTCAGTAAAGTATTATTTTTAAGCCATTTCCCCTCTAATTTAAGACTATATCCTCTTGTTGTTGTAGTTTATCTTCTTTAAAATAAGCTCTCCTCCTTTACTGTGTTAATGTCCTTTATGCATTTAATGTTTCTATCATTTATTTTATCCAAATATACTGCACCATTGGATTTTTTTCTGCTTTTGTTTTACATATTCGCCAGTTTGAACTACCAACCAATTGTGAAAAACTAATTTATAAAAGTGTAAATTTCTATTGAAATCTGCACTTTTTGTAAAATGAAAAAAGGACACACTACACACATAAAGAACTTCAGCAATCTAAAGTGCTTTAGGGATATGGAGTGTTCATTCAAGGAAAAGCCATCCCTAATTTTCCTTATGCATTTTATGAATACTAGAGCTCTCAGGATAAAAAATATAATGAGATCCAGATGCAGTTTAAATCAAAGTTTATTTTTGGTGACAGATCTGCTTTAATGGTGTGGATTCAGGGACTGTCCGAGTTATTCACTAAAGCTAGTGAAGCAAAAGAAAATGGGTCTAAATACCTGACAAAGGAGTAATTCAAAACTCCGAAACGCGCGTCGGGTTCATTTCGTTTTTTAAATTTCACTAGAGCACTTTATTATACACTTATTGGGTATTTAGACCCATTTTCTTTTGCTTCACTAGCTTGACATTTCATCTTCAACATGGAGATCAATGGCCTGGTGTGATTGAATGCGTGAATGACAGTATGCTATAATGCTAACTTTAGTGATAGCTGCAGTATAGAACACTCACAAAGGTGTTATCAGGAACTAGCATTAGCGGTCTTCGTATTTAGACCTTATGACTGAATGCTGCACATCCTCTCCTCGGTGCACCATGCCTTAGGGTGAAAATAGAATGCACCAGGATTTAAGCTACTCCAATTATTGAACAGAACTCTTGTCTACATATTATCACAAACCAAGAGACATTTATTGTAGCTGAGGCATTGCAATCCTGCATCAGTATCACTATCCTGACCTGAGTAGGTCATTCTGCATCTCGCTATCAGAGTTTTTTCATGGGGAAACCTGGTAATAATATTTCAGTGAATAATTCCCTGTGTCTACATATGAAGGCTTACACGGTACTTGGATGGTAATGAGTACTATCCATTAATTTATCAACATTGTAATAAGGTTGTTACTTTGTAAGCCATATTTTGAACGATCAGGGAAATGTTATTCACAGTCATTACCTCTTGTCGCAATTGCTACTACTGTATCTTTTTTAGATAAAAGGTTAAGAAAGATTTATTTGCATGTGGATACATAAGGTAGCATTATCATTTAGGGTTTGAGTGCTTCCCCCTGATTCACACCAACTTTCTCCAAGCAAGTTATTTAGGTACACTAAGGTGTAAATCATTTGTGTGTTTTTTAGCACCTATACCAGCATTGAGTGTTCTCCTATTTGGGGACTACTCTTCTCTATTTGTGTTTTGTGTTTTTACAGACACTGAATGTTTGGATGCATTTTAGGCAGCCATGACCCAGGAAGGATCTCTAACAGCCATCTGAGGAGTGGCCAGTGCAGTTATCACTAGGCTGTAATGGAAACACTGCATTTTCTCTGAAAAGACAGTGTTTACAGCAAAAAGCCTGGAGGTAATGATTCTACTCACCAGAACAAATTCAATAAACTGGAGTTGTTCTGGTGACTATAGTGTCCCTTTAAATTATTACAATATAAAAACAAAATTGTGAAATGCTGATGTTTATACAAGAAAAAGAACACAGTTAATTACCTGTGTCTACTTTGCCAGGTCTAACTCTAATTATTTTCATGTTCTTTTAATAGTATACCTACTTGAACTTGCGATTGTTGCAATATTTTTGTTCTTGGCTATGAACTTTTTCTTTTAAACACATCAATATTTCATAATGTTTATATCTTAAAATAATGTAACAGGATTTTATTTTATTATTGACAGTTTTGTGATTTATGTTTGCTTTGTCATTCACTTCTTGTCACATGGTGCCTTGTACCGTTAAAGTCTTAGAGGTATACTGTAGTGTGAAGCTTGAGAAATGCTAGCTGGAGTCAAATGATCACCATGAGAATAATTAAGGTACGCTAACACACCTTTTTAGTACCTGGACTTTTCTGCAACCCAAGAAAAAAGGTGTAAATGAGAAGTAACATGTTTAAACACTACCATGTTGTTAAAATAATATTGTATGTCATTATTTACCCTGTCCATGTAATGTAATGGATTTACCCCTAACTAACTCTCAATGTTAATGCCAGGGCTCAAAATGTCAACTTGCCCATTAGTTGTTGGTGATTGGTGAATGAAACCAAATCCTTCTGTCCCTGTTTTCTATCCTAATGCCCCTTTTTTGTAGGAGCTCAGTTTTCTTGGTGTGTGAGTGTATAGCAGAGCTCCACGGCAATAATACTCCCAGTAATGTTACTTTAAATTACAATAACTGTGTTTAGAAACCAGTCTGTGTAAATCAAAAAAAAATTTTTGTTCTTAATTACATTATATTGCCAAGATTATTAGCCACGAAACATTGCTCAGTCTTGCCCCACCCATGGCTACACCGCTAAAGTTAAAGTGTCCATCTTTGTTCATTTGAAATGTTGGGAGGTGTACATATAGCTCATATCCTTTTGCAAGGCAAATATGCAAATATTCAGGCAAATATTTTATTATATGCAACAAATGGCTAGTCTGTTCCACCACTCATCCCTCCCCCTGACCCCCTCCCCCCCCCCTTTCCCCCTGCTTGCCACTCCTAGCTGTAAATTTCTTAATATAACTGTGCACCATTCGTCTTCCTCAGGCCCAATTTAACTTCCATCTTTGCAACTAAGAATCTTCATTTCTACTCTTTCCACCCGCCCACCCTGGTTCCTTCTAGCTATATAGCATGACTCGTCCAGCTGTTTCCAACCACAGTCAATCACTGCAGTCTCACTATAAATTCTCTCTGCCATCACCTTCAATTTCTTCTGCTACCTCTTGTCTCATCTCCCTATTTTACTTTTAGATTGTAAGCTCACGGGCAATCTAGCTAAGCACTTTGTATAAAAGAGCTTCAATGGCTAGATAGCTTACGGGCAGGGCCCTCTGTACCTTTTGTTTTTGTCTATGTATCTTGTACGCAGGGGCGTACCTAGAGCATTTGGCACCCGGGGCGGGTCCTATTTTTGGCACCCCCCTGCCCCCCCCCCCCAAATTTAAATATAAAAACAACCAATTTTTTTTTATGTATTTAGCACTAAGCAGTGTTTGTGTGTTTGAATGTATGCATGTTTTTGTATGGAGTATATGTGAGTGAATGTAGCGGTGTGTTTGTATGTAGTGTTGGCGTTTGAATGCAAGCATGCATTTGTGTGTTGTGTGGTATTTGAATGCAGTGGTATGGTTATATATAATGGTGGGGTGTGTATGTAGTGTTGACGTTGAAATTCATGAGTGTATTTGTGTGTAGTGTTGGCGAGATTGTTAGATGTCTGCACATATACACATACACGGACATACACACATGCAGATACATATACACAAAACACAGTCACACACAGATACACATTGACACACATGCAGACATCGTGGCGACTCTAGGAACAATATATATGAGGGGGGGGCACATAAGATACCACAGTCAAAACAGGAGGGGGAGGGGGAGCAGTAAAACTTCTCACTAGGGGATGGGGTAATATGCTGCCATTGGCTGTCTGATGCCAGCATGCTGTGTTCTGCATGCTGGCATCTGACTACACATTTGCATATTATTCACATTAGCCACCCAGATTTCTTGTTGTGGGCTGGCTGACACCTCTTAATTGCAATCTTTGTTTAGCAGATAACTCCTCTATTTGCTATCCTTTGTGGGATTGCCATATTTAAGGACACCAAATAAGGTGCTATCTGCTAAACAGCACCCTAATTTGGTATCTTTAAATATGGAAATCTCACATACGGGCACCAATTCAGGGAATGATCTACTAAACAGATAAAGGATAAAAAAATGCCCTTTTCTTATTTTCAGTTGTTTAGCAGATAAATCCCTTATTTGTTATCCTTATGTGGGATTGCAATATTTAAGGACAGGAAATAAGGGAGCTATCTACTAAACACATACGCAGAGATACACACAATCACACATAATCACAGATTTACACAAACACAATCACTGACCCACAATCACATACACACACACAAATATTACATACATACACACATTTAATCATTAAGAGGTCCACCCTGCCTCCCTACCTTGCTCTAGAAGGGCTGGAGTGGATCCTCAGTCCCTGGTGGTCAGTGGTTGCTGCTGGGATCTCTGTGCTCTTTCTGCACAGGTCCATCGCACGCCCTGTAATGATGCCGAGGCCGCGATGACATCATATCCTGGCTGCCGGCTCACTGCAGGGCAAAGACCGTCAGACACAGTCACTCACACACAGTTACAGGCACAGTCAAACACGCAGGCAATCACACAAGCAGACAGTCACACATACACACACAGATTCACAGACAGTCACACCCACAATCACAGGCAGACAGTCACACATACACACAACACAGTCACAGGCAGTCACTCACACACACACACACACAGTCACAGACAGTCACTCACACACACACGCACACACACACACAGTCACAGACAGTCACACACACACACACGCACGTACACACACACACAATCACAGGCAGACAGTCACACAGACAATCACAGTCAGACAGTCACACACACAGTGGCACACACACACACACAGTCACAGACAGTCACACACACAATCAGAGGCAGACAGTCACACATACACACAACATAATCACAGACAGTCACACACACACAATCAAAGACGGTCATCACAGTTACACACTCACACACAGTCAAAGACAGTCACAATCACAATTACACATTCACACACAGTCAAAGACAGTCACAATCACAGTTACACACAGCACACACAGTCAAAGACAGTCACAATCACAGTTACACACAGCACACACAGTCAAAGACAGTCACAATCACAGTTACACACAGCACACACAGTCAAAGACAGTCACAATCACAGTTACACACTCACACACAGTCAAAGACAGTCACAATCACAGTTACACACAGCACACACAGTCAAAGACAGTCACAATCACAGTTACACACTCACACACAGTCAAAGACAGTCACAATCACAATTACACACTCACACACAGTCAAAGACAGTCACAATCACAGTTACACACAGCACACACAGTCAAAGACAGTCACAATCACAGTTACACACAGCACACACAGTCAAAGACAGTCACAATCACAGTTACACACAGCACACACAGTCAAAGACAGTCACAATCACAGTTACACACAGCACACACAGTCAAAGACAGTCACAATCACAGTTACACACTCACACACAGTCAGACAGTCACAATCACAGTTACACACAGCACACACTCTCTCACTTACAGTAAGCTTGGGCTGGAGGCAGGGCCGGTGCAAGGATTTTTGCCGCCCTAGGCAAAAAAAAACTTGCCGCCCCCCCCCCCCCCCATATGACATCACAATGCCCCGCCCATATGCTCTGCCATATGGGCCAACGCCAGTCTTCACAAAGTGTCTTATCTGAAAAGACAGTGTGTTTACATTAAAAAGCCTACAGGCACAGGCTATAGACACCAGAACCACTACATTATGCTGTAGTGCTTCTGGTGACTATAGTATCCATTTAATGTGAGGTAAATTAGAGATTAGTGCCACTAATAATATATTGGATTGCCTACTTACCACCAGATGAGGACAAGAGGCTGATGATGGGCTCAGTCTGGCTCCACAGGTCTGGTGTAGAAGAGGCTCTCTGGAGACTGTTTTTAACAGTGCTCACAACAATTAACGAACAGGAAGCAGCTCCATTTTTTAGGGCCCCTTACACAGCTCAAGGTCTGGGCCCCCAGGGGGCATACGCCTACAATGCCCACCCATAAATCCACCTACATGGCCCATCCATGAGTTGGGGATGTTTTATGTGTGCAATTTGTGTAAGGGATGTAGTGTGTTGATAGGGGATGTAGTGTGTGTTTGCGTGTAAGGAATGCATTGTATGTTTCTGTGTGTGTGTGTGTGTGTGTAAGGGGTGCAAGGTTTGTTTCTGTGTATGTAATTGAATGCAGTGTGTGTCTGTAAGGGGTGCATTAATTATGTAAGAGAACGTAAGGGATGAATTGTGTGTTTCGGGTGTGTCTGTGTGTGAGTAGGAATGCATTGTATGTTTCTGTGTGTGTGGGGGGGGATGCATTGTGTATGTGTGTAGTGTAAAAGAGAGGGTTTGTGGGGTAGGATAGGGACTGAGATGGGAACAGCTCTTTCTTTTATTTTAAAAAATTCATAGTGCTCTCCCCTCAATTATTGATTTCCCCTTCCCTTCTGTCCCTCCGTGTTCTCCCCTTCTGTCACTTAGTGCTCTCCCTTAGCCCCCTGTCCCTCTGCAGTCCCCCTTGGTGGTCTTCTCACTCCCCCCTCCCCCCTTAGTGGTCCTCCCTCTCCCAAACCCCTTAGTGGTCCTCCCTCTCACAAACCCCTTAGTGGTCCTTCCCCTACTCCCCCCACCCCCTTAGTGGTAATCACCCTCCTCCCCTCTCCTTAGTAGTCCTCCCTCCTTACCCCCCTTTGGTGGTCCTTCCCCCCCTTAGTGGTCCTTATCCCCCCTCCCCTAGTGGTCCTTATCCCCCCCTCCCCTAGTGGTCCTTGTCCCCCCTCCCTCCCTCCCCTAGTGGTCCTTATCCCCCTCCCCTAGTGGTCCTTATCCCCCCCAACCTCCCATAGTGGTCCTTATCCCCCCCCCAACCTCCCATAGTGGTCCTTATCCCCCCCAACCTCCCATAGTGGTCCTTATCCCCCCTCCCTCCCATAGTGGTCCTTATCCCCCCCCATCCCTCCCATAGTGGTCCTTATCCCCCCCCATCCCTCCCATAGTGGTCCTTATCCCCCCCCATCCCTCCCATAGTGGTCCTTATCCCCCCCCATCCCTCCCATAGTGGTCCTTATCCCCCCCATCCCTCCCATAGTGGTCCTTATCCCCCCCATCCCTCCCATAGTGGTCCATATCCCCCCCCCCATCCCTCCCATAGTGGTCCTTATCCCCCCCCCATCCCTCCCATAGTGGTCCTTATCCCCCATCCCTCCCATAGTGGTCCTTATCCCCCCCATACCTCCCCTAGTGGTCCTTATCCCCCCCCATCCCTCCCCTAGTGGTCCTTATCCCCCCCATCCCTCCCCTAGTGGTCCTTATCCCCCCATCCCTCCCCTAGTGGTCCTTATCCCCCCCATCCCTCCCCTAGTGGTCCTTATCCCCCCATCCCTCCCCTAGTGGTCCTTATACCCCCCCTCCCTCCCCTAGTGGTCCTTATACCCCCCCTCCCTTTGTGGTCCTTATCCCCCCCATCCCTCCCATAGTGGTCCTTATCCCCCCCATCCCTCCCATAGTGGTCCTTATCCCCCCATCCCTCCCCTAGTGGTCCTTATCCCCCCCATCCCTCCCCTAGTGGTCCTTATCCCCCCATCCCTCCCCTAGTGGTCCTTATACCCCCCCTCCCTTTGTGGTCCTTATCCCCCCCATCCCTCCCATAGTGGTCCTTATCCCCCCCATCCCTCCCATAGTGGTCCTTATCCCCCCCATCCCTCCCATAGTGGTCCTTATCCCCCCCCCATCCCTCCCATAGTGGTCCTTATCCCCCCCCATCCCTCCCATAGTGGTCCTTATCCCCCCCATCCCTCCCATAGTGGTCCTTATCCCCCCATCCCTCCCATAGTGGTCCTTATCCCCCCCATCCCTCCCATAGTGGTCCTTATCCCCCCATCCCTCCCCTAGTGGTCCTTATCCCCCCCATCCCTCCCCTAGTGGTCCTTATCCCCCCCATCCCTCCCCTAGTGGTCCTTATCCCCCCATCCCTCCCCTAGTGGTCCTTATCCCCCCATCCCTCCCCTAGTGGTCCTTATCCCCCCATCCCTCCCCTAGTGGTCCTTATCCCCCCCTCCCTCCCCTAGTGGTCCTTATACCCCCCCTCCCCTAGTGGTCCTTATACCCCCCCTCCCTTAGTGGTCCTTATACCCCCCCCCTCCCTTAGTGGTCCTTAACCCCCCCCCCCTCCCTTAGTGGTCCTTATACCCCCCCTCTCCCTTAGTGGTCCTTATACCCCCCTCCCTTAGTGGTCCTTAAACCACCCCTCCTCCCTTAGTGGTCCTTATACCCCCCCTCTCCCTTAGTGGTCCTTTAAACCCCCCCCCCTCTCCCTTAGTGGTCCTTAACCCCCCCCCCCCCCTCTCCCTTAGTGGTCCTTACCCCCCCCCCCCCTTAGTGGTCCTTAACCCCCCCCCCTCTCCCTTAGTGGTCCTTACCCCCCCCCCTTAGTGGTCCTTAACCCCCCTCCCTTAGTGGTCCTTAACCCCCCTCCCTTAGTGGTCCTTAACCCCCCTCCCTTAGTGGTCCTTATACCCCCCCCCTCCCTTAGTGGTCCTTAAACCACCCCTCCTCCCTTAGTGGTCCTTATACCCCCCCTCTCCCTTAGTGGTCCTTTAAACCCCCCCCCCCCCCGTTCTCCCTTAGTGGTCCTTAACCCCCCTCCCCCTCCCTTAGTGGTCCTTAACCCCCCTCTCCCTTAGTGGTCCTTTAAACCTCCCCCCCCTCTCTCCCTTAGTGGTCCTTAACCCCCCCTCCCCCTCCCTTAGTGGTCCTTAACCCCCCCTCCCTTAGTGGTCCTTACCCTCCCCTCCTGCCCATGTAGCGTGGCCCGGCGGCGCGGAACGCGGGACAGGAACCTCTGTTTCCTGTACCCGGCCGCCGGCGGAATGACAGGAAATGCTCACTGAGTGAGCACTTCCTGTCATTCCGTCGGCGGCCGGGTACAGGAAACAAAGGTTCCTGTCCCGCGTTCCGCGCCGCCCGGCCACGCTACATGGAGACCGGCAGGAGGGAGCGCTCTGCGCTTCCCTCCTGCCGGTCACAAACCCGGCCGCCCTCCATGCAGCAGTGCTGCGCCGCCTGGGGCTTGCTAAAGCGCTCAGGCGGCGCAGCATGAGGAGGCGCAGCGGGGACAGGGATCCGGCGCCCCCTGGTAAGTTGCGCCCTAGGCGGCTGCCTAGGTCGCCTTACAGGTGGCGCCGGCCCTGGCTGGAGGAGGAGTGGATCCAGTCCCTCCTGTGCTGTAGTTGGGGAAGCAGGGACTCCTTCCTGCTTCCCCTCTCTCTGTGTGCAGCAGTATGAGGCTGCATTTAGCTCCGCCCCCGCATCCGGCTTGGCTCCGCCCCCACGGCCGTTTTAGCTCCACCCCCAAATCTCCGTGCAGGTTTCCTGCTTCCAGCCCCTGCGTGTGAGCTGTGTCGGCTGCCCGGCGCCCTGCTGCTACGGCACCCGGTGCAGCCACACAGCTCACAGAATAGCAAGCCTGGCCAGCCCTGGTGGCACCCCCTGCCTGATGGCACCCGGGGCGGACCGCCCCCCCCGCCCCCCCCTTAGTACGCCACTGCTTGTACGTCCTCCACTTATTGTACAGCGCTGCAGAATCTGTTGGCGCTTTATAACTACCAGTAATATATAAATAAATAAATACAATAGGTAATTCCACCAGTCAGTCACTGTGACTAGTGGGAAAAGTAATTTCATAGTATTTTTACTTGACATTTGTAATACAACTAGGACATTAGAAGTCCAACAAGGACAGGAGAGTTAATGTTGATGAGCCCTGCCACTAAGGTTGCCAGATCAACCTGTCTTTTTCTGGTCACATATCACTCCACCATTCTGCAGGGCTGTACATGAAAAGTGCTAACATGCATTATGAAAAATCCATCAATCAATTAATCAATCAATCAATCAATCAATCAATCAATCAAGGAGTTCCTAAGTAACTTCCTTGATATCGATATTGATTTCCCGACTGTAACATATGAATGCTACATTCATACACAAAAGCAATGTTTATATACAGTCAAGCAGAATGAATTAGAAAATAAGGCAGATCCGGCAAAACTCCTTGTCAAAGGTGCATCAATCCAGTAAAATTTCCAGTTCCTCTAGTGTAGTGTTTCTCAACCTTTTATGGAGAAGTACCCCTGCAGGTCTAAAAAAAATTCTCAAGTACCCCTGCCTCGAGAAAGTCATTTCTATTTGAATTCCAAATGAAATAAGAAATCACTGATATTTAAGTTAATCCCATGTTGGAGAAGAAGCCGAATTAAACGTGGTAGATAATATTTTTACAATCAATAAGGCATAATGTGAATATTGTGTATGTAATGAAGAGTGTATGAGCTATTAACCCCTTAAGGACTGAGACAAATGTACACGTTGTGCTCAAAACAAAACGTAAACAAAACCTGGAATTTGACTAAATGTCTGTTCAACCGTAATTCACCCCTTAAGTACACCCACACTTATTTTATATCATTTTATTCAGGGGTAACAGGACTTTCATTTAACATAAAATATTTAGCTATGAAACATAATTTCATGTGAATAAAATGTGAAAAAAATGGAAGAAAATAAGAAATGTTGTTATTTTTTTAGTTCTATTTGACATTTTAACTGTGAATGTCATAATACTGTGTGCTTTTACTGCAATAAAATAAACATATTTGTATCAACGATGTCTCACATGTAAAACAGCACCCCCTATGTACAGGTTTTATGGTGTTTTGGGAAGTTACAGGGTCAAATATAGCACATTATATTTTTCAGTTTTTTCACATTGAAATTCGCCAGATTGGTTATGTTGTCTTTGACACCAAATGGTAGCCCTGGAATAAAAGGTATGCCCCATGATGGCATACCATTTGCAAAAGTAGACAACCCAAGGTATTACAAATGGGGTATGTCCAGTCTTTTCTAGTAGCCACTTAGTTACAAACTTTGGCCAAAGTTAGCATTCATATTTGTTTGTGTGTGAAAAATGCAAAAAACTAAATTGAACGCAAATTTTGGCCAGTGTTTGTGACTAAGTGGCTACTAAAAAAGACTGGACATACCCCATTTGCAATACCTTGAGTTGTCTACTTTTGCAAATTGTATGCCAACATGGGGGTAATTCTCATTCCTGAACTACCATACAGTCTCAAAGGCAACATAACCAAACTGGCAAATTTCAATGTGAAAAAAAGGAAACTCAAGCCCTATATTTGACTCAGTAACTTTTGAAAACACTATAAAACCTGTACTGTTATACTCGGGAGACTTCATCGAACACAAATATTAGTGTTTCAAAATAGTAAAATGTATCACAATAATTAATTATATCGTCAGTGAAAGTACCGCTTGTGTGTGAAAAATGCAAAAAACTGCATTTTTACTGACGATATCAACTTTGTGATATGTTTAACTGTTTTAAAACACTAATATTTGTGTTCAGCTACATCTCCTGAGTAAAACAGTACCCTCCTTGTACAGGTTTTATGGCAACAGAGGGTTGTAATCAATGGAGTATATTCAAAGCAAGGTCTTGTCATTAGTGCGGTATTTCAGGGATCTGTACTTGGATCCATTCTCTTTAATATTTTTATTAGTGATATTGCAGAAGGTCTTGATGGTAAGGTAGGTCTTTTTGCTGATGATACTAAGATATGTAACAGGGTTGATGTTCCAGGAGGGATAAGCCAAATGGCCAATTATTTAGGTAAACTAGAAAAATGGTCAGAGTTGTGGCAGCTGACATTTAATGTGGATAAGTGCAAGATAATGCATCTTGGACGTAAAAACCTAAGGGCAGAGTATAGAATATTTAAAAGAGTCCTAACCTCAACCTCCGAGGAAAGGGATTTAGGGGTCATTATTTCAGATGACTTAAAAGTAGGCAGATAATGTATCAGAGCAGCAGGAAATGCTAGCAGAATGCTTGGTTGTATAGGGAGAGTTTTTAGCAGTAGAAAGAGGGAAGTGCTCATGCCATTGTACAGAACACTGGTGAGACCTCATTTGGACCATTGTACGCAGTACTGGAGACCGTATCTCCAGAAGGATAATGATACTTTAGAGAGAGTTTAGAGAAGGGCTACTACACTAGTTCATGGATTGCAGGATAAAATTTAGAAGAAAAGGTTAAAGGATCTTAACATATATAGCTTGGAGAAAAAACTAGACATGGGGGATATGATAGAAACATTTAAATACATAAAGGGAATCAACACAGTAAAGGAGGAGACTATATTTTAAAGAAGAAAAACTACCACAACAAGAAGACATAGTCTTAAACGGGCAAAGGTTTAAAAATAATATTGGGAAGTATTACTTTACTGAGAGGGTAGTAGATGCATGGAATAGCCTTCAAGCTGTAGTGGTAGAGGTTAACACAGTAAAGGAGTTTAAGCATGTGTGAGATAGGCATTAGGCTATCCTAGATATTAGATAAGGCCGGGGACTAATGAAAGTAGTTAGAAAATTGGGTAGACTAGATGGGCCAAATGGTTCTTATCTGCCGTCACATTCTATGTTTCTATGATACAAATAGTAGTATCTCACAGTATTCATTCACTGTTCATTCTTGCAAATAAAAATGTTTATTCCAAGTAGAGAATGATACAGATTAAGACAATATGCAGAATTTAAGGCACAGGGGGATTTCACAGTAAACCAGATAACTAACTCGTTATCAGATTAGACTGATCACTGTGGCTCTGAAGGTCTTCTAACCCTCCTCCTTATTTTTCCATTATTTATTATTTTTCATTTATCATACTTATCGTATACCTGCTGTTTCACATTACTGTACATGAGCACCATTTAACTTCTTCTCACATTAGGTCAATTTTAATTGTTTTTCAATTAAAAATAAAATTGGTATTTCCAAGTCTGGATGGTAGCTGACACCCTCTCCTGATTATATTGTTTCCCAGCTCAATTTGGTACACTATTCTTTGTCTATTTAAAAGTTTTCATTTTGGGGTTACCCCCGTTACTAGTGTACTATTTAGATTATCTGGCTCGACTTCATCCCCCCTTTTATTTATTCTGTAATTATTCAATAAATGTTATTTGATAGGGACTGTTTGATTGCAATGCTATCTATTATTTCCTACTTCTCATTGGATGTCCCCCCTCTCTCCTTTTAAATTGTTAGCTTGCTTGTTACAGCATCTTGAAAATGTAACCAGTTGAGAGACTGAGATGTTGTCAGTAGCTGTACAGGATTTTTGGTTAGATAAATATTGTTTGTATTTAACTGAGTACAAATTCCCAAGCATATTTTTATAAGAACAGGCTACATTTTCACATCATCGAATCCAGTCAGTCATTATTCTATTACTAAAATGCCAACAGAGAGGCCGGAGAGACAGCAATGGTGCTTCTCTCTCGCTATCTCTTGGTACATCACTAAAGGGAAAAAGGACGAATTAAAGACAGCAGCCACAAATAGCAGATGCTGCCAGAGAGTGTAACTTTAACCACTGTGTTCTGGCGCCATCTCCTGGTTTATTGTCAAACAGCTCAGGACTGGTTTGATATAACCCTGGCCTTTTCTGGTGTCTGGAGCCCGCACCCTTCTTGGCTGTATTGATAATGTGGAATTAACACTTACAGGGAAAGTTAATAAGATGAGTAGATGCAGGGTCATTGCTGAGAGTCTAGAAGGAAACCTAATAAACTAAAACTTACTGAAACAATTAGAGGTCAAACAATCCAAAGTGTAGAATAAATAAAATAAACTAATAGGAGATGTAAAGTATTAATTGCAGGGGTAGGGTTAGAAATTACTTCAGCTGATTCGGGAAAAATCTTAGAATCTCGTGAAGAGCGTGAGGACGTCCAGCGTTGTTTAAGGGAGTCAGATTCTGTTAGAATCCAAGAAGCGCCTCTAGTGTCTGCAGTGTTTTGCATTTTAGAACTTAGGGGGACAAGGACACTGCACCCAAACCACTACAATGAGCTGAAGGGGTCTGGGTGCCTATAGAGTCCTTTTAATTGCTAATAAGTAGTTTTAGTTTTGTGACTCACATCCAAACATTGTCTCTAGTAGAAAGAAACCCAAAACACTGAGTAGGATTTTGTTCATTGACAAACGAAAAGTTATTAACTGGACGAAAGTAAATACTTGTTCTCTTTCAGTGAAGTTCATGACTGAAATGTTTCAGATTTTCTTTGAACTGCACGACAGATGTGGAGTAGAATTTTCCATTAGCTTCACAGGGATCTTGGAGACTTGGATGAAATAGACATCTTTCCTCCCATTTGGGATGATGATGATGAATACTGTAGCCATTGCTGCTCCCGAGGAGTAGTGGGAGTTTAAGCACAGGGCTTCATTATGTGCGTTTGTATTTGTATTGTTTTTGCATTACGTCTCTTGTTTGGTGTATTTAACCCTTTAGCGTCAAGTCACAAAAATGTTAGAGCCATCAAGAAATAAGAAATGCTCAACAACAAAATTCAGATGTATCGAACCGAATAAATATATGGTGTCTCCATTTTTGCTGTACTGTATAGAATTTAGACAGAAATTTAATGTCATAGATCCCAACATTCATTTGGCTGTGTAGGTTTTGCTCAATGGTGAAAATACCGTTTCTAATAACAATCTAATAGAAAGTGTGATTCATCAGACCAGGCAATCTTCTTCCAGTGCTCCATGGTCCATTTCAGATGCTCATGTCCCCGTTGAAGGAGCTTTTGATGGTGGACAGAGGTCATTATGAGCACTCTGACCAGTCTTTGGCTACGCAGCCTTATACGCAGAAAACTGTGATGCATTATGTGTTTTGACACCTTTCTATCATTGCCAGCATTATGTTTTCCGTCAATTTGAGCAACAGCAACCCTACTCGTAAATCAATAAATATCATATATAATGGTTTTGACTGACTATGTGAAAAACGTATAGTTGTGTAAATTATACAAAAGAAGGGTCACGGCATGTCACCATACCCTGATAAGGTGTTAAACTCTATGACAGTTAGCTGGGCCAGTTGAAAGTCGCACAAAGCTGATAAAGCTAAAGTAGAATGAGAATGTCTGCCTTAGCTATGTAGAATTGTTCATATCTGATTTGTTTACTATCTCTATATGCACAGGATTTGTGGGGTATATGTTTAGAAAATCATACATGAAGCATAGAATGCTTTCGCATAGCAATTTAGTGTTTCCCTGTGGTTTTCATGTATTGATATATGTGTATTACCATTGCTATTTGTTAGTCTAATTAGCGCTATATGTTCAGTAAATCCCCAAACACATTTTTACAACAATCTCGGTGACTCCATATGGTTATAGAGATAACAGGAAAAACTGTAAACAGAGCAAGATCCATGAATGCGGTTTTGTAATTTGGAAAGGATTCAGCCTGTACAAGTAGTAAGGTATACCGTATCAAGTAGGAGCAAGTTAGAACATCTTTAGCAATGTAGACACACACATACGATAAGCAAGCATGTTTTCTTGCCATCATTAACTGCTTGAAATTGAATGTTCGCAGTGTTATTTGCTGTATAGATGTTTCTTATGCCTTCAGAATAAAGCTCGTTAGAGCACAACTGAGTCAGCAAGAAGTCTGTTTGTAGTAATTATTTTCAAGCTACACACTGGGAACAACACAAACTGTTTGAACCTTTACTGGGTGTCACGATTACTACAGGGAGTGCAGAATTATTAGGCAAATGAGTATTTTGACCACATCATCCTCTTTATGCATGTTGTCTTACTCCAAGCTGTATAGGCTCGAAAGCCTACTACCAATTAAGCATATTAGGTGATGTGCATCTCTGTAATGAGAAGGGGTGTGGTCTAATGACATCAACACCCTATATCAGGTGTGCATAATTATTAGGCAACTTCCTTTCCTTTGGCAAAATGGGTCAAAAGAAGGACTTGACAGGCTCAGAAAAGTCAAAAATAGTGAGATATCTTGCAGAGGGATGCAGCACTCTTAAAATTGCAAAGCTTCTGAAGCGTGATCATCGAACAATCAAGCGTTTCATTCAAAATAGTCAACAGGGTCGCAAGAAGCGTGTGGAAAAACCAAGGCGCAAAATAACTGCCCATGAACTGAGAAAAGTCAAGCGTGCAGCTGCCAAGATGCCACTTGCCACCAGTTTGGCCATATTTCAGAGCTGCAACATCACTGGAGTGCCCAAAAGCACAAGGTGTGCAATACTCAGAGACATGGCCAAGGTAAGAAAGGCTGAAAGACGACCACCACTGAACAAGACACACAAGCTGAAACGTCAAGACTGGGCCAAGAAATATCTCAAGACTGATTTTTCTAAGGTTTTATGGACTGATGAAATGAGAGTGAGTCTTGATGGGCCAGATGGATGGGCCCGTGGCTGGATTGGTAAAGGGCAGAGAGCTCCAGTCCGACTCAGACGCCAGCAAGTTGGAGGTGGAGTACTGGTTTGGGCTGGTATCATCAAAGATGAGCTTGTGGGGCCTTTTCGGGTTGAGGATGGAGTCAAGCTCAACTCCCAGTCCTACTGCCAGTTTCTGGAAGACACTTTTTTTCAAGCAGTGGTACAGGAAGAAGTCTGCATCCTTCAAGAAAAACATGATTTTCATGCAGGACAATGCTCCATCACACGCGTCCAAGTACTCCACAGCGTGGCTGGCAAGAAAGGGTATAGAAGAAGAAAATCTAATGACATGGCCTCCTTGTTCACCTGATCTGAACCTGTGGTCCATCATCAAATGTGAGATTTACAAGGAGGGAAAACAGTACACCTCTCTGAACAGTGTCTGGGAGGCTGTGGTTGCTTCTGCACGCAATGTTGATGGTGAACAGATCAAAACACTGACAGAATCCATGTATGGCAGGCTTTTGAGTATCCTTGCAAAGAAAGGTGGCTATATTGGTCACTGATTTGTTTTTGTTTTGTTTTTGAATGTCAGAAATGTATATTTGTGAATGTTGAGATGTTATATTGGTTTCACTGGTAAAAATAAATAATTGAAATGGGTATATATTTGTTTTTTGTTAAGTTGCCTAATAATTATGCACAGTAATAGTCACCTGCACACACAGATATCCCCCTAAAATAGCTAAAACTAAAAACTACTTCCAAAAATATTCAGCTTTGATATTAATGAGTTTTTTGGGTTCATTGAGACCATGGCTACTTGTGCCAGGAGCACACATATTCTAAACTCCCTACTGGGATTGTCTCTAAAACAAGTCGTTGAGGAGCCAACTCGTAAAGAGGCCATACTAGATTTAGTGTTAACAAATGGAGATTTGGTATCAGATATTACAGTAGGTGAAAGTTTAGGATCCAGTGATCATCAGTCAGTGTGGTTTAATATAAGAACAGTGACTGAGTCACACCACACAAAAACAAAAGTTTTAGACTTTAGAAAAACAGACTTTTCTAAAATTAGAATATGTGTAAAGGAGTCATTATCAGACTGGAGCAATTTATATGGAGTCCAAAAGAAATGGGATTATTTAAAAGTTGCACTACTGAAGACAACAGAAAATTGCATTAGGCTTGTCAGTAAAAGCAAAAAATTCAAGAAACCACTGTGGTACTCCGCAGATGTGGCCAAAATAGTAAAAAACAAAAAGTTAGCATTTAGTAATTATAAAAAAAACCCAGAGTGAGGAAGACAGAATGACCTATAAGATTAGGCAGAAAGAGGCTAAGCAAGTTATAAGAGCTTCCAAATCCCACACAGAAGAGAAAATAGCACAGTCAGTAAAAAAGGGGGACAAAACTTTTTTTAGATACATAAATGAGAAAAGAAAAGTAAAACAAGGATTAGTTAGATTAAAAACAAAAGAAGGAAGGTATGTAGATGAGGATAAAGGTCTAGCTGACTGCCTCAATGAATATTTTTGTTCGGTATTTACAGATGAAAATGAAGGAAAGGGACCTCTGTTAATAAAAAGGATAAATGAGTCATTTATTACACGTGAGTTTACAGAGGAAGAGGTTCTATTTCAACTGTCAAAAGTAAAGACAAATAAGTCAATGGGACCTGATGGAATACACCCAAAGCTATTAAAAGAGCTTAGTGGTGTACTAGCAAAACCATTAACAGATTTATTTAACCAATCATTGATAACAGGAGTAGTCCCAGAAGATTGGAAGTTAGCGAATGTTGTGCCCATTCACAAGAAAGGTAATAGGGAGGAGTCGGGCAACTATAGGCCAGTAAGCCTTACTTCAGTAGTGGGGAAAGTGATGGAAACCATGTTAAAGGATAGGATTGTTGAACATCTAAAAACACATGGATTTCAAGACCAGAGACAACATGGGTTTACTTCAGGGAGATCATGCCAAACTAATCTTATTGATTTTTTTGATTGGGTAACTAAAATTATAGATCAGGGTGGTGCAGTAGACATTGCTTACCTAGATTTCAGTAAGGCTTTTGACACTGTTGCACATAGAAGGCTTATCAATAAACTACAATCTTTGAGTTTGGATTCGAATATTGTTGAATGGGTAAGGCAGTGGCTGAGTGACAGGCAACAGAGGGTTGTAGTCAATGGAGTATATTCGAAGCTTGGGCTTGTCACCAGTGGGGTACCTCAGGGATCTGTACTTGGACCCATTCTCTTTAATATTTTTATTAGTGATATTGCAGAAGGTCTTGATGGTAAGGTGTGTCTTTTTGCGGATGATACTAAGATATGTAACAGGGTTGATGTTCCAGGAGGGATAAGCCAAATGGAAAATGATTTAGGTAAACTAGAAAAATGGTCAGAGTTGTGGCAACTGACATTTAATGTGGATAAGTGCAAGATAATGCATCTTGGACGTAAAAACCCAAGGGTAGAGTACAAAATATTTGATAGAGTCCTAACCTCAACATCTGAGGAAAGGGATTTAGGGGTGATTATTTCTGATGACTTAAAGGTAGGCAGACAATGTAATAGAGCAGCAGGAAATGCTAGCAGAATGCTTGGTTGTATAGGGAGAGGTATTAGCAGTAGAAAGAGGGAAGTGCTCATGCCATTGTACAGAACACTGGTGAGACCTCACTTGGAGTACTGTACACAGTACTGGAGACCCTATCTTCAGAAGGATATTGATACCTTAGAGAGAGTTCAAAGAAGGGCTACTAAACTGGTTCATGGATTGCAGGATAAAACTTACCAGGAAAGGTTGAAGGATCTTAACATGTATAGCTTGGAGGAAAGACGAGAAAGGGGGGATATGATAGAAACATTTAAATACATAAAGGGAATCAACACAGTAAAGGAGGAGACTATATTTAAAAGAAGAAAAACTACCACAACAAGAGGACATAGTCTTAAATTAGAGGGACAAAGGTTTAAAAATAATATCAGGAAGTATTACTTTACTGAGAGGGTAGTGGATGCATGGAATAGCCTTCCAGCTGAAGTGGTAGAGGTTAACACAGTAAAGGAGTTTAAGCATGCGTGGGATAGGCATAAGGCTATCCTAACTATAAGATAAGGCCAGGGACTAATGAAAGTATTTAGAAAACTGGGCAGACTAGATGGGCCGAATGGTTCTTATCTGCCGTCACATTCTATGTTTCTATGTTTCTATGGTTGTTGTTCAATAATAAAATTAATCCTCAAAAATACAACTTGCCTAATAATTCTGCACTCCCTGTATATGACCCAACGCGCAGAACTATGTAGAATGGTCGGACTTAAGGTAAAAAAATAGAATGGTCAAAATACTAGCCGAGGTCAGGGACACAGAAAGAGACACAACGAGGAAACAAGCCAAGAGTCAAGGATACCAGAAATACGGGAAAGTCAAAAATACAAGCCAAAGTCAAATACCAAAAAGAACTAGAATAGGAATGCACTCTCTGTTAACCAACTAGTGGAAACCATGACAGGGCACTGACCAAATACTATTTTGAGTTTAAATAACCCTCCTAAGGCTATGATTGGTTGTACATAGCCCTTGACCCCAAAACGTGTGTGCACATCATTTGCGTCGGTGCCATCTTTGTTGAGGACGGAGGCGGGGCTACATCGTTTTGTGGGACCACAGCAGCCGGTTGGGGATCGCTGCACGAGGGTGCTGAATGGCAAGCTGATTTGCCTTAGGTAAGTTTTTTATTATTTAGCAGCATGACCGCAGCGATCGGATGTGGCCACGCTGTATGGAGGCGCAGGGGACGTGACACTGGGGGCACTCCTAGCACCACAGCTACCACAGTGAGTTGAAGTGTTTATGGTATAGAATGCATCATTAAGTGTTACCAGGTCATTTCCCAAGTTTTTTCAATCAAAAGCAGCAGGGAGTGTAAATGGGGTCAGAACACAACACAACACAAGAACACAACAGTCTATGGATGTTTTTAACCCCTTAAGGACCAAACTTCTGGAATAAAAGGGAATCATGACATGTCACACATGTCATGTGTCCTTAAGGGGTTAAACTGACAGAGTTGACACAAACCCAATACATAGTTCTATGTTGAGGGCCTTGCTGAGCATAAACGTGATTCTATGTCGCACATAATTATATGTTTTTAACAAGCCTAACTTTCAGTAATTGTGAATGTTAAATAACATGTGTGTGTGTGTGTATATTATATATATTATATATATATATATATATATATATATATATACCCGCACATAACACTTTCTCTTCACAAGAAATGTAGACGCATTTGTCTTTTTTATTCTTTAAAGAAAGCAAACCACATGCCAAATCAGTAAATTGGAAGCGACACTCACTGGAAAACACATTTTACACAGAATACATTTGCTATGTAAATTATTTTTCAAGCTCTGGGAATAGTTCGGTCAACACAAGATCTCATTTTTATGTGGGCAATAGTGATGTCACGAACATAAAATTTTCGGTTCCCGAACGGCGAATGCAAACTTCCGCAAATGTTCGCGAACGGGCGAACCGCCATAGATTTCAATGTGCAGGCGATTTTTAAAACCCACAGGGACTCTTTCTGGCCACAATAGTGATGGAAAAGTTGTTTCAATGGGACTAACACCTGGACTGTGGCATGCCGGAGGGGGATCCATGGCAGAACTCCCATGGAAAATTACATAGTTGATGCAGAGTCTGGTTTTAATCCATAAAGGGCATAAATCACCTAACATTCCTAAATTGTTTGGAATAACGTGCTTTAAAACATCAGGTGTGATGTTGTATCGATCAGGTAGTGTAAGGGTTACGCCTGCTTCACAGTGACAGACCGCAAACAACCGCTTTAACGCACCGCAAACAACCGCAAACAGTCTATTTGCACAACCGCAAACTCCCCATTTGCACATGTTTTAGTGCAAACTAGTCTAACTACTAATATAGTTGAAACATGCTACTTTTATTCATGCCAGACAACCATGCAGGCCAGACTAACAAACATGCCAGGGCCAATCATAGTTAACCACCTCAGATAGTAACATGGCTCCCTCTATATACAGAGTAAACATGGCTCCCTCTATATACAGAATAACATGACTCCCTCTATATACAGTGTAAACATGGCTCCTCTTTATATACAGAGTAACATGGCTCCCTCTATATACAGTGTAAACATGGCTCCTCTCTATATACAGAGTAACATGGCTTCCCTCTATATACCATGTAAACATGGCTCCCTCTATATACAGAATAACATGACTCCCTCTATATACAGAGTAACATGGCTCCCTCTATATACAGAGTAACATGGCTTCCCTCTATATACCGTGTAAACATGGCTCCCTCTATTTACAGTGTAAACATGGCTCCTCTCTACATACAGAGTAACATGGCTTCCCTCTATATACCGTGTAAACATGGCTCCCTCTATATACAGTGTAAACATGGCTCTTCTCTATATACAGAGTAACATGGCTTCCCTCTATATACCGTGTAAACATGGCTCCCTCTATATACAGAATAACATGGCTCCCTCTATATACAGAGTAACATGGCTTCCCTCTATATACCGTGTAAACATGGCTCCCTCTATATACAGAATAACATGGCTCGCTCTATATACAGAGTAACATGGCGACCCTCTATATACAGTGTAAACATGGCTCCTCTCTATATACAGAGTAACATGGCTCCCTCTATATACAGTGTAAACATGGCTCCTCTTTATATACAGAGTAACATGGCTCCCTCTATATACAGAGTAACATGGCTTCCCTCTATATACCGTGTAAACATGGTTCCCTCTATATACAGAATAACATGGATCCCTCTTTATACAGAGTAACATGGCTCCCCTCTATATACAGTAAATACAGTGTAACATGGCTCCCTCTATATACAGAATAACATGGCTCCCTCTATATACAGAGTAACATGGCTCCCTTCTATATACAGTGTAAACATGGCTCCTCTCTATATACAGAGTAACATGGCTCCCTCTATATACAGTGTAAACATGGCCCCTCTCTATATACAGAGTAACATGGCTCCCTATATATACAGAGTAACATGGCTTCCCTCTATATACAGAGTAACATGGCTCCCTCTATATACAGTGTAAACATGGCTCCTCTTTATATACAGAGTAACATGGCTCCCCTCCATATACAGAGTAACATGGCTCCCTCTATATACAGAGTAACATGGCTTCCCTCTATATACCGTGTAAACATGGCTACCTCTATATATAGAATAACATGGCTCCCTCTATATACAGAGTAACATGACTCCCCTCTATATACAGTGTAACATGGCTCCCTCTATATACAGAATAACATAGCTCCCTCTATATACAGAGTAACATGGCTCCCCTCTATATACTGTGTAACATGGCTCCCTCTATATACAGAGTAACATGGCTCCCTCTATATACAGAGTAACATGGCTCCCTCTATATACAGAATAACATAGCTCCCTCTATATACAGAGTAACATGGCTCCCCTCTATATACCGTGTAAACATGGCTACCTCTATATATAGAATAACATGGCTCCCCTCTATATACTGTGTAACATGGCTCCCTCTATATACAGAGTAACATGGCTCCCTCTATATACAGAATAACATAGCTCCCTCTATATACAGAGTAACATGGCTCCCCTCTATATACCGTGTAAACATGGCTACCTCTATATATAGAATAACATGGCTCCCTCTATATACAGAGTAACATGACTCCCCTCTATATACAGTGTAAACATGACTCCTCTCTATATACAGAGTAACATGGCTCCCTCTATATACAGAGTAACATGGCTTCCCTCTATATACCGTGTAAACATGGCTCTCTCTATATACAGAATAACATGGCTCCCTCTATATACAGTGTAACATGGCTCCCCTCTATATACTGTGTAACATGGCTCCCTCTATATACAGAGTAACATGGCTCCCTCTATATACAGAGTAACATGGCTCCCTCTATAAACAGTGTAAACATGGCTCCTCTCTATATACAGAGTAACATGGCTTCCCTCTATATACCGTGTAAACATGGCTCCCTCTATATACAGAATAACATGGCTCCCTCTATATACAGAGTAACATGGCTCCCCTCTATATACAGTGTAAACATGGCTCCTCTCTATATACAGAGTAACATGGCTCCCTCTATATACAGTGTAAACATGGCTCCTCTCTATACACAGAGTAACATGGCTCCCCTCTATATACAGAGTAACATGGCTCCCTCTATATACAGAGTAACATGGCTCCTGAGCTGCGGGTGGGGGCCCTATAAAAGAATAATGGGGGGGAACCTACTGTCCTCCCCCCCACCCCCACCCCTGAGCGGTGGGTAGTGGTCCTAAGTTACAATAAGAGGGGGGGACCTACTGTCCTCCCCCCGGCCCCCACCCTTGAGCTGTGGGTGGGGGCCATACACAACAATAAGGTGGGGGGACCTACTGCCCCCCCCCCCCGGCCCAGACTAGGGTATTAACATATACCCTATTGTTACAATTGTTACTTGAAAAGCATGAGGAATGCCGTTGGGGTACCACATGCTCATTTGTTATACCTCCATGCACTACAAAAATAAAGTATTTAAAAATAAATAAATAAATAAATAAATGAAAAAAAATTATAAAAATAAAAAATAAAAAAAATGTATGCAGCTTCCAAATGAATCTAAAATGGATGCTGTCCAGGAGGTGGGAGGGTCTGCTAGGGAGGGTGTGCTTCTGATTGGCTGGAATGTGTCTGCTGACTGTGAGGTACAGGGTCAAAGTTTACTCAATGATGACGAATATGTTCGCCAGGAACTATTCGCCAGCGAACCGTTCGGTACATCACTAGTGGGCAATAGTACTCTTACAAGCTTTGTTATTTGCATGGGATATGTATAAACTACCAAGACCATACAAACAAAACTGAAAGCATACAGACTGCAGAATATCATAAACATTGGTTACATGTTGTATAATTGGAAGTAGTTCCTCTAGTCAAACCTTATTCAAATGTTTTGGCTAGAAACCAGATTCTTCTAAACCCCAAAGCAGAACCCTTGTGCTTTTGCAGAGAAAATAATTTACCTTCACTATGCATGTGTCAGGTAAAGATTGGATCCCTGTGGTTGACTTCATGCTGTTGAAATAATGTTTTTTTTTCGTACTCATTGGTTTATGGAATGAAATAATGTTTTTTTCTAGACTTAAGAAAATACTTACATTTCCAGTTGCCACTAGCTAGAAATTCACCTTGGAGGGTATACTATCGCTTGCAGTGGCAAGTAACTTGTAAGGTCTGGCTAGGCCTAGTAGCATAGGACTAGAAATTTTAATATCTGATTGCATTCTTATTCAAAAGAACGTGGACATCCACCAGTGGCAATATTCCCTGTCTTAAAGCAAGTGTTCTAATTTGTATCTACCTCCCCCCAAAAAAGTCTACAACCAAATTTATGTCTGCCTGGTAGGTAGCTTTAAGTCAAGAGGCAAAAACGCTGACTACTATGTCATGTCTCATAATTTAGAACATTTTGCTACTTTTTTTTTTCATTTGGTTTTCTGAAAAGAAAAAAAATAAAGTTAGCAAAGTTTATTATTGGTTTTAAATTCTTTCGATGCTCATAATTCTTTGCTTTTTACCTCCAGCTGTTCATTTGTACTGGCTTCTCTTTGCTTGAGACCAGTTGCCAAAGTTCAGATTGAGAGTGTTTGGTGGTTTCATTAATTCATTTTATATTCCCTTAGTGGTCTCTGCTGTGTCTGCCATGTTCTTAAACAAGCAATGGTGTAAAGGACTCAAATTGTGATGTTTTGTAGGAGAACTTAAAGAAACACTATAGTGCCAGGAAAACAAAATCGTTTTCCTGGCACTATAGTGTTAATAGGTCCCCCCCCCCCACCCTCATGGCCCCCCTCCCGCTGGGCTCAAGAGATGTTAAGGGGTTAAACTCTTACCTTTCTCCAGCGCCAGGCTCCCTCGGCGCTGGGGACTCTCCTCCCTCTTCCGACGTCATCTCCCGAATGCGCATCCACGTCGAGAGCCGCGCGCGCATTCATTCAGTCCATAGGAAAGCATTTCTCAATGCTTTCCTATGGACGCTGGTGTCTTCTCACTGATTTTCACAGTGAGAAGCGCAGAAGCGCCTCTAGCGGCTGTCAATGAGACAGCCACTAGAGGCTGGATTAACCCTAATGTAAACATAGCAGTTTCCCTGAAACTGCTATGTTTATAGAAGAAAGGGTTAACCCTAGATGGACCTGGCACCCAGACCACTTCATTGAGCTGAAGTGGTCTGGGTGCCTATAGTGGTCCTTTAAATTTAGCTGGTGTAGTTTACAAATCTAATATACTGCATTTATTATTAACGTCACTGTGTTTTGTTTTGTTTTTTTTTATCAAAAATCACGGTAGCACTACTTTAGATTTAAAGGGACATTCCAGACCCCTAAAGCACTTTAGCTTGCTGGAATGCTTCTTGTGTGAAGAGTGTGTCCACGTTTTCTTCATTTTACATAAAATGCAGATTTTAATCGAAATTTACACTTTTATAAATTAACCTTAGCCAGATATTTCCTAGTTTGGTTAGCTCAGTAGAGCTAAATTTAAGAAGTAGGCATTGCCCAGAGCACCTGCCTTGCCAAATCTTCCCATTGAGCTGCATTGGAAAGTCTGTGATTGGACAGCCAAGGAAAGTCTGTGGGGGTGGGGGAAAATGGTAGGCTTGCAAAGGCTGCATAAAAGAGAACTGCCGTTTTTAAAGCTGTTTATACATATAATACCAAATTAAAAAGTAAATAATTAAATGCATTCATGTTTTCATTTAGGGTATATCTACTAAAAACTGATTTTTTTTATTTATCTATTTTTTTTATATGGGCAGTAAATTGATCATTTAACCCCTTAAGGACCAAACTTCTGGAATAAAAGGGAATCATGACATGTCACACATGTCATGTGTCCTTAAAGGGGTTAAATAGATGCTCTTATTATGCTGCATTACATGACAAACAAGTTCCCTGAATCTTGGTGACGGGATCTTTGAACAATGAAGCTCACCTTCAAGTGCCAACAGAACGTGTATGCATTTTGCAACTTTCATTCTAAATAATTAGCTGTATTTTTTTGCATGCTCAATTTTATATATTTTCCTTAAGTTAAAAAAATGTTATACGGTATTCTGCATCTTAACACTGCCTCTTCTGTCTCACCTTTGTGTAACATTGTTGGTTAATGTTATGGTACTTGATGTTAAGAATTTCTTAAGTCTACACTATTCAGTCCTTCCTTTCTCACCTGCAATGTTTTTCCACTGATACAGCTGAAGATATCAGAAAGTACAGCAAATGTTTCTGGAAATAATTCATAGTAGAAAGCTGAAAAATTAACTACAGATTTCAAATCACCTGCTCTGAGCAGACTAAACCTCGCTCAGGCCTTTGTAAGTTTGTTCATATTTTGTATTGTACCATATGGATCCATTGTAACATTTAGCAACTGTTATAGCCTTTTGTAAGTAATCATTGTAGTAATATTGACATTCTGCTGGCATCTGTTTACTTGTTATTATAATTATATTAAGTATACATTTAATATTACAACATTTTTCGTATTTTCCATCCATATATTCGACCATAATACAAAGAACTATAAAAAATATGAATGTTGTTACTTATTGCTTTATTATTATATATTAATTAAAACATTAATATTCATCTTTAAGTCACGGCCACAACAGTGGCAAAAGCCTCACTGAAATCTAGGTAAGCAATGCCTACTGCACCACCCTGATCTATTATTTTAGTTACCCAATCAAAAATATCAATAAGATTAGTTTGGCATGATCTCCCTTAAGTAAACCCATGGCACCTTCGACTTATTTGTCTTTACAGCTGAAATAAAGCCTTTTCCTCTGTAAAATCACATGTAACAAATGACTTGGTCTTTTGTCCCTAACTGAGGCCCCTTTCCTTCATTTTCATCTGTAAATACTGAACAAAAATATTAATTGAGGCAGTCAGCAAGACCTTAATCTTCTTCTACATGTCTTCCTTCTTTTGTTTTTAGTCTAACTAATCCATGTTTTACTTTCATTTTCTCATTTATGTATCTAAAAAATGTTTTATCTCCTTTTTTTTTTTTTTTTTTTTTTTTTTTTTTTTACTATTTTCTCTTCTGTTTGCTTTGGAAGCTCTTAACTTGCTTTGCCTCTTTCTGCCTAATCTTGTAGATCTGTCTGTCTTCCTCACTCTGGGTTACTTTAACAATTATTAAATGCTAACTTTTTATTTTTTTTACTATTTTGTCTACTTACAGTAAAGATTGTGTATTTCTCTGGGTAAAAAAAACCATCAAAGATTAGGTCTACACGGAGGATCTCCAGCAACAAAATGTATCTGCCTTGTTCAGCTGTTAGGTCCCACCTCTGGTTGTTACATTTCTTGTCAAATTCTTTCTTTTAAATTATTATTATTTTATTTATTTTTTCAAAATAATCATTTTATTTACATGCAGTATAAAGAATATGAACAATTGACGAAACGTACAAATAACAATTAGGAAAATAAAAAGATTGACAATAATAAAACAATATATAAATAAAATTAAAATGGCGGGGGACAACACATCAAAACATTTTTTATAATATAACATTTTTGACCAATAAAGATTTATTCCAAAATATAAAGAATTACTGTGAATTTGTATTTTGTTTAACATATGTAGATGTGCAATAAGAATTAAACATTCAATTTGCATTTTTACATTTGCTAAAGGCTGATGTTGTGATGCTTGGGGATTTGAACCAAAAGCAAAAATGAAAAGCTATATTTTCTACTATTTATTGCTGAAGTGTTTTTTTTTTATTAAGAATGTTGAACTATTTATATATATTTTACCATTCTGAGTTCAAGACTGCTCTGGAATGTAGACAGAATCGTTTTTGTTTTTTTAAATGAAAGCAGCAAGGTTTTGCTATTATTATTATTATTATTATTGCCATTTATATAGCGCCAACAGATTCCGTAGCGCTTTACAATATTTTGAGAGGGGGGGGGGGGGGGGGGGATGTAACAATAAATAAGACAATTACAAGAAAACTTACAGGAATAATAGGTTGAAGAGGACCCTGCTCAAATGAGCTTACAGTCTATAGGAGGTGGGGTATTAGAAACATTAGGATAGGAAATATCAAGTAGGAGTGAAGCAGAGCTGGAGGAGAGAGCAAAGCACTATCCCATAGGAGAGCAATGTATGAAGGAGTCACAAACACTGACAATTTTGTATTAAACTGGTATACAGAGTAAATAATTAGATTAGTGGTTTACATAATATTTCACTAATATAGCAAACCCAAATCTATATTCACTCAACCACAATGAGTATCAAACAGCACATTGCACAACGTCATTGTGTAATTAGGAGAGAATAAAAAAGTTTGATAACCACTTCCACAAACAAAAAAAAAAACTAACAATGGTTTCCTCTTACATCAAAACATATTTTACATATATGGAAACACACAGCCTAGCAGGATGGCTGAGCTCCCACACAGGTGCCCCATCCTGAGTTTTGCAGATCTGCAGCCAATGCACAGACACACCTCAGTGGGATGGACCAGAAATAAAAGGAGTGTCTGAATTCATTCACTTTATGTCACCTAAACAAAGTAGATCTTTATTAAGTAAATAATGATCAGAGATGAATAGGTTAGTCCTCCAGGCATCACATAACAAGGGGTACTAGTTAGTAATTACCCATAAAGAGAACACCCTGGGAGGGGACTGGTTTTCTAATTAGTAGCATGAATACCTATAACAAAAGGGGTACTAGTAAGCAAGTACCCCTAAATTGAGCAAGCTGGGGCTATAAGTAGGGAACAGTCTATTTCTTTACCTAAATGCCCTCTAGTTAGTGTAAGGATGTAAACCTACATAGGGTATCTGGGCTAGTACTGAATGAACACACACGTAAAGGGGTACTAGCAAATTAGCACCTCTACAATAGGGCACCTGGGGTGCAGGAAAGGAACTAAGCTTTAATTAGTTGTATGCACACATAGTTAGTCAGTTACTACCCCTACATAAAGCACCCTGGGGTGCAGGTAGGGAACTAATTTCTAATTAGTTGTATGCACCCATATAACAAGGGGTACTAGTTAGTTAATACCCCTACATAAAGCACCCTGGGGTATAGTTAAGGAACTAATCAGTAAGGATGCAACCCTAGACAGGGCACCCTTGGATGGGGGGGAAGGAAGCTGGTTCCCAGACTTGCATGCAAACATAGCCAGGGGTATTAGGTTAGGATTTACCCCGGGAGGGGTAGGTAGCTATATGCAATCAGTTTCATGCACACAGAGAAGGATGAAGTCCTGGGTAGGTAGTGCCCCAGCAGGAGCAGGTAGGTGGTGGTCTTACCTGGCTCTCAATGCACACACCTGCCCTCCTGCAGACTCTACAAGTCCGGATCAAAAGCGGCAAACTCAGTGAGTGCAGCCTCCTCCCTCACTCACCGCTAAACTCCAGCCGGAGGGTGAGTGTCCGGACACTATAATGTTAAAATAATAAGTAGTGCTTGGAAGAGGCAAGGACAGGTGTGTTTTACATAGCACTAAAGAAACAAAATTATTTGCAAACCAGATTATGTGGCAAACTTAGCCACTTCTGGACACTTAGGGTGAATATTTTGTTAACTGTTGCTATGCTCATTTTATATGCAGTGTGTAGCAGTCGTCTGAATATTATATCAGTTATTTTTTTTTTTATGTAAAACTGTATATTTTGCTGTACAGAGAGATAATGTGATTACATTCTTGCACAATTATCTCTCCTGTACAGCAAGGTATGCTGGGAGACAGCCTTGCAGGCTAAGTTCCCCACTCAGTCCTCTGTAGTAAAACCCCTGCAATGTCATTCAGGAAACCCCTTGCATGGGGTCTTGCATAAATACTGTGACCGTGGAATAAAATGACAGTTGACAGTTGGCTCCCAGACTATGTGTTGTCTAGTCCTTGGGGAAGAGGGATTATTATTACGCTGCCTGTGTTTTACCTGCTTTATCCTGACTACCAGCGGAGATACCGTGGATAATACTGCTACTCCGCTACAGATTATATCAAAGGGCACATCAATTTCATATCTAAATTAAGCCCTGGAAATTATTGTAGCAGAAAGAAAGTCTTTAACCATCTAAAAATAAACTGAAAGACAGTGAGCAAAATTCTGGATAGAAGCAAACGTCCAAGCAGAGTAATGTAAGACACAAGGTGACTTAGACAAAAGTCTAGGGCCGATGGCAACCTGGGAATCCAAACAGCAGAGTTAATGAAATGGAAGTGAAACACATGGAGGGTTATTCACTAAATTGAAAATTCAAATATATTTCCAATTCAAGGCAAAAAAAATTAAACATTCTCTAAATCAGCTATGCTTCCTTTTTGGCTGCTTCCTCATCAATTCACGATCACTACGTACATCCAGAGAATCAGGAAGGGAGGAAAGGGGCAGCTCAATGAACTAAGTCAGGACATATTTACATAACAGTTGTGAATTTACTCAAATGATAGTTCTAGATTATTTAGCAATGTGACTCCATCAGTGGCAACATTATTAAACATATTGTAGCTTTGGGACCCTTTTGTTACAAAGTTTCTTTGCTGTAGCAACTGGATTTGGCTCACAGACGGGCTCATTTAATCTATAGAAGCTTTACACAGCCTACAGATCCCTTTCTATAGAAGGGCTTTTTCATAAGATTTATAGTTATTTACTGCGTTTGTATATGATTGTATAAGTCACTAAGTAGTACTCTAGCACTTTGTTCATGACTGCTTCATTCTGTTTTATTGAGAGAGGTTATTTTTTTTGTGTTTTAGTTTTTTATTTAAAAATGTATGTAATTGATGTTTTTAAGCCAATATTTGATATCAGATCCTGGTTGATAATCAGGTTTTTCACTCTGGATTTATTCTCAAACAGACTACACGGATTATTATATTTCATTTTTGTAGAGTGCCTGCATATTCCACTGACCTGCACAATATAAAATGGGTGATGGAAAAGTTAATGTTAAACAAACGTTGCAAAAATATAAAATACACAGTTACATTATTCTGGACAGGCAGGGAATCATTGAAAAGACTGGCTGAGTGGAAAAGAAGATGAATGATGAGTGTTGTTTCTTGTGTTAAAAACTGACTTATCTGAAGATGGTCTTTAGGTGAAAGTAGTGATAGGAGCAATTGATTGAATATCGGGCTGGAGAGACCAAAATCAATAATACAAGGCTTGGGTGGGTGATAAGATTGTGACATTATTTATTTATTGTATTATTATTTTGTTATTCACATTTGTATTGTGATTGAGAAATGGCATGTACATTTGTGGCGAAAGTGACTTGGAGGGGACTACTTGCCAACCTTTTGCCCTGTGACGATGGCCCCTTTAATTTGTTTTGGCTGAGAGACACAATTTGTGGCTATTGGGACTTTAGACAATGGTTCTTCGAACTCCCGAACAGTCGATGTGGCCGACATTCGACATTCAAACATGTGGTTGCGTCCATCTTGTTCGCATGGACTAAAACCGCGAATAGACTTCAGGGGGACTTAGCCGTGAATGCCCTGGAACTATCTTCGTCATGAAAACCTCACGGTTCCCGGTCGGTCCTCCAACGGCACTTAGCCGCGAATCTATAGAACTGCTTTGGGCATGAAATCCTGTGTTTGCCAAAAATATGACTTACATAAAATTTCTGAACCCCTTATCTGATCTGGTTGTTTTTTTGGATATGTTGTTCACCCAGATCAGAAGTATCAGGGGGTGTAAAATTTATGGGGATATTTTGTGTTTTGGTTACTTATGATACTTTATAAAAATGTGTGTTTTTTCTGCCTGGGGTTAATTAAGTAAATGCATTAACTACCTTAATGATATCACAGGCAGAGGGGAGGGATTGTTTACTGTACGTGGGAGTGTCGCTCATTGTAACATTGTAACATTGTTTTTATTGGTCTGTACAGTTTGCAATGTGGTTCTCCATCAGGTCCAGGATGTGTGCCTCTGGCCTGAGAAATTGTATATAAAGCCAACCTGTACCATTAAACTTTCAGTTCTACTTCACCCTCAATCTAGAGTCTTGTCTCTTATTGGGGGAATTGCTATATCACTACAAGGGATTGCTATGATCATCATACTCCCTTGGATAATCACTAGCTCTTGTAAGAGCTGTTCCTGCTACGCTCTCTGAAGGATGAAAGGTTCACCCGCGGAACCTGGAGTCTTGTCGTAGGTCCAGGGTGGGTAGGAGACGACGAGACCCCAACCAAGCTGCGGCGGTTCGTGGGGTCTGCGGTACTTATGGTGTCTGGAGAAGTGCTTGGAGCCCTCGGTAAGCACTAGGAGCATCAGTCGGCGGAGGTACCCAACTGGGGTACAGGAAGCTCCGTTACAACAATGCATGGGAAAATTCCAATACAAAGAAACAAAATATTTGCAATCAATATGACAACCTTTTCTTAAGAATTTAAGATAAAATGGAAAAAATATATGGTTATAGGGGGAACTTAAAGGGACACTCTGGGCACGAATATAACAATGCTTTTGATACATTTTGGCTTAATTAAAATGCTGTCCTGAACGTTCCATTTCCTTAAATTCACTGTTCAGTAAATAGTATCCCTCACCAATGAATTCTGCTAAAAAACAAATAAAAAAAAATTCCTTCCCAGTTTTATTGCCAAAAACATTTTTTTTAAAAACATTCTTTATTTTAAAGTTATTTGCTTAACTTCTAAAAAAATTATTATTTTACAAATGCACTTTTAACACGTTACCTATACTCAAACATAACATGAAAATATTTGGCATCTCCTGCGGTGCATTACATAATGTACTGTGATATTTAATACAGGGCCTTGTTGCAGAAATTGCACAATAACAATAATCTTTACATAACAACACTAAACACAGCACAACATGTCCACAGGACACTGTGCGCACTCTGTACACACACCCGGAAGCCAGCAGCCAGAGCGAGGCTTGGAACGCACGGCTCCCGGTGACGTAGCACGCAGGGCCCTGCTGTTTGTTCGGCTCTGCTCAGGGGAAAGAGTGAGGATACCCACAGGGGAGCATAGTGTCCTACCGGCAGCCGCTGGGAGAAGGAGGTGAGGAGCAGGACTGGAGTCTGTGTGAGGGAGGGAATTGCTGTGTGTGTGTGTATAGTACGGAGAGAGGAGGGCGGCTGGCTGCTGGCTGCCCTATTGCTGGGCGCCGGGAAACTGTCAGTGACAGGGCTGACATGCTGGGCTTGCCAGAGCGACCATGGTTTCCATGATAATCCTCACTTGCACACATTGAGGGGGGATACCCTTGTATGTAGAATTCAAAGGCTGCACATAGGAAATCAACTTATTGAGGAATGTTGCAGCCTGTGAATGCTGCATACAGCCTGTGAATGCTGCATACAGCAGGGCAGTACTTTTCATGTGCTGACTATCAATATGTGCAAGTGTCCAGGGTTATGTGAGGGATATGGCAACCTTAATTAGCATGCAACCAGTATATATATATATATATATATATATATATATATATATATATTATACAACCAAGAGATTCAGGGAGGCAATTGAAGTCTGACAATACAAGGACGTGGTGATAAATCCTTTGTACAGCGCTACGGAATTTGCTGGCGCTATATAAATAATATTAATAATGAACATCGGGTATACGTTGCTAATAATTGATATTCAAAAAAAAAAAAAAAATGCACCAACGTTTTCTGTAAGGTTGTACAGCAAGTTCTCTGTCACTTCAACCGTTTCACATGATGCTCAGCCGCTGAGCTGAGATTCCACCAGGAGATTCAGGGTGGCGATTGAAGCCCAGGCCAGGCCTGACGATACAAAGACGTAGGGAGAAATGATCAGCGGCTATTCATTGCTAATAATTAAAAAAAAAATAAAAGGGCTCCATCATATTCTGTAGCATTGTACAGGGTCTTATCACTCCCACTTTAACCATTTTCCTTGATGCTCAGCCACTGAGAGTCATATTATATTGTAGTTCACAACTGCTACAGGGTCAAAGTTATCCATAAATGTTCTGTAAAGAAATGGTGTCATGCGCAATATGACATTAATAGCGGATTTCTTGTCACTCTACAAATTGTGCTGGGCTATGCCTCTCTGCTCTGGTTCCAGTGTTATATCATCCTGTGTATGCTACATGTCATACAGTCTTAAGAGAATAACACAATAATTTGTTCTCCTTAGGATAGAATTATATATCAAATTTAAGTGGTGACCCAGCTTGACATAATGTTTTTTATAAACACAGACATCAAATCAAATGGAGGAGCAGAATAGAAAGCACAAAGAAAAAAAAATCCGTGTTTGTCTATGTTTTATTTCTTTGTGTTTTATATTTTAAACCTCATTTTATCCTGGACTGCCACTGATTTTAAATATTTTAAAATGTTAAAGGACCACTATAGTGCCAGGAAAACATACTAGTTTTCCTGGCTCTATAGGGTCTCTTGGTCCTCCCCACCCTCAGGGCCCCCCTCCCGCCAGGCTCTAGGGGGTAGAAGGGGTTAAATTTACCTATTTTTCCAGCGCCGGACGGGGGACTCTCCTCCTCCTCCTTCTCGTCGTCATCGGCTGAATGCGCATTCTCAATGCTTTCCTATGGACGCTGGCGTCTTCTCACTGTGAAAATCACAGTGAGAAGCGCGGAAGCACCTCTAGCGGCTGTCAATGAGACAGCCACTAGAGGCTGGATTAACCCTAAAGTAAACATAGCAGTTTCTCTGAAACTGCTATGTTTATAGAAGAAAGGGTTAATCCTAGCTGGACCTGGCACCCAGACCACTTCATTAAGCTGAAGTGGTCTGGGTGCCTATAGTGGTTCTTTAAGGTGGGTTAATTGTAGGTATATCTTTAGCCTGAAGGAGTACCTGTACATCGTTTTATTTAGCTTGTTGGCTGATTCCATGTTAACAATACACAATAATGTGTTCTAACACCCAGTTGTTGGCCAGTGATATTTTCTGTTTATTTGCTATCACACTAACACTGTTCCTGGCAATTTTTTACATTTTTATTCTGTATTGATTATTTTCTCAGTTAAGACGCAGATCAACACAATTTGGGTTTATTCACTGAAGTGAGAGTTGCAGGGAAGTGCGAGTTCAAAGTGAATTTCAGAATTTAGACCAAAAAAAATTTCTGATCTTGGTTTGGCTATTTTTAATTTTTAACTCACTTTGCATTCCCAGCAGGTCTCAATAACAGTTCATTGATTTTTACAATATTTTTTCTTAATTGCGAAATACTCACATAAAATCATTATTGTTTAAATAGTGCTTTTGTTGAGCATTGTATTGTTTTCTGCATGTAGTTGCATTGTCTCTACAATATAAAAATATATATTAGGGATCGACCGATTATCTGCCGATATTCCAATATTTTTTTTTTTTTTTTAAGTATCGGTATTGGCCGATAATCACCGGCAATACCAATAATGAATGAGGGGGTTGGCACGTCCATAAGACTGCACAAGCCGCCTTAGGGTACACCGCCAGGGGGGTGCTAGATCGGAGTGAACGGCAGGAGATTTGCACACAGCGCTCCCTCCTACCAGGCACTCTGTGTAGAGTGGCCGAGCGGAGCAGTGTGCAACGCGGTACGGAAACTTGTGTTCCTGTACCCGGCCGGACTGAAAGGAAGTGCTCGCTGAGAGAGCACTTCCTGTCAGTCTGACCGGGTATAGGAGACCGAATCTTCTGTACCGCGGTGCGCACTGCTCCGCTCAGCCACGCTACCATGAGATACACCGGGGAGCAGTGACCAAGGAGAGGAGAGATAAAGGGGCACTAAGGGACAGGGGGGGGGAGGGGGGGTGTTAAGGATCACTTTAGAACACTATATGGTACAGGGGGAGGGGGTGGTAAGGAACACTATGGGGGAGGGTTGGTGGTAAGGAACACTATGGGGAGGGTTGGTGGTAAGGAACACTATGGGGGAGGGTTGGTGGTAAGGAACACTATGGGGGAGGGTTGGTGGTAAGGAACACTATGGGGGAGGGTTGGTGGTAAGGAACACTATGGGGGAGGGTTGGTGGTAAGGAACACTATGGGGGAGGGTTGGTGGTAAGGAACACTATGGGGGAGGGTTGGTGGTAAGGAACACTATGGGGGAGGGTTGGTGGTAAGGAACACTATGGGGGAGGGTTGGTGGTAAGGAACACTATGGGGGAGGGTTGGTGGTAAGGAACACTATGGGGGAGGGTTGGTGGTAAGGAACACTATGGGGGAGGGTTGGTGGTAAGGAACACTATGGGGGAGGGTTGGTGGTAAGGAACACTATGGGGGAGGGTTGGTGGTAAGGAACACTATGGGGGAGGGTTGGTGGTAAGGAACACTATGGGGGAGGGTTGGTGGTAAGGAACACTATGGGGGAGGGTTGGTGGTAAGGAACACTATGGGGGAGGGTTGGTGGTAAGGAACACTATGGGGGAGGGTTGGTGGTAAGGAACACTATGGGGGAGGGTTGGTGGTAAGGAACACTATGGGGGAGGGTAGGGGGTAAGGAACACTATGGGGGAGGGTAGGGGGTAAGGAACACTATGGGGGAGGGTAGGGGGTAAGGAACACTATGGGGGTGGGTAGGGGGTAAGGAACACTATGGGGGTGGGTAGGGGGTAAGGAACACTATGGGGGAGGGTAGGGAGAGGGAACCTGCAGTGTCAGGAAAACGGATTGTTTTCCTGGCACTGGAACTTCCCTTTAATAAAAAAAAGATTTGCAAAAAAAAATGTTGCAGAATATCGGTAAGCTATCGACCTAAAAGTTCACAAATTATCGGTATCGGCTCTAAAAAAATCAATATCCGTTGATCCCTAATAAATATATATATATATTTATATATATAAAATATAACTTTGCAGTGTGTTTTGAAACAAATTGTGCTATTTTAAGGGCTGAGTTATTTATAGGTGTGTGCGGTTGCTTGTGCTTTTGGTTTCATTTCCATAACGTTCATTCACCATTGAGTGGCAAGGTCCTGTTCAGTGACTCATTGACCAATACTAAAATCACATATACAGTGTGAAGGCCATACAATTACTTTTGTCTCACTTTATGACTGATCTAATAAATAATTGCAATTGTCATTATTACAGTGCAGTTATAGCAGGATCTTCTGTAGTGGCACACATTTTATTTATGTTTTATTGTTTGTTTTTTAACTTTTAGTGAAGAATCATTTCCTATTGTTAAGAATTCATATTGGTTATAAGGTAAAGTGTCGTGGCCTTACATTCGTGCTGACTATTTCTTATGAATCATGTCAACCATGAGCCACCCATTCCCAGTTTAGATTATATTGTACTAAAAATACATGTATTGCATCCCTATGTTATTACACAGTTTGACAAATCCAGGATGCAGAGAGTAATGACTCAGAAAAATATTTGTACCGGTTTGTACATTTTAGAGTATTTTACATTTACTTTAGGAATGTAAAAATACTAGTTTGAGTACAGAGCTATTTGTATTAGACCGGCTAGTTTTCAGTCTGTTGTATACAACGTTTGTTGTTGAACAATTTGACAAACTAACCAGAATAAAAGATTAGAAAAAAAAAAAGTAATCCACAAAAGTAAATTGGGTGAGCCAAAATAAGGGCAGTTGAAACCTTTTTGTGTTTTTCATCAAAGGCATCCAGGTGTATTAAATTATAAGTTTATTAATCATGCACATTGGAGCTAAAACCATAAGTTTGGTAAATTTACTTTTAAAAATGGATAGTGTGTAGTTAGAACAATACAAGAGTTGGAGATTAACTTTTTATCTGATATATTTTTAATTGGGGGTGGGGGGTGGAGGGAGCTGACTATATTTTGCATTATGGATTGTCTGCTAAAACCACAGTAAAAAGACAAAGTACACACCCTTTTAATATGTAAACATAGATAGTAAAGTCCGGAATACAGGAAACATAAAAAAAAATAAAAATTGTAAATGAGGGTACCAACGGCTCCAGCATGTAATAATGGCAGAAAAGTCAGGAGTCCAAAGAGTTTACCATAAATTTCTTTATTCGACCCTGTAGGGTTACATTAAAGATGTGTTGAAAGTTTTTTTTGAATGAAACACGTAAAATTGCGATGTTTTGCTGATCCTTTTCACTACTTTCCGTCACAGTGGTGCTTTGCTACTTGGTATTTTGATATCATTAAAAAAAATGTATATTTTTTTTATTTTAATCCTATGGGTTCGAATAAAAAAAATAACATTTTTATGGTAAACTCTGTGGGCGCCTACATTTTCTGCCATTCTCCTTGACTCATATCAGAACATTCTTTCTAACTTTCATAAATTATTTCTTGCGTCATCCTTAATGATGCAAGTTCCAACTAAAGGCTTGTTTATGCTTCTCCCTTCACATTTGAATTGAAGCAATACATGCTTGTTGGTCTGCCACTAGACTATAACCCCACTATAGTGTATGATAAACATAGCTGCCAGATATGTCCATTTACACACTATTTAGTACAAATAACACCTTGCTGGTACATTGTCTTCTTCTATTGGTTTAGGTTTGAATTTAGTATTCCACTAGCCTACAAAGCAGTGAAAACAACAACCTTAACTAAATTCCATGTCTTATTCAAAAGTACACAACATCCTTCCATAATGCTATGCATAGTCCTACTAGGCTTTTATACTCTTGTCCTGTAAGAAGTCCCTAAAACTGATCTATTTGGAAAGGCTTACAAGACAAGTCCTCTGTACCCCTCCATCTCTGCCTCACCTCCCACAACCGGCCCTTCCATAATCTATTTTCACCCCATCTCACCTTACTTTACAGTTGCATTGCATATCTCATGACTTTTATCCATATGTTTATTCAGGTATGGACATCTTACATGGTGATTTCTCTTCCCTTTTTAGATTTTTCTATTTACGTCTTGGTTCATACTTTAGTTTCCCTAGATTACAAGCAGAGCCCTCCTCGTGTTTCATCTATGTTCATCTTACCTTTTGTCACCTATGTGTTTTCATATTCCCATTATACACAGCCTTTGAATATATTGGTATTAAATGAATAGGGCTTTTAAGTATTCATATGCTTGACTAGTGTTATTTTGATATTGCTACATCCAGCACCCACTATATCTCTTAATATTCTCAATAATCTAAGGTAGTGCAAGCTGCTTTAAGTTACTGCAACTGTCAGAGGTAGCGGGGGGACTTATATTATGCACATATCATACAACCACTTGTTACAGGCATGTCATGATTATAATGATGGAATTTCAGTGAAATAACAGCACAGTTGAGAGATCTACTGAGACAAAGTAAGGACTATTTTGTCTCAGTAGTTGTCCTACGCCTGACATTTCCTTCTAGACACTGGATGGGACTGCAGCCACCCAGAAGTGTAATTTACCCAGCAAGTATTTAGATTTAGCTATGGAGGATCCCGCTGTGTCACAGGATCTTCCATAGACCTCATTGCTCTACGCATGAGCGAGAGTTCATCAGTAATGTCGCCTCCTGGTGCTTAAGTAGAAGAGGATCAGCTGGGAGAAGACCGAAAAAAGGTGGACTAAAACATTCTTCTATAGAAACAATAAAAAGGTATCACCACAAAGTGAATGTGTTTAGTGAATACAAAGTATAAATTATACTTACCTTAACAATAACTGAAACAGCCTCCCCAGGTCATTACCCAGACAGAATGACCTTTACTCAGCAATATAGAAAACCAAAAATGTTTGGGATATGGCTGTTAAATCTAAAAATAAGGAACAAAACAAATATATAGTGTAATACAGTTTGGTAAGCAATTATGCGCTCAATGAAATGCACTCACAGGATATGAATGGTAATAGCACTCAAGGGTGCCTCCCCCAATGTTGTTGGGGGGCTCTCTTTCTCCCTCCTGTTGATCTGGTAGGGTGGATGTAAAACAGGATTTCAGTAGGTGGTAAAAAAGGTCAGAAGCTTTATTGGAAGGTGAACAATCACCCATAAATAATAAAATATAAACAGCAAAGGTCCTACGCGTTTCGTTCCCAGTACTGGAACTTCCTCATGGACCATACAAGTTAAAAACAAATACAAATAATAACAATATGCAGTTACTTGGCTTGTATATTTTCTAGGGTTTCTAAGTTGGTTTGGGAATATTATGCAGGCATACCCCCACTGATACCGGAGAAACTGACGGAAGCCAAGCACAGAGAGATGGACACAGGTTTCTTCAGGAAGGAAGAGATTCTTTATTGGATCACCGATCGGGACTCAGAGGGACTAGCGTCACCAAAATACAGCAAATTCTGAGCCCCGGACAATAGTGCAGGCTCCTTATATAGGCATATCCTCCCATATTAAGCTCCACCCGCACATTCTCTTAACCAATCAACACAAATAAGAATTAACTTCCTGTTTGACCGCATGGCTTGTCCAGCACAATGGAGGAGGGGAATACTATATCCTGTATTCTTGCACATGCTCCGTACACTACTGATCGTATCTTGCCTCGTGCAACCAACTGATCGATACGTCAGCATATGCACGTACACATGCCACGTGGTAATCTCGGCCTACTAAATTTATTTTTACCGAGATTCCACCACACCACTTTTAAGTACACAATGGGACCAGAGCATTTATGTAAAACGAAAATTCACTTCCCAATGCATTGCAATAGTCATTTATAGGCATAACTAATATAAGCAAATACAATTTTTTTCTCTCTTCTGGTTTTCCTGCCACATAGTTAATTTTCTCTACAAAAAACATGTGCTTTACATACAGTTAGACTGCAAGGCTTGCTTTGAAACGACTTTTTGGAAGCTGGAAGTAAGATATCAGTTTAAGCCATAAAGCTGGAGGGTAAGAGGGGAATTTGCAACTACTAGTCTCAAGGTGAAAACAGCCAGAGGGTTTTCTGGAAAAACAGTGACTTAAAAAGAAAGACGCTGTTTGCCATGGGGTCAGCAAAATTATTCTCTTCTTTATTCTTCATTATTCTCCCCTTTCAGCCACTTACCTTAATCCATTGCCGGGCTCCCTTGGATGCTGGTGACCTCTCCTACCCCGCCGACGTCAGCTCCCGAGTGGAACCGAATGCGCATTCAAACCACCCATAGGAAAGCATTACTCAATGCTTTCCTATGGACGTCCAGCATCATCTCAGTGTGATTATCACACTGAGAATCGCGGAAGTGGTGTCTAGTGGCTGTCAGGTAGACAGCCACAAGAGGCTGGATTAACCCTCAATGTAAACATAGCAGTTTCTCTGAAACTGCTATGTTTACAGCTACAGGGTTAAAACTAGGGCGACCTGGCACCCAGACCACTTCATTGAGCTGAAGTGGTCATTTAAGGGTGGGTTAGGTGAATTTGTTTTTATATATTATGAATCTGGGGTTTATTTATTAAAGTGTGACTTGTGGAGAAAAAAAGCAGGAACTATGAGGGAAGAGTAACTATTAGTCCAGTTTAGCCGAACACAAAAGGTATAAGAGTTCGGCAGTCTTTGCCAACTAGGGTAAAACAGCAGCCCACATTAACAGTCCTCTGGAGCAAGGCCAGAGCAAGCATGTCTCTGAGTAAACATCTTGTCATCAATACAGTCATGATGGCTCCCAGTGAATTCACATGAGCATGCGGGGGAATGTCCGTACTCACGAGTCACTTGACGTACTCTCGCGAGTATGTCCATACTCACGAGTCACTTGACGTACTCTCGCGAGTATGTCCATACTCACGAGTCACTTGACGTACTCTCGCGAGTATGTCCATACTCACGAGTCACTTGACGTACTCTCGCGAGTATGTCCATACTCACGAGTCACTTGACGTACTCTCACGAGTATGTCCATACTCACGAGTCACTTGACGTACTCTCGCGGGTATGTCCATATTCACGAGTCCCTTTACGTACACTTGCGGGTATGTCCATACTCACAAGTCACTTTACGTACACTCTTGGCTATGTCCATACCCGCGAGTGTACGTAAAGTGATGGTTCGTGAAGCCGTGTATGCCTGTAACTTGTTGGAAGGAGTCTTAGGAGGAGCTTAATGTTTAAAGTTCTAGTGTGTTACCTGCCTTTTCCTGCCAAGACACAGTGGATATCCCTGTTGTTGTGCCCTACCTCTAATCCTAAGGAAAATAAACAATGGTATGTAAAAATGTTTTTGTATACCAATCCAGTTCAAGCCAGGCTTAGCTAGAGCACGCATTGCAATAAGGAGGATATATAGAAATATAGTTTCATTTCTGCTCTTTTCTGTGCTGACTGCCAGGTACAAGGGACAGAGTTTACAACCATGATTGGCATGGAGGTACCCTGGGTTGTGGATATTTACATTGTTTTATTTCATCACACCTCACAAATGCATATTAAATATAAGACGTTGATGAGCATAATATTACTTTTAAAACTTTTTTTTTTTTTTTTTTTAAAGTGACGTTTCTTTAAATAGAATTTCACTCATCGGATTTCATTGTTTAATCTTTGTTGAATGGAACACTGTGTATTAAATTTCTTAATAAAAGTAATGTTGTGCAGGCCACACCTAAAGAATGTTCTGGCCTGGTTTGTTGCTTCTTGCATAACATGTTATTTATAAAAAGAGGAACTAAATACTACATGACAAATGAAATTTCCTTCTACAAAAAACTAAATGTTGTAAATATCTGGTGCCCCTGGACCAGAACACACTTTTCTTTTTTTGTGAAGCACACCTTTCAATGTGTGTAAATTTTTCGCAATGACCAGTTATGCAATTATGCTTCCTGCATGTGGCAAGTTGGTTATTCCAATATGGAAGAAGGCCTTGCCCTACCAGATTCCAATTTGGGATCGCCTGTTGTTGCATACTAATAAGTCACGAGGGAGTATTCCCTAAACATAGCCTTGTATTGAATTGAAAATCGAATTGCAGAGTTGAGGTTAATGTAGCCAATCATAGACCATGTTTCTAGTTTGTCTATTTTTGCTTCCAATTTTAAAATGTTTTGTTAATTACTACAATTCCTGCATTAGTGAATATACTCCTATAGTGTGACATTCCTCTATGTTGGATATAGAATGCAGGCAGATTTGTTTATTATTTAGTTTGGCTAATGTCCTTGTTGACATTTATAATTATTTAACTTCGGGATAGCTTAGGTAGTAAGTGTTTTGTTGTTGTTTTTTTTGTTTGTTTTTTTTAACTTCTATTACTTGGGCTTGCATTGCATCAGTTTAATTTAACAAATAATATATATATATATATATATATATATATATATATATATATATATATATATATATATATATATATATATATATATATATATATATATATATATATATTTTTAAATTACCAGCCTGTAAATACACACTATACAAATGGATTATCCATATCACAAGACAGATTTTTGTATACGTCTGTAATTTACACTTCCTCAGTGTTGTGGTTTTTCAGCTGACCTCTTAGTTTCTAGTTCTGATCATGACATTTTATTACTCGACTTTTATAAAAAAGGGTCAGATACTAAAACAGGAAATTGATGTTTCATCTTTACTGTCTTCTGGACATATTTTCAACAATGTTAAAACAAACAAATAAATAAAAATGAACTATTGGTATTTTTATTTTTCTATTTCTTTCTTTTTTTTTTTTTTTTTTTTTTTTTTTTTTTTTTACAAATAAGGTCTATTAAGCAACCCCCACCCCCAAAATGTTTATTAAAATTAGTATTTGTACTTGACTAAAATCCCTGGCTTTTTACTTTAATACCTAAAAATGTCAGCTGATCGTGGGAGTATCCTAAGGGGAACTTGTTGAATCAACTAAACATTTTCCATTCTTTCTCAAACATTTCCTAGAGAGAGATAAGATTACTTCCCTTTTTTCCCCCTCCCCTGTGGTCAAATGGAACCTTAAATAGTGCTTAAGTCTTTAACAGGAGTATAGATAATTTTTGCTTCTTCTGCCAGTTTATAATTTTATTTTATTTATATTTAAATTGCAGGTTGACCCTTTTCCCAAATACTGTGCTTTATTTAACAATCTGGAAATGGCTGTGGAGAAACTCCATAATTATTTTTTATTTTTATTTTTTTTATTCTCTAATTTAGCCATGTTTTCCACAAATGAAGTTCTAAATGTATAACATGATTAGAACGCTCTATTGTTTCAGCAATGAGATACAAAAAGAACCTATCATTTAAAAAGACACTATAGGCACTCAGACAACTTTTATCTCATTGAAGTGCGCTGGGTGCAGTGTTCATTTCCCTCTAACCCTGCAATGTAAAACATTATTTAGGTATCCTAGAACACGATTTAGAGGATAAAACCCCCTCAGCCGTACACCAGTTTCGTACACTGCCATGGTAAACTATTATTCCATGGATTTCTGCATGCTCTTAATGTCTGTCTATGGATAACCAGGGAAGAGACTGTTTTACACAATTTATGATCAAACTGTTTTATATTTACCAAGTAGCCATTTAAACTTGTCCATTAATTGTACCTTGTTCAATTTCTTTAAATAAAGTTGATTTAAAATGTAAAATGTCCTTAATAAATAAATATGTAAAAAAAAAATACATGTGATCGTTAAAACGTAGTTGCTATGGTGAGTTCTCTTCCCTACCATAAAAGGTGCAGAATGTGCTCTGCAATGCTATGCAAGTTTACAGTCCTTATGAAATTATCTAGTTGTCCAAGTTGCAGCAGGAAATAGAAACCATTCCCCTCTGGGAATATGTACATTTAAAAAAAATAAAAAAGGAAAAAAAAGTGCTGACAAGAGCCAAGACTAAATATAAACATAGCCAAGTAAGACACACCCTATTGCTTATACATTTATAATGCTTTTGTTTGAGCAGCAGTTTTCTTTATTTTGTGTGTATTTACAGAACGCAGAAGAAAAGGCTGCTGGTATAATAATTAGAATATATAGTTATGTTTACTTTTATTAACTGACCTGAGAAAGGGGAAAAAAGGGTGTGTACAACACATAGATGTTAAAGAGACACTGTAGGCACCCAGACCACTTCAGCTAATTGAAGTGGCCTGGGTGCTGTGACCCTTTTGCACTTAGTGCTGCAATGTAAAACATTGCATTTCCAGAGAACTGCACTGTTTACATTGCAGTTCTAAGTCTGCCCTCTGTGGCTGTCAGACACAACAGACAGCCACTTGAGGGCTTCCGGAATCCAAACTGACTTTTGGTCCGTTATCTGACGCCGGGCATCCTCATAGACCTCCAGCGTCAGATTTTCCCCAGTGGAAAGCATTGAATAATGCTTTCCTATGGGGAGGTCTAAAGCGGGCATGGCCATTGCCGCTCATGCACATTTGGTCTCCCTGCCGGGGAAGGAGAGTGGGCAGAGCTTGACCTAGTGCTGAGTTACGTCAGCGCTGGATTCAGGTAAGAGGCTGAAGGGATTTCAACCCCTTCAGCACCATTGGAGAGGGGTCCTGACGGGGAGGGAGGGAGGGGAGGGAGGGAGGGGGGGGGGGGAGGGCTGTCACTTTCAATGTTTAAAACATAGGATATCTTCTTCTTTATGATAAATTATTTACTGCTTCGGAGCTGTTGGATTAAGTTGAACCGTGTGTGTCGTTGGTATTTTGCTTGGCATTGTTTGAGAGCACAAGCACATACACATAAGAGAGACTGATCTATTCAATTGTGCATGATATCCCCACTTTAAATCAGTGTGCTCAGTTGTAACAGGCCATTCTAATTTTGGCAGAAATAAGGCCTGGAAATAATGCTTATGTCACCCTTTGATTTTCCTACTACAGATATAAGATGAGCCTGAAGTCGGAGCGTAGAGCAATCCATGTCGATCAGTCAGAGCTACTGTGTAAAAAGGGATGTGGATATTATGGGAACCCAGCCTGGCAGGGATTCTGCTCCAAATGCTGGCGGGAAGAGTATCAGAAAGCACGGCAGAAGCAGATCCAAGAAGACTGGGAACTTGCTGAACGGTATATGTTTTATTTTTTAAGTCTGAAAAATCTTTAGCAGTTAACCTTACAGTTCAGATGTTCTGCAACTGATAGAAGTGATGTTACTGCCCCATATCTCCATTACATGGAAATTACTCTTTCATTGAGATACAGCTTCATTTGTTTTTTGTTTTTTGCTTGTTGGCTTATTGATTACTTTATGCTGGGGCCAGATATTAGTATTTAGAACTGCAGAGTTAAACGGAGTGCTCTGAAATTTTGTTTTTTGTTCTTTGAGTTATCTTATTCTATTGCTTTATTTATAGAAGTTGGATACTACTAATTTTAAATTTCACAGCAAAATATAGCAATTATTATTCCCTGTTGAAAGGAGACAGTTTACCATTAATATGTTTACAAATTATACAGGGTCACTTTGCAATGGGAATGAGAATTGAGCATATTTCAGGGGCATGATCTATACGCCAAAACTACTTCATTAAGCTAAAGTTGTTTTGGTGACTATAGCTTCCCTTTCAGAAATTCTTTTATTTTTCTCCACTAAATGATGAACGAACGCCTCGTTACTTTTATCTGCAGTTTAATAAAACGGCTATTTATCAACTTTTATCAAATCGTATATTCTATGCCCTCTTCTTCCTTTTCATATTAAACAATACTTTGACCTTTTGTCTCTTGAGCTCTTAAATCTGATCAATATACTTGGTAATCCTTGTGATACCATCCATGGGCAAGATTCATTTTTACTGGGCTTAGTGAGTTTAAGATGGACTTATAAAGTGAAGATTGACCTTTGATGTGTGACTTTTGTAGCTTACAGCGGGAAGAAGAGGCGGCATATGCAAGCAGTCAAGGCGCCCAAGGAGGGCAGTCTTCGCTTACCTTCTCCAAGTTTGAGGAAAAGAAATCCAGTGAGAAGGCTAGGAAAGTAACTACAGTCAAAAAATTCTTTACAGGCTCATCCAAAACACTACCTAAGAAAGGTAAACCCTTTGAATGCATTAACCATGTGACCATGTAGTTCAATGTAAAAAAAATTAAAATAATTGGCAATGCACTCGAGGTCGTGAGATGCAAATCTTTAATCTGTTTTTCAAATGCTTAACATGTCAACTTTTCAGTCCCATGCTGGACTTTTTTCAATTATATTTTGGCTCAGAGTTAAGCACCAGGGCACATACAAGACAGAGATGCTGTAAGTGCCAGGCTCCTGCAATTTTATATTTAGACATGAATATATTGTTCATCTTATTGTGTACATAGTTAGAGTAATAAACAACGTGCCACCACACTGTCTGCATTGCAAAGACTAAAACCAAATTTGTATAAATGTTCCAGGTGCAATATGTCTTGAACAAGTCAAACCTAGTGTCAGTGGTTTGATTCCTGGTAGTGCAAGCTATTGTGTTGCTAAATTGTAAAAAAACTTACAGAACAAAAAGTTAAAACTCCGATTACAATATCTTTTTTTATTACCAAGTTATTAAAATGGCGAGAATTATGAACACAGTGTTGGGATATGGATACATAGGTCTGGGTATATGGGGTATGGGACTAGAGGGATTAAAGCGGTTCAAGCCCCAATGGGGGAAACTTGTCTAAAAAGCTGCAAACTACTTAACTATTAAAGTGCCTGTGTTGATTAATAAATACAATATATATTTTTTTCTTTAACAACTTTTGTACTCATATTATTTTTCAGCTTTCTCTTATTCCTAAATTAAAATTCTTTCCTTATACCATAGCCCTATTTACTAACTATCCCACTTGCCATATATTGTGAATGCTCTGCTCCTGCCTTGCTCTACCTTCAATCTCCCTTTTTTGTTTAACCCACTATGGCTGCCTGGCTGGCTTGCTTCCTGATTTTATTTCAGCGTTTGAAGAAAAGCCTAGCAATCCAGTACATGTGGGCAGGGAGCCCACTGCGGATCTTCTCAGGGATTTGAAATGTTTTTTTGTTCCTCCTTGGGAACTGTCCTCCCCTGCGGAAGGTAATGCAGAACAGTGTGCACTGTGAGCTTGCTTTTGCACGGTGTTGGTTTTCTATAGGTTAGCTGCAGCTGCTAGTTGTGCTCCTTAACCTAGTCTCTGCATTAAAGCAGCATTACTTCTGGGTTGTTTGTCATCTATGTGAGAAAATAACTTTACATTATGCAAAATGTTTACAAATTTCTTATGTGCAATATTTTTACATGGTTTTATTTAATCATGTAGTGCTGCTTCAATGCAGTGGTGCAGTATATAGTGCTGTGTTTTTTAAATATAAAGATTGTAGAAGTGGTAACCCATCTCTAGAGGTGCCACACAGGAGGGTTTGTTAATTAGAACTGCAAATTTTAGGCCCACAATAGCTGAATTGGAAAAGATTTGCCTGCTTCGCTCTTTAAGCCTTAACGTTGATTTTCCTTAACAATTCACCACAATTCAGTTTATTGAATAAATCCTTATATTGCTAATGGGCGTCTACAGAGGAATTGGCTATAATGTTTCACTACTAATTGCCTGATCTGAAATGGACAAAAAGGATTATCATAGACATTGATAATGTCTATGTTGATTCTACTTTTCCCTATGCTAACATGACAGACAATCTCTGCATAAATAGACAATTGAGTTAAATATGTACTTTAATGGGTAATAAGGCTTTATCTGCAACTGGGAAACATTCTGAGACGCACACCAGCAGTGATATTTGTCACAGCAATCAATGCCTGAAAAAACTTGGCCTGCACTTAAATACCTGATCCACTCCTGCTTCACCTTCACAGTCCTATCATCAAAAATCCTGAAAACTTAAAGTATACTGGTATGGGATTCAAGAGTTCACCAGGAATATTGATGGAACAAGTTATAATATCATTCTCACTGTTGCTTGGTCTGGCATTGTACCCATTTGGTATGTTAAACTATGGCTTGCAACCCCATATGACAGGTAGTAGTGCCATTATGAGGATCGAGGTAGAGCCAAAAATATTGTAGCATTTCTACTATAAATGTAATGCTGCACCCTGAATACATCTGAAATGAATCCATTGTTTTAAATCTCTTATTTGATTTATTGTTAATAGAAACATAGAAACATAGAATGTGACGGCAGATAAGAACCATTCGGCCCATCTAGTCTGCCCAGTTTTCTAAATACTTTCATTAGTCCCTGGCCTTATCTTATAGTTAGGATAGCCTTATGCCTATCCCACGCATGCTTAAACTCCTTTACTGGGTTAACCTCTACCACTTCAGCTGGAAGGCTATTCCATGCATCCACTACCCTCTCAGTAAAGTAACACTTCCTGATATTATTTTTAAACCTTTGTCCCTCTAATTTAAGACTATGTCCTCTTCTTGTGGTAGTTTTTCTTCTTTTAAATATAGTCTCCTCCTTTACTGTGTTGATTCCCTTTATGTATTTAAATGTTTCTATCATACCCCCCCCCGTCTCGTCTTTCCTCCAAGCTATACATGTTAAGATCCTTTAACCTTTCCTGGTAAGTTTTTTTTCCTGCAATCCATGAACCAGTTTAGTAGCCCTTCTTTGAACTCTCTCTAAGGTATCAATATCCTTCTGAAGATAGGGTCTCCAGTACTGTGTACAGTACTCCAAGTGAGGTCTCCCCAGTGTTCTGTACAATGGCATGAGCACTTCCCTCTTTCTACTGCTAATACCTCTCCCTATACAACCAAGCATTCTGCTAGCATTTCCTGCTGCTCTATTACATTGTCTGCCTACCTTTAAGTCATCAGAAATAATCACCCCTAAATCCCTTTCCTCAGATGTTGAGGTTAGGACTCTATCAAATATTCTGTACTCTGCCCTTGGATTTTTACGTCCAAGATGCATTATCTTGCACTTATCCACATTAAATGTCAGTTGCCACAACTCTAGTTTACCTAAATCATTTTCCATTTGGCTTATCCCTCCTGGAACATCAACCCTGTTACATATCTTAGTATCATCCGCAAAAAGACACACCTTACCATCAAGACCTTCTGCAATAACACTAATAAAAATATTAAAGAGAATGGGTCCAAGTACAGATCCCTGAGGTACCCCACTGGTGACAAGCCCAAGCTTCGAATATACTCCATTGACTACAACCCTCTGTTGCCTGTCACTCAGCCACTGCCTTACCCATTCAACAATATTGGAATCCAAACTCAAAGATTGTAGTTTATACTAATCTACAAGACCTCACAATCATAAAGATTCCTTGCCCACAGTGAGTATCTTGTAACAGCACTGCCTTATTCTATATAACAAAAGAATATAAAAACCATTAACAGTTTTTCAGTTACCCCTTGCATATATTATGTCATGTTATTAGTGCTGTAATGTATTGTTTTAATAGTCCCTTTCATATTGCACTTGTTTCAAGGAAATTAAGTTTACGTCCAGTACAGGGTGTCAAAAACATTTGCACAGGTGTTCTCTTGGCAATCCTAAATCTTTGCAAATCGCCAGTCCCATTTTTTATAAAACCTAGCTGTTCTTGTATTTTTGGCATTAATACAAAAATGCAATCATTAGATATTTTGACCGATTTTAGGAAATATTAAAATGTGTGTTCTGTTATTTTTGCAAGTTGGGGAAGGGAGTAGGGAGTTGTTTTTTGCCTTTTTTTTTTTTTTTTTTATATGAATTATTTTTTATATAAAGTGCAAACACATTTCACTGCTCCGCACAGTGCCTAACATCATCTTCTGAAATATATTGCATTTCATCTCCCCTCATTTTCTGTATGTGTATTCCAAAATGCTCTCAAATAGTTTTTTGATAAATTCCCGCATTCCCAAACAGTTTAAATGCAATGGATTCCACTGCATACCTTTCCCTATGAACGGCAGTTCTTCCCTTTGGTATCAGTGATTATTTATTGTGTCAGTAGTGAAAAGCAATATTTTGGACCAAGAGTTGTTATTTCTTAGCTTGCCCACTCGCATATTACGCAGTGTGTCAGGCTTGTAGCCACGGACAAGTTTATAAATGTTTTTACTTGTAAGCTATAAATTGCTGTGTAGGAGATTTATTCTCCATAATAGATGACCGAAAATGTAATCAAAACTCAAAAAAGCAAATCCAAGTGTAAAGTAATACAGTCTGATCAGGAGTAAGCTTTCAGCTGGGATGGATTTTTGAAATATGGGAATAGTTCCCATATAAAATGTCACCTTACCAATTAAGATTGCAAAGGCAATGACACATAGAACTCCTGGAGCCTGAGATGCTTAGAATTTCTGGATTAGTAAATATTTTAGGATAAGAAAAGACCCAAGAAACAAGAAGGAGATGCTTCTGATAGGAGTCTGTCTGCAGCTATTTTACTAGAAGCTAGATATGGTTTTATTTTTTTATTATTATTTGAATTGTTATCTGCTGTATTCTCTTTGAATGCATTATGTTTACTAATTCTTTAAAACGTACCGTATTTGTTTCCTGTTAATCATTCCTTACCGTTTGCTCACCATTCGCTGTGTGTATGGGTGCCTGCTGCATGCTTGCTTCATGTTGGCTCATGCTCTGTAGTTGACATTTTGTTCACAGGTGAACAAGCTGTGGTTCTCAAGCTGCTGACTGACTACAACTCTCAGAATTCTCATTAATGCTGGATTCAAATTGGAGCTCTTAGATTACAGAGTTGTATTCAAGTAGTAGCTATTCATTGGATTACAGGCTGGCCACCATTATTTATTTATTTATTTTTTCATTTATTTTCTCTAATCATCTTATGTATATTTTTATCATGCCATTCATCATCAATGATTTTTGCAGTTCTTTGTGAAAAGCTCAGAGGTGGGTTGCTTCTTTACTCCATATATACATTACGAGAGATTTATCAAAGTGTCTCCTAAAGTTCCGTGCCCTGTTTTGCACCCCAACAGTCCTTTTTGAATTTTCAGCAGCTCACGAGATTTATAAATAGCTTTTTTTTTTCACACCACTTCTGATTAATTGGTAACAGACCGCATTGTGTAAAATGTTCACGTAAAACCGAATTCACAGATTAAAAAATTTGCCCATTAGAAATGGAAAATTACTTTTTTTTTTTTTTTAACACTAATTCAAATATGGAGAAGCCCACCACACAGTAGCAGGTTTCCCTCACAATTGGGCCACATGAAACATTGCTGGCAAATGCAGAATCAATCTATAATTTCAGGAAAATCAAGAATGACAGAATTTAAGAATACAAAATATGCCACTTATGAGCAATTTTTGGAACTACACTCTTCAGATTAATCTCTCTATTGTCTTATTTGCTTCTTTGTCCTTAGTCGGTATAGTAGCTTACTATACACATGGTAGTGTGTTTTGCATATTTTGGTATGTAATCTATATCCTGAGTGGGTTTTTAAGCTGTTTATTCTTTTGAAATGTTGTTGTAGTTCTGATGTTTGATTATTATTTTGCCAAGATATTCTGCAGTTCTATACAGTGTCTGCTGGCGTTTGATCATTATAAAACCGTTTTACAATGGCATTGTAGACAAAGTGCATTTGGAAGACAGACAGCCACTAAAGGTGTGTTTAGCCCTGCAATGTTCTCCAAAATGACAGGGTCACTGCGTCCAGGCCAAATCAGCTCAATGACTAGTGGTCTCTTAATTGCTTTTCTTTTTCATTTTGAATTGTAAACAGGAGCCCAGTAATCGAACACAATCAAGTAGATAAATATATTTCTATCCTTAGACTGTTCCTTTAAGTAGGACAGAGTTTAATATTACTTTTCTGTTCTAGTACATCTGCAAATCTAGTTTGTTTTCCTTGTCACACTAATACTGGGTGACTCACTAACCTAGTTTTCCATGCGCTGTAAATAAACTGCCTGAAAAGGCAATCCGGTATATTGTTACAAATAAGGAGTTCTCTTGTTTCCTGCATCTATCTCTGTTGCTTATTCTCTCTCTTGCATTAACATACAGTAACCATTAAAAAAAGAAATCTCAACTGTTAAAAAAACACAAAAAAAAACACACATTTCTTTGTTTATGGTTTAACTAGATTACACAAATCGGGTGTAACATCATGTTAACACATGGAAACACTTTTTTTGTATTTGTGTTTTATGTGGAAGATGTCGGCTGCTGAAATATGTTTGTATTGTGATTCATAAATAGTTTGCCTGCATGTGAATGGATTGCTGAAATTGTATACATATACAATGTGCGCTATTACCATTCACCAACACAAAACAATGGATCGTAACTAGAGATGTCCCGAACGGTTCGCTGGCGAATAGTTCCTGGCGAACATAGCTTGTTCGCCTCGGACGGCGAACATATGCGATGTTCGGTCCGCCCCCTATTCGTCATCATTGAGTAAACTTTGACCCTGTACCTCACAGTCAGCAGACACATTCCAGCCAATCAGCAGCAGACCCTCCCTCCCACCTCCTGGACATCATACATTTTAGATTCATTCGGAAGCTGCATTCTGTTTTTTTTTTTTTTTTTTTGTAGACAGAAGTGTGTTTATATTTGAGCATGCTAGGCTGAACATGCGTATATCATGGCTAGTTGCACTGAGGGTATGAGTATATAGCAGTACATTGTTGTGAAAGATGGCTGTCATGTTTAGGGTGTAGCTTGCACGGTATCAACTGTGTATTTATATCAGCAGCTCCACCACTAGTTATAAATCAAGTGTGAGTCGCCCCATGAGATGAGACTAGTGAATAACATAATACATGAACGGTTAAGGTAAAGGCATGTAAGGAACTACGACAATAAACTCTTTAGGAGGTGAAATAATGACATGTTTAAACGCTTGCTACTTTACGATTAGTTAATGTGCAGAGAGCAGTTCGTGTGATCAAAGGCATGGTGTGGAGGATCGGCTATAGTGGGACATGCTTGGCAGGCTGCTGTTTACTGCTTGTGCTCATCTGATCCCTTCTGGGCGCCAGGTGCAGACCCTGGGAGTCTCTGATACCTGGAACAACAAAGGCAAGTCTCTGGCTGAGTGCCGGGTTCGCGGCTTGAGGTGGTGGAAGCTTGTTTTGTCGGGTGGTCAGATCTGTCCCGGTGGTGCTTCACGTCCAGTGCGGGATTGTGGTGGCTTAAGGTGGAGGCGAGTGCTTGACGTGGGGCAGGCTCTGCATTTCTGTTTGTGCCTCCGGTCCCATCTTCGACGCCTTTTGTGTTGGTGGATTTTAATGGGGACTGCTTCGCTTAGCTGTGGTGGAGCTTGTTGGGGCTTCCTGCTTGTTATTTGCTTCCAAAATTGATTAAAGAGTCTGTCCAGCTTAGACTCAATATCCTGCCATGCTTTGCTGGTACCAGGAGGACACACGGCTGCCGCCATATTGGGAGAGTCGCAGATGAGTATGTCAGCCTGGGCGGCTGTGCTCTGTGCGTCCATTAGCTCCAGACAGCCTCTATGGGGTGGACCGGGATAACCCCCACCGGTCCGAGGGGGGGGGCGCAACGGAGCTCCTACCGGGAAGAAGCTGCTCCTGGGCATCCCAGGATCGGGAGATCGTCCGCCTCTCCCGCCCGGGGAGCACCAGGCCACACTTGCCACGCTGAGGTAAGTAAGACTCTGTCGAGTTGCTGACCGCTATTAAGCATGTCGGGTCGGTCAGGTAGGAGCAACATTGCTGGGTCATCCCCTTCTGGGGTGAAATTCGCTTGTTGATAGCTGCTTAAAGTGAGATATTGAGGGAGCTCACTCGAAGTGCGTCTTTCCTCCATGACAGCTAGGCCCCGCCCCCCGGAAGCTGCATTCTTAGTGAGAGGTGAGACAGTGTAGCTGCTGCTGATTTAATAGGGAAATCAATAGCTAGGCTAGTGTATTCAGTGTCCACTACAGTCCTGAAGGGCTCATCTGATCTTTGCTATAAGGACAGCACCCCAAAAAGCCCTTTTTAGGGCTAGAACATCAGGCTGCTTTTTTTTTTTTAAATTTTTTTCTGTGTAATCTAATTCCAGTTGCCTTCCTGCCTGCCAGCGTGTGTGTCAGGCTCACAGCGTATACTGTGCCCACTTGCCCAGTGCCACCACTCATATCTGGTGTCACAATAGCTTGCATTTAAAAACAAAAAACTTTTTTGACTGTAATATAATAGTCAGTTTCCTTCACACGTGTGCGTTTCAGGGCCTGCCACGGCACAGTGTCACACCAGTGCAACTCATATCTGGTGTAACAGTAGTGTACATTTAAAAAGAAAAAAATACAGGGGGGCTTGTTGTCACCTTTCGGGGACCCTTGGTGTTGTACGTGGCTGGGTGGAGGAAGAGACCTTCAATGACATCAGTGAGGACAAGGAACGGGACATGGCTAGCTTGGTATCCAACCGTGTGCAAATGGGGAGTTTGCGGTTGTGCAAATGGACTGTTTGCAGTTGTTTGCGGTGCGTTAAACGGGGAGTTTGGTCTGTCACTGTGAAGCGGGCGTAACCCTTACACTACCTGATCGATACAACATCATACCTGATGTTTTAAAGCACGTTATTCCAAACAATTTAGGAATGTTAGGTGATTTATGCCCTTTATGGATTAAAACCAGACTCTGCATCAACTATGTAATTTTCCATGGACGTTTTGCCATGGATCCCCCTCCGGCATGCCACAGTCCAGGTGTTGGTCCCCTTGAAACAACTTTTCCATCACTATTGTGGCCAGAAAGAGTCCCTGTGGGTTTTAAAATTTGCCTGCCTATTGAAGTCTATGGCGGTTCGCCCGTTCGCGAACATTTGCGGAAATTCGCATTCGCCGTTCGCTAACGGAAAATTTTATGTTCGCGACATCTCTAATCGTAACATGACTTTATGCATACAATTTTTATAGGATGAAGTGTTTTTTGTTTTTGTTTTCTGGCACTACCACAAGATATCCTAGATTTATTCAAATGGTCCTTGGCACCTGCCAGGAAGATACTCCAAACTAAATTAGCTCATGTATTTAAATTAGACCGGGTTGAAGCCTCCCAATGTAAAGTATCGAAGGTTTCACAATTCTTTAACTTTTGGAAACCTGGTGTACAATCCCTAGATTTACACCAGAAAGATCTTATTCGTAAAACTTTTGTCCACTTTCCGTTATTGTTTTCGAAAACTTCTTGGGAGGCCTCCACTTTAACTCTATTTGAACTGTTACATTTTTCATCATGAACTGTGTTTGAAGCCGAGCATGATTGTTCATGTGTTAATTCTCTTTTCCTAACTGTCACTGCCTAAATAATTTGTAAGAGTGCTTGCCAGTGTAACTCCAACACCCACCATGCTCTACGATATTCATTTAACCCCTTAAGGACACATGACATGTGTGACATGTCATGATTCCCTTTTATTCCAGAAGTTTGGTCCTTAATGGGTTAAAGTAATAAAATGTTTGTTTTAAAAAATAAAAAAAAAAGCGTTAAGTACTTGTTTACACAAATGAAGCATATACATTCATATTTGTATTCATCACTAAAATGTTTTGTTCACTTCTGTGATTACAACAGATATAAAGGAAGCGAAAACTCCCAGTCCCTCTCTTAACCGTCAGATAAGCGTTGAGACAGATCGCGCTTCCAAAGAATTTATAGAGTTTCTCAAACCCTTGCAGAAAGCAGGACATGACGTTTTCAAGCAATGCAAAATCTTTTTGGAGGCCATGCATATAAAAAAGGTAAAAAAACTAAGCTTCTTTAGTAAAAATGTTTTTTTTTTTTTTTTTAAATGTTGCATTTTGTTTTAGAATGTAGACAAAATATCTGTGGAGCTCCGTTTCAGCCCCACAGATTCAGAGACCTAAAGCTGAGAAATCCGCTCCAAAATCACACAGCTTACCTGCCGCCTGACAGCTGACAACATGGGGCGCAAACATAAAAAACAAACTTACACGGAGCGATCCGCGGCACCCGACATCCGGCTGGCATTCCAGAGGCCTACACAGGCGCGGCCCGCCAAGATGGCGCCGGAACCGCAGAGTGAGTTGGAGACATCTGATGACTCCCAGGAAGAGTGGGACTCCCAAGCCATACTCCCAGGCCCCACTCACAGGTCTGACTCAGAGGAGGATGACTCCCCATCCACTAAAGGGGACATCAGAAAGCTGCTGACTGACCTAAGACAGGTCTGGAAGGCCGATCTAAAAGAGACCCAGGCTGAAATAGGGGTCTTGCAGCAGAGAGTCCAGGAGGTGGAGACCAGAGAAAAATCCAGGGATATCCAACTCCAGGACACCAAGCAGCAAGTGGAAGGACTTGCTGAGCCGGTCCGGCGCTTACAAGGAACGGTGGTGACACTTGATTCCAGACACCGCCTCCGTAACATTCGCCTCAGGGGCATCCCTGAAACAATAGGCGGAGAAGACCTACTGCCCTTTGTCCGGAGACTTACCTCCTCCATGGGCCTCAGGTGTAACTCAGACACCCCACTGATATTATACACCTTCCGGGTACGCAAATCGCCAGCAGCACCGGCTGGTGCCCCCAGAGACACGATAGCTACCACCAGAGACATAGCGGCGAAAGCCGCCATCATGGCCGGATCCAGACCACTGGGATCGGTGAAATTTGAGGGAAGCGAGGTAGCTATGTACAGTGACCTCCCTTTTGCTGTGTTGGCTGCAAGGAGACAACTAGTACCGGTCACAAAGAGACGGAGAGAGCACTCCGTCCGATACCGATGGGGCACAGACGGCTCACTGGTGGTGCAACAGGGCACCAACGTACTCACCTTGACCTCAGGGGAAGACCCAGAGACTTTCCTCAAAAAGCTAGGCTTGCTAGCCAACGGGCACAACAAGCGAACCGAGAAACGCAACACTTAGTTCTTGCAACACTTGGTTAATATAATGCTGTAATTCAGGTGTCTATATGTATATAGTTTTTAGAAGATTTCATACTCCTAACCTACTACCCCATGCATAAGCCCTAACCACCTGACTTCACATGCACAGAATGTGTCAGTAGAGAATGCTACACTTCCGCAACATCACTTAGCAGGGATCCCCGTAAAAAAGTAATAAAAGTATAAAAATATAAAAGTAGAACAAGCAATTTGTCACCTCGCAATGATGTTGTACATATTTCACTAATACTGTGATTATTGCCATGTTTGCAACCCAACGAAATGCTATATGATCTTGTTATAACCTATTCAATAACCCATACAATGGAAAAATGTATACTGTGTGTACAAAACCAAATAAAATACAAATAAAAAAAAAATTAAAAAAAATGTAGACAAAAGTCCTGGTAATTTGCCATAGGTGTTCCCTTTATCACGGATACCTGTTTAAACGGCAAGTTAGATTTCTATTGAGATCAGCTCTGCTTTTCCTCCTTCGAAAGTCCATAAATCTATTACCTCTAAGTTAGGAAATTATTAAATCTATACCCCAAAATATTAATGGAAATGGACGATAATCAATTATACAATTTTTTTATTTATTTATTTATTTATTATTTTATTTTTTTTACAAGTATGTCAGAATATCCCTATCACTTTGATATATATCTGTAAATTATACACTTGCTGTTAATTGGTTTTGACACACAGAATTTCCCTGTCATATTCTGTACGGCATAGCATTAAAACATAAGGTATAAAAAGCTTGAGGTTAGTCTGCTGTATTAAAAGCCTCCAGTGGCACTGCAGTTTCAGAAAAAAATGACCAAATTCTTCAATTTTTCCCCCTTTTCACATGAGCACACTCAATGGTTAACCCTTTGTTTTGTTGCTTTATTTCATGCTTGCACAATTTAGCTGCTTAGAGAAACTGCTATGTTTATAAATGGGTTAATCCAGCCTCTAGTGGCTGTTTCATTAACAGCCGCTAGAGGGCTTCCGCGCTTCTCACTGTGATTTTCACAGTGAGAAGACGCCAGCGTCCATAGGAAAGCATTGACAATGCTTTCCTATGGACTGGCTGAATGCGCACGCGGCTCCTGCCGCGCATGCACATTCAGCCGGAGAGGAGGCGGAGAGCTCCCTACCCAGCGCTGGAGAAAGAGGTAAGTTTAACCTCTTCCTCTCCATCCAGACCGGAGGGTGGGGGCACTGTAGTGCCAGGAAAACAAGTATGTTTTCCTGGCACTATAGTGGTCCTTTAAAGTTTCTTACTCACTTTGAGAAAAAAAAAGTGTTAATCAAAGACAAAGGATGGGCCGTTTCTGGCCAAAAAAAATCATTGCATGATAGAAAAAATGAATTAGCATTCTATTTTTTATGAGGCTCATTCAGAGGCATGTTTACAATTTTAGAACTGTCTTTAAGTTCACACTATATTTAAAATATATACTTCCATACTTCCTATTTGTGTTTATATCTGTAAATATATACATTTTTCCAGCAAATAGTATCTGCAGAACATAACTGATTAACGGGGAAAGTGTCTTTTTAGTAAATATAGGCAACAGCCTTTCCATTCTCTCCAGCATGGAAGCATTGCTTTTAAAATGTCATCACCTTAATCTCTAACTTCATCATGACTTTCAAAACTAAACCAATGAGATAAATGTATTTATTTTTCCTCTCTTTATTTATGTAGGAATCAAACATTGAAGAGCAATCAGAATTCACCCAGGACTTTTACCAAAACACTGCCGACAAGTTGCAAATGTATTGGAAAGGTAATGCAGTGGTAGTTTTGTGGTTAGTTAAAAATTAAGTATCAAATAGATTCAGATGTACCATTCATTGGAAAGGACAATAACACGATTACCTTTCTTTGCGTAATAAAGAGATTAAAAGAGATTACATTGCTTCATCATGGGTATAATTTATACTAAAGTACACAAATCAAGATGTTCAAGTGTAAAGGTTACAGAACATGCCTAGTTTTACTTCTAATGAATAACAGGTATTTTTGAAATGCAGACAAGAGGCTGCCATAGCTTTAACATGTGTCCTTTGTAGTGGCAGATTTTAAGTTTAGCATTTTTGTTGGCTGGAAACACATTCTGACTGTTCTACCTTTTTTGGGATGTTGGGTAGGGGCATTCCATTTTAAATGAGTCAGGGTTTGGGGGGTTTTGTCTGCGGTCTGCTGCATCATTTCATTCCTCATATACTTTCAAAATAAAATACAAATTCAGTCCTTGAGCAACTCTTGTTTGTATGTAAACTGTTGGGATGCTTTTTGCGGCAAGAAACAATATACATTTTAGTGAAAGCAAAGCTTCAGGGAAAGAAAGGAGATGGTAAAATATTGGCTCAAGAAAGATTTATGTTAAATAAGTACCTGTCACTTTAAATTTTTCCCATCATGCTTCATTTGGTGTAAAGTGACAGGAAGAAATGGGAAAGGACTGGTAAATGGTTGAATTAGAATTTCCAGGGCCAAAATCAGTGACACATATTGCCACAATTACAAATGCGTTTTACTATAATTTAATAAAACTGCAATTTCATAGAAATTTTATATCCCCGAAAACCTCAGTAGTTTTATGAGCTCATGGCAACTCCTCCAGAGACCTCCAAATCTATTGCATTAGGTGTAGCCTCACATTCATGATGCTAAGAATCTTGTTCACATTGTTCCTCCTCCGACCTTTCCTTGTGCTCAGTGTGCCCAGTAATACCATATAATTGAGTTTAATGTTTTGGTTTTTTTCTGAAACTTTTAGTATCGCCTGATAAGGTTGAGAAGGTGATGGACCAGATTGAAAAGTTTCTTATGACTCGCCTGTATAAGCATGTGTTTTGCCCAGAAACCACGGACGATGAGAAGAAAGACCTCACAATACAAAAGAGAATCAGGTGAGTGTGTTGGGACATCAGATGGGTACAGTGACTCTCAAAAAGAATAAAACCATTATTTATTGACCCTTCTATTAGAATTTCAAACCAGCATAGTTACCAACACTCAGTATATGCAACACATTAACTGATAACATTTGTGGAACTAGTGCACAAGTATTTTCAGTCTATGTTGTACTGTGCATGCTTTAAATAACCAAGTCCAGCTATTCCATCTATTTTATTCATGAAATCACTCACAGTGAACTGTGACAAACTGCAGCATATAACTAGCTGATCTATGGAAGTGCAGACAACCTCTATGCAGTTAAAGAAATAACCCCCTCCCCCAATGGACTTCTATTCTCTCCATTCGTTATAATCCATGTTTTCTTCTCAGGGCATTACATTGGGTGACACCCCAGATGCTCTGTGTCCCTGTAAATGAAGCTATTCCAGAAGTGTCTGACATGGTGGTAAAGGCAATAACAGGTGAGCATCGCACTCATTCCAAATGTGTATTGAGTAGAATCTGTGAGACACTACCATGAAACCTGTTCTTATCTTGTCTAGCTCACAATCATAAAAATGTGATTATTTAAATGTTTTAAAGTGTTAAAGGACCACTATAGTGCCAGGAAAACATACTCGTTTTCCTGGAACTATAATGCCCTGAGGGTAAAGGGTTAAAACTTACCTTTATTCCAGTGCCGGGCGGGGAGCCTAGAGTGGTCCTTTAACTTAGCTAAAGCTGTCTCTGTTGTGAGATTTTATATTATATTATTTTTTATGATTTAAAAGCTTTACCTCCTGAAAGAGACAGTGTTTTTTTGTGAGAGGCAAAAGACACAAGCAATTTTGTATGTTTTATTTAGAATTAATAAGATCTAAGCAAAATGGTGGGGGTGGGATTTTGTGACCATTTTTGTCACAGTTTTACATATTGTAATTAGTACAGAACAATACCAGAAAATTTCACTTATTCCTTAATTTATATTTATATTTGGAAATACGTTGTATACCTGGAAAATTCATCTATTTTTGATATTTACAGATCACATATTACAAGACACACATCAATGTTTCCTTTCCAGAATTCTTATAAAAACATTATATGCAGAGACTGTATCTGAAAACAGAAATGCCATAGAAATAATGTTCTTTGGAAAAGTAGACTCCTTGTGGCATTTTAATATTTTTAATCAACCATTCAATCTAATCAAATTGTCTTAAGTTTTTCTTACACACGTATACAACCTTTTTAGTACTTCAATATCTTACATATATATGACAAAGGTCTATGTGCACAGATAATTGATTAGTGTGGGCTTGCTACATCTTTGGCCATTTCCACAAGTAGTAATCTTTATGCTGCAGTAAGTTAATGTATTATATATATATTTTTTTTTCTTTTTAATGAACTAAAACCAGATATTATTGAGATGGACTCAAAGCGGATTCCACGGGACAAGCTCACCTGCATCACACAGTGCAGCAAACACATCTTCAATGCTATCAAGATCACGAAGAATGAACCAGCCTCTGCTGATGACTTCCTACCCACTCTTATCTATATTGTCCTGAAGGCTAATCCACCGCGCCTGCAGTCTAACATTCAGTACATCACTAGATTTTGTAACCCGAGCAGATTAATGACTGGGGAGGATGGTTACTATTTCACAAACCTGGTAAGGAGATTCCTACTGCTGACATTGAAAATGCAACTATTTTACGAAGTTGTTTTTATGCATAGCCATTTTTTTTGTCTGACATTTCTGAGAAACTTCATTGTATAAAGCAGTATATGGTTTGTTTCACTAAAAAGTTACGTTAGATTTAAATTATCTGACCAATATGCAACAAATTTTAGAGTTCACCTTATATGCTTTGTTTTAGCCTAATGTAGTGACAAAATATCAAACTCTGAATCTCTCACCCTTTAAACAGTGCTGCACAATAGCCTTCATTGAGAAGTTGGATGCCCAGTCTCTGAATCTAAGTGAGGAGGAGTTCAACAGGTACATGTCTGGTCAAGCTTCACCAAAAAAACAAGACTCTGAGAGTTGGCCTGAGGACACATGTTCTGGGGTGAAACAGATGCATAAAAACTTGGACCTGCTTTCCCAGCTCTCCGAAAGGCAAGAACGCATTGCGAACGGTGCCAGGCAGCTTGAGAAGGACCTCATTGACTGGACAGATGAAGTGACTCGAGGAGTCCAGGACATTGTGGAAAAGTACCCATTGCACATAAAAAGCTCTAACCAGGCACTGGCATCCATAGATTCAGAGAACGTAGAGGATGATAGGCTGCCTCCTCCTCTACAGCCACAAGTCTATGCAGGATAACATACTTTTCTCATAAGAGGAGCACATCCAAACACTCCTCATTGACTGTGTATATGAAGGTCACACCTCTTGGGGCAATAATAAGTAAATTACTGAAAACCCTGAAGATATATATTTAAATGCAATTTTTATGGTACAGATTGCCTTCAGCCTATGTGGGATGCTTGGTAAAACTATTTATTAGCATGAGTCAGACTGTGTATACTGGTGAAGTTGGTTGTGTCTTACCCTCCAGCCTTCGTTAGTAGATGCAACCATCCAGTTATTATCTTTTGAATGCTAATAATTGTACATAAGCAAATTTTATGTCCTTATTTTATCTTTGGAAATGTTTTCCCCTTGTTTGTCTTCCTTCAATTTTTCTAGTTGGGGACAAATCACCTTCTGCGGTCAAGCGACTGAGGACTACAGTTCTAACTGATCAGCCATCCTATTGGCAAATGCAATGCAGATTTTGCCTGTCTCTGCCCTGGGGGTTCCACCTTATTTTTTTGAACATATAAATGTTCTTGTACGCCGTTAGTAATGCACTCAGGAATAGATCATTACCACCACACCAATCTTATATCTGTGGCCCTCAGAAGTTTACTCTCTAAAAGTCTTGATATAGTGAGTTGTGTTATCATTCTACGTGTGAAGACTTTAAAATTGGTTTAGACTCCATGTAGGATATAATGAAAGTAATCTACTTAAGACCATCTATAGAAAGTATTATGGTATTAATGAAACTCAAATTTTATCGCTCCCTTATGTATTTCTGTATGTGGACAATTATTTTTTATTATAGATTTGAAATGGTAAAATTTTCCTTTCCTTTTTGTTTTAATTTTGTCTATGTATTTTCTGTTTTTATTCCTTTTCAAACCTTTAAAACAGAGGATAATTAGACAGTCAAAGGTTGTTTACGTTAGAACTCACTTTATTATTGCAAGAAAGTACTGGAATCAAAGCGTTTGATCCAGAGAAAGAGAACCTAATTAACTGTTTTCATTTTCTTTGTTTTGTGGTTGGTTGTTTTTTGTGGCTATTTTTTTTTCTTTTTCTTACTTACACCTAATACATGCACTTAAAAGGTTACTGCACTTTCATACAAATGTCTGAACTAGAGATTACAGCTCTAAATTGCCAACTAACCATTGAATTATGTAGTATGTAAATAAGCAGCATTTAGAAATTACTAAAGTTTGAGAGCTTTCTGATAAATCTTTTGTAACATATGGTGGATTATAATATTGTAACACTACTGGTTGGGAATCTATGGATTTTGGTGTTATCCAAGGAATGAACACAAGGAATCACTACTTTCCTTTTGTGAAGATGCTTGGGAAAAATTATTTAAAGAATTTGTAACAAATAATTGACAGATCCAAGGACACCTAGTGGAATTGAATGTGTTTTGTGCCCTATCCTTAAAGCACTTTTTGTTTTGTAGCAAGAACACAGGCAGTATTTGAATGAGAATACAATACTACTGTGGTTGTGAGACCTAAGCTAGGTTTTTACTTGCAAGTGTTTTCAAAAAAATAAAAATTAAAAGGAAATCCCTTATATAGACTGACCACTGGCACACTGACCAGATAAAAGATTGCTGTTCCTCAAATGATCAGATCAACGTTCTACGACCTTGCATGCTTTCTTGTCAGTGCTGTATGGGCTGGTGTAGCTTGAATAGATCTGATTTGATGTTATTCAGTTATGTTGTAATATGTGCTGAACATGATCTAAATATTTTTAGATCTCATGGATTTCTGCAATGTGGATCCCCCTACCCTTAATGTTTTTTTTTTATTAACAATGACTGCGATTTGCAACTAGCTGCAAGCAATTTCAGCAGCATGATTTAACTTTTTTATTAAGAAAACAGAATGACTCAGTGACTATTCTAAAGCTTAACACCATAAAATACCTTGCGTAAAATATAATCAGGTTGCATGGTTGGAACAGAGCAAAGGCTGGTAAACAGGTAAACTCCGTAAAGCAGTGTGCTCTACTTCTCTGACAAAGCGGTTTCATACACTCATCACCTTTATTTTAACATCACAATTTTTATCCAATAATCACTTCTACTGATAAAATGGTTTGGGTTAGCACATAATGTGATATTCATATATTTATTTTTTGTCTAAAAATTGATAATTCAGTTTTGTCATAGTGTTTCGGGCGGGGGGAAGAGACAGATGATTTACAAATGTTTTTTTATTTTAAAAGCGCTGTTTTAACATATATTATAATAAAGGAAAATCCACCATTATATCTGTAGAAGTATATTAACTTGCCCATCTTTTTTGCGGGCAGAAAAGTGCTTTAATGACTGCCAATATATTTGACTAAGCTTGAGAAGAAGACAATTGTTAACATTTTTGTAGATCTCCAATGGTTTGAACACTTAGGGGATTGTAGAATTGTTCCTCTTACAGTTAAGAGGGGAGGAAGAAATATGAGCTATCTTTTTAAAAAAAAAAAAATTACGAGAATTCTGACCTTTAGTTACATGAAATAAGTAAGTGCTTGGTTTTGTGTTTTTTTTTTTCTCCCTTTGCGCAAACTGTGGTTAAAATATCCAAGGTGAGGTCTCTGGTTTTGAGGGTCTACTCACAGTTCTCTCCCTACTACCTTTTGCTCCTGTGTTTTTTTTTTACTATATATTACCTTCACACAACTGCTCTCCCATATGATTGTTACTGACTGGATTTTCTAATGGATATACCTGATGTTCGTAGCCATCTTTAAAGTGTTACGCCGAGTTTCATAAGCACTATAGCCAACTGTAGTGGTTATAATGGTTGGAGTACCCTGGTGTCACTCCCAAGTAATGGGGCAAACCATTCTGTAATGGATGCTGAGCCTCCTTTAATTGTGGCATGGGTACATCCGCTTCTGCAGAGCTTAGAAGCCGGGATGCTGATCCTACCAGTCATTCATTACCGGACTGTCACCTGAGCACTCTCAGCCAACGAATGAATGTCTGTTCAAGGAATATGCACAAAATTGCCATTGCACTGGCTAATGACGCTGCCAGATGTGGTGTTACATACCGAAACACTGTACATACAGGGTCTTTGCACCGTGATCACTTCAAAACACTGAAGTTGTAGTAGCTCTTTAACTCTTGACTGGTTCATTTACATACATTAAAATAAGATGAGTTGAGCTGACAACCAAACTGAAAAATTAGCTCTAAATTGTGAAAAATGTTTGAATTTCTGATTAAAAATGTTTAACTATTTTGGATTGTATATTGTAATTCTATTGTAAACTCATTTGGGGAACTGCGTTAATTTTTTGGTGGGAGTAAGATTGATCAAATGATTTGGAACAATGATGCAAAACACACAGTTGTATGCCTTTTATCTTACAAACATCCCCTCATGTTTGGTTGTGTTTGGTAACTAGAAATACATTTTCATGTTTGACCCACATTTGATGAATGATGCACCATATATTCCAATGTTTTGCAGAAGTAAAATGTGTGTGAGAAAAAGATGGACATTATAATTCTTGAGCTAGCAATGCTACGTTAAGTAAAACACACAGGATTATTTTAGCAGGTTTGAAGAGATCACAAATTAATTACATACACCATTAGTTATTCAAATTGTTACCTATACAAATCTGAAAATCACTACGAAATCTTCATACAGATATTCAGTGATTGCTTTTGATGTGACCACTGATGTCTTTTTAAGTAGTCACTCCTTTTTCTGTCCATAAAATAGGTGCTACTATGAATACCAAGGTCCTGGCTGTGATTTACATACATTTTAAATGCTGTATATCAAAATGTTGAATTAAATATTCTAATGTATAGTGACCTTTTGTGTGGTTGTGTGGTTTGTTTTACCCATAAATACATTTGAAAGAAATTAGTGTCAGGGAAGAGAACAAATGATAGCAAGGTCGTGTAAAATAAAAACACACAAGTATAGAGGACAATAAACCATATTAGCAATGTTTTGTCAGAAAACTATGAAATCATAAAATTAATGTTTAAGGTCAATAAATTACTCTAAAATGCTAATCTTGGACAGCTCAGGGGTTGACTGACAACTCCTCGACCATGATTGTGCAGGTTCACACAGATCCTGTCCAGCACCAAGACTGGCGCTGCGAAAACGATTGTCATGATTCCAACACCCATAGGACCCCCCCATTAAGGGTTTACTTTTAAGAGTTTGGGCCACCCCCAAAAAAATTGGATGGACAAACCCTTGCTGGCTTCACTCCTGCTTTCTTTTAAAAGAAATCAAGCAAATTGAATGACTTGAACTGCATTTGAGGGTGACACCATGAGTATTGTTTTGCTGAATGTATGTTGTCTGTGTGGTGACTGTGTTTTGGTTTTGGATAGCTGTAAGTGCTTTAGCTATAAATGATGTGTACAACTAACTATTAGTGATGTGTGTTATCTGTTTTTCCACAATTTTAAATAAATGAAATAGTTAAAATTTCTGTCCCCCGTTCCCCAATCTTAATATAAGTAGAAAAAACATTTTCTTATTTCCTGGTGGCCCAGTAGAGCCTGAAACACAGCTTCTGGTAGCCCTCACCTTCCAAATTTAAAATATAGCCATGTCCATAGTTAAAAAAAATAAAATTGGCATCATTAGATGGTCGAGGATCCCCAAACCCAGTGACACTCCATGAAACCTTGCAGGTTTCCTTCCTGACTATTTCGGTTCTGGGGCATTACCAAAGTCCCCGAATGGTCAGTCTGCCACTGAGAGTTGTGCAGGTGTTGGCATGGCCAAATGGTATTGTTTGCCAGGTGTGCCAAGTCAAGAATTAATGAAACTATCATTCTCCGTTTTATGTCTATGTATCCCCTTTATTTACAAATCTGTGACTGAAATCTGAGAAAGTTAGATGTAGAAATCTACACCGCGGTATTAAACTCTATCCTGAAACTGAGCACCTACTTCTTGGTTCCCTGTCTTCATTATTCTAAGCTCTACCATCTTCTTTCATTAAATATAGTATGTAGAGGTGGAGAAAGAAAAGTAGTGTCCTGTCCCCTTTTGTGTAGCATGCACAAGTTACATGTGCAAAACAGAAGGCACACTCTCCTCCCCAGATATTACAACACTGCCTAGTTCACAAAACCGTGAACTGGGTGTGTATAAACTGATAGTGATGGTATGGCTGTAAATCTATAAATCCGTTCCAATCATCCTTTGAGATAACTGAATGGCTCTTTAGGGATAAACTTCTTATCCCATAAACTCTTGACAGACAGAGAATTATGGGATATGATCAGAGACCAGGATGAGATGTTCCTGGATATCTTATCCTGGTGTGGCAGGCGTATAAAGCAGCACAGCGAGGAACTTTTAAAAAATGTGACTTTTTTTTTTTTTCCGCTCATCATTCTTGTAATGCTTTATACCAGTGGTTCTCAATCCAGTCCTCAAATACCCCCTACCAGTCCAGGATTTAGGGATTACCCAATTGTGTCTAAGAAATTTTTAGAAAAGAATTATAAAAAAAAAAAAAAACACACTTTAGGCACAACAGGGTAATTCCTAAATCCTGGACTGGTACGGGGTACTTGTGGTGGGGACCCTACTTGAAGCAACATACAAATATTTTTTTTTTTTTTTTTAAATTCTTTATTTTTTGTGCACATAATAAGACAAGGTAGCAGACAATGCCACAACAGCTCTTGCCCGTCGAGATATCAACAATCAATATAACAGGTAGCATCAGTAGACAGTGCACTTTTTATATTTATATTCAAGTAAACATTCGAGTCGGTCAGCGCTTCTACCCTATGTGAATGTTTGTTCTCAGTAATATTCTTCGTGTACTCAAGTCACCTAGGGTGTCTCCCCTTTCCAGTCAGGCCGGTATATGAGCGTAGTGGTAAAGCTGTCTGTTTAGTGGCTTGGGGAGGGGTTGTTAGTATGGTAAGTGTGCGTGGCTAGGAACAGTCTCGTGTTGTGAGGTAATGTGGAGGCCCCTATCTTTGCAGCAGTAGCCTTCATGGCTTGTGCGTGCGGTTGTCAGAACATGTATGGTGTGGCCAAATAGGTGACAGTAGGGCCTCTTGTGGGGGGAGGTCATCAACCTGTAGAGGATTAAGTGGAGTGGTGTAGACAGTCAGTCTGGTTTGCATCAAAGAGGTAATAATAACTATGATAATTGGAAAACAAACATAAAAAGAAAAAAAAACGAGTAAGAAACATCAGTCTCATTATTAGGTATATAAGTCCCAAGGTGTGTTGGCTACGTTCATACTGGGCAACGGAACAGGTGGTTCTCCCGGGTCGGGTGCCCTGTCTCACTTCAGGTCTTGCTCTTGGCAGGTGGTATTCCCCGGGACTCCCTCGGAATGAATTCCGGTATGGTTGCAGGGTTCAGCCTGGACAATCCTGCTCTGGGTGCCGGTGCTGCGTGAGTGAGTCCAGCTGCCGCCAGGATGGATTCCAATTCTTCGTAGCTTTGAGCCTTGTGGGTGGTCCCATCATGTGTGAAGGACACTGCTCGTGGTGTTCCCCAGCGGTAGGGCGTCTCTATGGCCCGGAGGTGCTGTAGAAGTGGCTGCAGTGATTTTCTCCAGGTGAGTGTACTCCTGGTGAGGTCCGGGAAGAGTTTTAGTTCTGTTCCCTCAAACATCAAGGGGGTTTTCCCCCTTTGTAGCAGACAGGAGGGTAGTTTTATCCGTCAGCGTCTGGAATCGGAGAATTATATCCGCTGTTGCGTTTACCGGAGCCCTTGCTGGCTTCGGAATGCGGAAGAGTCCATCCAGCTTTATGGACCTAGCTTGCTTAAGGGGTAGTAATGTCCCGAGGAAGCGTCTGATATAATGGGGTAATTCCGGAAGAGTCACCGTGTCCGGTATTCCCCTGATTTTGACGTTGTATCTCCTTCTCAGGTCTTCTAAGGCGTCCAGCCGGTCAGTAGTGGTGGTTTGTCGCTTTTCTAGGTCCAGCACCTTTTGTTCGAGCTGTGAGAGCCTGGAGTCTTGTGTGCTCGAGTGTGTTTCAAGCTTGGCAATTTTAGCCGTGGCTCCTTCCATCGCCTCTTTAAAGCAGGCCATATCTGCCGCCAGATCCTTGCGAAGCTCCGCCAGCATTGTTTTTATTTGATCTGCGGTGACTGGGTCCCCGGTTGGCCTTTTGCTGCGATCCGGCTCGGGTCTGAAGGCTGCACCTTCCATTAGTTCTGCGGTGTAGTCCTCCGAGGAGTAGGAGGAGAAATCGTCTGGCGGCGCCATTTTGGGCCATGCGGCCTGTTGCGCGTTCCGCAGCATGTCTCCGATATCCCTGCCAAGGGGGCCTTTATCCGCCTTCACCTTTTTATTCTTTCGGCCCATAGTTAGCCTGTTATTATCAGTGTCGTGTGTGGGTTTTAGAGGACCCGAATCTCCGGTATAGGTAGAATCTCGGTCAGTGCGAGCCGGAGCTCCAGGAGATGCGACCGCTCCGTTGCGCTGCTAGCTCCGCCCCCCTCGCAACATACAAATATTTAAATATAAAATATATATGAAAGAAATACCGGCACTCCAGGATTTGGTAAAAAAAAAAAGAGATATTGGTTCTTTATTCTTACAGTTCCAGTCAACGTTTCAGCTCTTGTACAGAGCTTTCATCAGGAAACAAAGTAGAGCACTGAAGAAAAGCATGAAGGCCAAGAGGGGAGGAGAGACTTAAACAAAATCAATCACTAGAGGTATACAAAAACCTAATCTCCAAGAGATCTGCATTGTAACTACTACTTAACACACAAATTAAAAAGAAGCTCCTACTGAGAAAACATACCTACTATTCACACAGGAGTATAAGTGGAAAATCAAAACAAAATCGGCAACATCACACACAACCTCCCGGACATACTTACAGCATTTCATGACTTCTACTCCTCACTTTATACCTCAGACAAACCCCACCAGAGGCACAAGAAATTGAACGATAACTAGCTGATCGTCTATGGCAGACACTTCCTCAAAATGTACTACGAGTCCTGGACTCACCCATTTAACTGAGGAATTTGTCACTGTGGTCAAACAACTACCACTGGGTAAAAGCCTGGGACCTGATGGGTTCACGACCAAATATTATAAGACATATGTACATACATTATACCAGCCTTTCACCAATACGTTACAACTCTCTTCTAGGACCCCATGCGCTTCTTCTGACCACACTAGAAGCTCACATTACCCTGATCCCTAAACCTGGCAAAGGCCCCACTCACTGCAGAAGCTACCACCCTATATTGTTGATCAACGTAGATCTAAAAAGTTTCACTAAGATACTGGCCACAAGACTGCGTCCTCTCTTACAGGGACTAGTCCACCCTGATCAGGCGGGTTTTGTGCATGGCCCCAAGGCAAAACACAACACAGTCAAAATTATAAATCTCATCCATCTATCCAAACTGTCCCAAATGCCGTGCCTCCTACTCTCCATTGATGCCGAAAATACTTTTGACAGGGTGGACTGGTCCCTGCAATCCCACATCCTAAAGGCCCTTGGTTTTGGCCCTAACTGTATGTCAGCACTTTACTCCAACCCAACAGCCAGGGTGCGGGTCAATGGCCAAATATCCGACAGAGTACCCATCAGCAACGGAACGAGACAGGGGTGCCCCTGTCACCCCTACTCTTCATAATATAACAGAGCCCTTCCTTCAAGGAATTCATGTCAACTCACACATACACGGAATAAAACGAAACGCTCAGGAATTTAAGGTTGCGACTTTCGCCATAACTGGCCCCATAATCTCTATGCCCTATCTTTTAGAAGAAATATCTCTATAATAAGATCTCTAACTTTCTAGTGAACTTTACTAAAAGTGAGATTCTACTCCTCAATATCAACCCTCACACAAAATCAACTCTGCAACAAGCATACCCATTTGCGTGGGCAGACGTTGCAGTAAAGTATCTTGGAGTAAAACTACCTAGGGACCTCCATAAGCTGTACGATCTCAACTTCCCCCCCTTACTACAAACAATCAAAAATTACCTCGCCCGCTGGAAGAAGGCTATTTTTGGGTGGCTATGCCGTACTAACATTCTAAAAATGAATACCCTGCCAAAGATTTTATACCTTTTTCAAACACTTCCTATAACACTACCCAATTCATTTTTCACGTCCATTAGAGGTCTGTTTAACTCCTTCATCTGGGCACAAAAACACCCTAGACTACACCTCAAAACATTACTGAGCCCAAAATCACTAGCATGTAGTAGGCTTTGATGTCTGGGAGGCATTAGCCTACTACTACTACTACTACTACTACCACCACTAGAATTTATGAGTGGAACGCTCCAATACCCCAGACTCATTGGACATTACTGGAACTCCAGGGTTTACAGATCCCCATCCATACAGTGCCATGGCACAAAAAAATAGGACCTTCCTCAAACCTACATACTCCACACACCCCACCATTATCCCAACCCTCAAAATATGGCAGACACTACCTACGATATCTCCTTATCCCTCCCCACTCTATCCAGTCACACACAACCCATTGTTTCATCTGGGCACATCCATGACTTCCTTCCAAGACTATTATAACACCCCATACCTTACATTAGGTCAGATGACCACCCAGACAGGAATTCGCCCACTGCAAGACCTTCTCCCTCAAACACAACTTGTTAGAATTACAGTATGATCCAGCACGTAGAATTGTGTAACACAGAGGACTGATAGGTAACGTATACCGGACCTTAGAATGGCCGGACTAATGTACCAAAGAATAGTCAGGAATAGCCGAGGTCAAGGGACACAGAAAGAGACACAGCGATAAGGAAAAGCCAGAGGTCAGGGAAGTCAAAATCAATGCCAAAGTCAAATTACCAATATAACCAGAATCAATAACACACTCTCAGACAACCACAAGGGAAACCACGACAGGGCACTGAGCCTAAATACCCCTCCTCTGGATCTGATAGGCTATAATCGGCCTTTGACCCCAAAGGCAGTTACCAGGTTCCCATTTGCACAAACCCTCCTGTGGATTTAAATTGCTGCTCGGCACAACTTTTCCTGTCAAAACAGTAAATGTCATTAATCACATTTTTATATGCGGATGAATATGTGACACAACTCTGCAATTCCGCCACTCACAAGTGAGACATAAAAACATAGAAACATAGAATGTGACGGCAGATAAGAACCATTCGGCCCATCTAGTCTGCCCAATTTTCTAAATACTTTCATTTGTCCCTGGCCTTATCTTATAGTTAGGATAGCCTTATGCCTATCCCACGCATGCTTAAACTCCTTTACTGTGTTAACCTTCACTTCAGCTGGAAGGCTATTCCATGCATCCACTACCCTCTCAGTAAAGTAATACTTCCTGATATTTTTTTTAAACCTTTGTCCCTCTAATTTACGACTATGTCCTCTTCTTGTGGTAGTTTTTCTTCTTTTAAATATAGTCTCCTCCTTTACTGTGTTGATTCCCTTTATGTATTTAAATGTTTCTATCATATCCCCCCTGTCTCGTCTTTCCACCAAGCTATACATGTTAAGATCCTTTAACCTTTCCTGGTTTTATCCTGTAATCCATGCACCAGTTTAGTAGCCCTTCTTTGAACTCTCTCTAAGGTATCAATATCCTTCTGAAGATACGGTCTACAGTACTGTGTACAGTACTCCAAGTGAGGTCTCACCAGTGTTCTGTACAATGGCATGAGCACTTCCCTCTTTCTACTGCTATTACCTCTCCCTATACAACCAAGCATTCTGCTAGCATTTCCTGCTGCTCTATTACTTGTCTGCCTACCTTTAAGTCATCAGAAATAATCACCCCTAAACAGGGCCGGCCTTAGGCATTTAGACGCCCTGTGCGAAAAATCTTCACAGCGCCCCCCCCCCCGTCATCCATGTATGCTGTTATGTTTGTGTTGTCTGTGTATGAAATAGTACGTGTGATGACTGTGTGTGATATGTATGCTATGTGTGATATTTGTAATGGGTATATTAACAGTGTGTGATATGCGTGTATTGGTTGTATGTGACACACACACACACACACAGAGTCAGACGGCCATACACACAGGAAGACATCCACACACGCACAAGCAGACAGTCATACACACACACACAGGCAGACAGTCATACACACACACACACACACACGCAGACAGTCATACACACAGACACACACAGGCAGACAGTCATACACACAGAGGCAGACAGTCATACACACAGAGGCAGACAGTCATACACACAGAGGCAGTCATACACACAGAGGCAGTCATACACACAGAGGCAGTCATACACAGTCACACACACAGAGGCAGACAGTAATACACACAGACAAACACACAGAGGCATACAGTAATACACACAGACACACAGTGGCAGACAGTAATACACACAGACACACAGTGGCAGACAGTCATATACACACACACGCAGACAGTCATACACACACACACACACACGCAGACAGTCATACACACAAACACAGACAAACACACAGGCAGATAGTCACACACACAGAGGCAGACAGTAATACACACAGACAAACACACAGAGGCAGACAGTAATAAACACAGAGGCAGACAGTTATACACACACACACACACGCAGACAGTCATACACACACACACACACACAGACACACACAGGCAGATAGTCATACACACAGAGGCAGACAGTCATACACACAGAGGCAGACAGCCATACACACAGACACACAGAGGCAGACAGTCATACACACACACACACAGACAGTAACACACACACACACACACACACAGAGGCAGACAGTCATACACATAGGCAGAGAGTCACACTCACATGACAATCACACAGTTACCTGTGGAGTTAATTGTGGAGGCAGTGCAGCTCCTGGTGACTGTTTGGTGGGGAAGCAGGGACTCCTTCCTGCTTCCCCTGCAGCAGTTTTCCGGCGCTTTTAGCTCCGCCCCCACCGCACGGTAAGCTCCGCCCCCGCTGCAAATTTTAAAAAAAAAAAATTTTTTTTTTTTTTTTTTTTTTTTTTTAAATCGGCTGTGCGGCCGCACGGCGCCCCCTGCTCCATGGCGCCCTGTGCGGCCGCACAGCTCGCACACCCCTAAGGCCGGCCCTGCCCCTAAATCCCTTTCCTCAGATGTTGAGGTTAGGACTCTATCAAATATTCTGTACTCTGCCCTTGGGTTTTTACATCCAAGATGCATTATCTTGCACTTATCCACATTAAATGTCAGTTGCCACAACTCTGACCATTTTTCTAGTTTACCTAAATCATTTGCCATTTGGCTTATCCCTCCGGGAACATCAACCCTGTTACATATCTTAGTATCGTCAGCAAACAGACATACCTTACCATCAAGACCTTCTGCAATATTACTAATAAAAATATTAAAGAGAATGGGTCCAAGTACAGATCCCTGAGGTACCCCACTGGTGACAAGCCCAAGCTTTGAATATACTCCATTGACTACAACCCTCTGTTGCCTGTCACTCAGCCACTGCCTTACCCATTCAACAATATTGGAATCCAAACTCAAAGATTGCAGTTGATTGATAAGCCTTCTATGTGCAACAGTGTCAAAAGCCTTACTGAAATATAGGTAAGCAATGTCTACTGCACCACCCTGATCTATAATTTTAGTTACCCAATCAAAAAAATCAATAAGATTAGTTTGGCATGATCTCCCTGAAGTAAACCCATGTTGTCTCTGATCCTGAAATCCATGTGTTTTTAGATGTTCAACAATCCTATCATTTAACATGGTTTCCCCACTACTGAAGTAAGGCTTACTGGCCTATAGTTGCACGACTCCTCCCTATTACCTTTCTTGTGAATGGGCACAACATTCTCTAACTTACAATCTTCTGGGACTACTCCTGTTAACAATGATTGGTTAAATAAATCTGTTAATGATTTTGCTAGTACACCACTAAGCTCTTTTAATAGCTGTGGGTGTATTCCATCAGGTCCCATTGACGTATTTGTCTTTAGGAGACACATCCTAAACTTCACACCAGAATTACTACAGTGCTTCAGAGACCTGACACCTTTTGAAAGCCTCTGCTCCTTAAAGCAAAACATTTATCCATACTATACAAATTTATCCAAAAGGACACATCACCCTAAATACATGACAGCATGGGAAGAGGAACTACACATCTCATTTTCCAACACCGAATATGCACGGCTTTTCTCCAACATCTTTCACGCCTCCGTCAGTAACTATACCCAAGAGGGCAACTACAAGAGAATAGCAAGATGGCACTACACCCCCTCACGCCTACACCATCTATTCCCTCAAACATCAGCACAATGCTGGAGATGCTAGCAGAAAAAAAGGCACACCAGACCACATATGGTGGTCATGCGAGCTGATACAACCCTACTGGAAGCGTATATTGGCCATAATACAGGTCATCACTGGACAGCGTGTACAATGCAAGCCGAAAACAACCCTGTGTCTTTTACATCCCTCCCCATCCTCAACAAAAACATGAATCCTCACTGACCACCTCCTAACAGCTGCCAACATGATGATCTCTTAAGCCACATCTTGTATCACATATTGAATGTTTATATACCTTGATACCGCTACTGTGGGGTACTGAGGCTGTTTGTTAATTATGTGCACAACAGAAATTAAAATGTAAAAAAGAAAAAAAAAGACAGAAGACAGCCTCTATTGGCTGCATCCCAGAGAGCCGCTAGAGGCGCTGCCTGGCCTTTCACAGAGCTTGACTCCGTGAAACAATGCTGACCATCCTCACGCTTTGCATGAAGCCATCCAACGTCTTCTAAAACACCATATAAGCATTGATTCAATGGTTTCCTAGGGGAGGGTCTAATGCGCGCATGGGCGTTAGGTCCCCCTGTCGGAGTAGGTGGTGTACCAATTTAGCACTGAGGGACATCAGCACTGGAATCGGGGAAGGGATTAAAGGTTTGTTTTTTTAACTCTTTATGAGATGGGGACGACACCAGTGGGCACTTGAGTGTTAGTGTGATGGGAATCCAGCATGGTCAAAATTTAGTAGGCCAAGATTTCCATGTGGCATATGTGTGTTGTGTCAGTTAGTTAGCTACACATAGCTAGGATACTGTCATCAATGGACTGAGTATGTGCAGGAATGCAGGAACTGAAATTGCACTTATTTCCTTTGTCTTGGATGAGCCATGTGGTCTGACCAGATGTATTAGTCTATATTCTGCTCATTGATTGGTTAAATGTATATGTGGGTGTAGCTATTAATGGGAGGAGTTATAGTGCTATATAAGGAATGTACACCATGTGTTGGTCTCTCAGATATTTTTGGAACAGGAGTTCATCTGAGTCCGTATGTTAATAAAGACTTCTTACTTCCTGAAGACCTGAATCCATTTCTCTGTGTTTGGCTTCTGCTAGTTTACTCGGTAACATTAGGAACACAACTCTGTATTCCTAATACTATAGAATCCCTTTAACCTCTTAAGGACACATGACGTGTCTGACACGTCATGATTCCCTTTTATTCCAGAAGTTTGGTCCTTAAGGGGTTAAGCAGGGGTGACCAAAAGATAGATCCTCAGATGTTGTAGAACTACATCTCCCATGATGCTTTACATGCCGTTAGTATGACAAAGCACCATGGAGATTGCAGTTTCAAAACATCTGGGTGTCTACCTTTTGGGCACCTCTAACTTTAACCCCTTAAAGGGAAACTCCAGTGCCAGAAAAACGATCCGTTTTTCTGGCACTGGAGGGACCCTCTCCCTCCCACCCCCCAATCCCCGGTTACTGAAGGGGTGAAAACCCCTTCAGTCACTTACTTGGGACAGCGGCGATGTCCCTCGCCGCTGTCTCCGCCTCCGCGACGCTCCTCCCAGTGATTGCGTCGGCCGGTGGGCGAGACTGATCTCGCCCGCCGGCCGAGGAGACCTAATGCGCATGCGCGGAAATGCCGCGCATGCGCATTACGTCTCCCCATAGGAAAGCATTGAAAAATCATTTCAATGCTTTCCTATGGGGTTTTGAGCGACGCTGGAGGTCCTCACACAGCGTGAGGACGTCCAGCGACGCTCTAGCACAGGTTTCCTGTGCTAGAACCCAGGAAGTGACCTCTAGAGGTGGAGTTAACCCTGCAATGTAATTATTGCAGTTTATAGAAAAGAGTAGTGGGAGTTGGCACCCAGACCACTCCAATGAGCAGAAGTGGTCTGGGTGCCTAGAGTGTCCCTTTAAGGACCAAGCATCTGGAATAAAAGGGAATCATGACATGTCACACACGTCATGTGTCCTTAAGGGGTAAAGGAACACTCCAAGCACCATAACTAGTACATTGCGCTTTACCGGTTATGGTGCTATTATCGCCTGGGTAACCCTGCAATGTGCAGTGTCAACTCCGAATTCTTGAGTACTGGCAGGTTTATTTACTAACATGTAAATTCAAAGCTAGTTTTACATTTAAGGTAAATAGTTTAAATGGAATCTATGTCAGCTATGCTTCCACTTAAGCTGCTCCAACCTAAACATTTAAATTCACTTTGAATCCTCACTTTAGTAAATAACCCTGTCAGCCCTAAAATGTAAATGTAAGTGGTGAAATTGAGGCCATTAATATGAGGGTCTTAATGAATAATAAAAAGAAAAAAAAGAACAAAAAAAACCCTCATATTTATTGGTTTATTATGAGACCTGGGAGCCCCGACGTTTGTCACTAAACACGCGCTATAAGTAAAGTTATTCGAAAAAAAACAACGTCAAGGCGGAGACTGCAGCTTGTGACAGGTCGGCATTGCCTCCGGAAACAGTAGCTAAGGAAGTCAGGGAGCAGGAGGAGAGCAACAGAGAGCAGCCTTCCGCCTGTCACACAGACACAGGCATGTCAGAGCCCGGGCTCCCGCCATACACCCCGACACCGGCCGCCTGAGAGCGGGAACCCGGGGACAGGCCGGCAGCGCGGACATTGCAGGCCCTGCAGGTGAGCGCGGGGCATGCTGGGTACTGACTGGCAGTGCCAGGGAGAGAGTCAGGCAGACATTACTGGGAGAGACAGGGAGCCAGGCAGACATTACTGGCAGAGCCAGGCAGACATTACTGGGAGAGCCAGGCAGACATTACTGGGAGAGCCAGGCAGACATTACTGGGAGAGCCAGGCAGACATTACTGGCAGAGCCAGGCAGACATTACTGGCAGAGCCAGGCAGACATTACTGGCAGAGCCAGGCAGACATTACTGGCAGAGCCAGGGAGAGAGCCAGGCAGACATTACTGGCAGAGCCAGGCAGACATTACTGGCAGAGCCAGGCAGACATTACTGGCAGTGCCAGGGAGCCATTACTGGGAGAGCCAGGGAGAGAGCCAGGCAGACATTACTGGCAGTGCCAGGGAGAGAGCCAGGCAGACATTACTGGCAGTGCCAGGGAGAGAGCCAGGCAGACATTACTGGCAGTGCCAGGGAGAGAGCCAGGCAGACATTACTGGCAGTGCCAGGGAGAGAGCCAGGCAGACATTACTGACAGTGCCAGGGAGAGAGCCAGGCAGACATTACTGGGAGAGACATGGCTGGTACCTGACAGGCCGAGAGCGCTGTACAACCTGCGTTAGTTACTGCTTTCAGGGTTTGGGGCTTGGTAGATCGGTCAGTGCCCGGGGAGGCTGTTTACAGGACATCCCATGGGGGCAGTGCCAAGGGAGAGGCCTTGCAGGCCAAGGACTTGTAACACGGCCTGATCTCCTCTCTTACGACGCTGGGATGAAGGGGGAAAAAACTCAACAAAACATGTTTATTTATCAAATTTGTGCCAGGCATGAGGACACTTTATTTTTTTTTTTTTTTAAATATATTTTTTTTAATCCGAGGAAAGGGAAATTAAGATGCAGTGCATTTGCCATGAAGGAGAGGGGTGAAATTTTCATTGCATTGATGGGGAGGATAGAGGTGTAATTTGCAGAGCATTGCCAGTAAGGAGAGGGATGTAATGTGCAGAGCATTGCCAGTAAGGAGAGGGATGTAATGTGCAGAGCATTGCCAGTAAGGAGAGGGATGTAATGTGCAGAGCATTGCCAGTAAGGAGAGGGATGTAATGTGCAGAGCATTGCCAGTAAGGAGAGGGATGTAATGTGCAGAGCATTGCCAGTAAGGAGAGGGATGTAATGTGCAGAGCATTGCCAGTAAGGAGAGGGATGTAATGTGCAGAGCATTGCCAGTAAGGAGAGGGATGTAATGTGCAGAGCATTGCCAGTAAGGAGAGGGATGTAATGTGCAGAGCATTGCCAGTAAGGAGAGGGATGTAATGTGCAGAGCATTGCCAGTAAGGAGAGGGATGTAATGTGCAGAGCATTGCCAGTAAGGAGAGGGATGTAATGTGCAGGGCATTAATGGGGGGGGGGAGGTGGGGTAAGGGGAGTAGTTTGCAGCGCATTGAGGGGGGGGGGAGGGGGGAGTAGTTTGCAGGGCATTGATGGGGGGAGAGGGGAGTAGTTTGCAGGGAATTGATGGGGGGGAGAGGGGAGTAGTTTGCAGGGCATTGATGGGGGGGAGAGAGGGGAGTAGTTTGCAGGGCATTGATGGGGGGGAGAGAGGGGAGTAGTTTGCATGGCATTGATGGGGGGGGAGCGAGGGGAGTAGTTTGCAGGGCATTGGAGGGGGGGGGGAGAGGGGAGTAGTTTGCAGGGCATTGATGGGGGGGGAGAGGGGAGTAGTTTGCAGGGCATTGATGGGGGGGGAGAGGGGAGTAGTTTGCAGGGCATTGATGGGGGGGGAGAGGGGAGTAGTTTGCAGGGCATTGATGGGGGGAGAGGGGAGTAGTTTGCAGGGCATTGATGGGGGGGGAGAGGGGAGTAGTTTGCAGGGCATTGATGGGGGGGGAGAGGGGAGTAGTTTGCAGGGCATTGATGGGGGGGAGAGGGGAGTAGTTTGCAGGGCATTGATGGGGGGGGAGAGGGGAGTAGTTTGCAGGGCATTGACGGGGGGGGGGAGAGGGGAGTAGTTTGCAGGGCATTGACGGTGGGGGGAGTAGTTTGCAGGGCATTGACGGTGGGGGGAGTAGTTTGCAGGGCATTGACGGTGGGGGGAGTAGTTTGCAGGGCATTGACGGTGGGGGGAGTAGTTTGCAGGGCATTGACGGTGGGGGGAGTAGTTTGCAGGGCATTGACGGTGGGGGGAGTAGTTTGCAGGGCATTGACGGTGGGGGGAGTAGTTTGCAGGGCATTGACGGTGGGGGGAGTAGTTTGCAGGGCATTGACGGTGGGGGGAGTAGTTTGCAGGGCATTGACGGTGGGGGGAGTAGTTTGCAGGGCATTGACGGTGGGGGGAGTAGTTTGCAGGGCATTGACGGTGGGGGGAGTAGTTTGCAGGGCATTGACGGTGGGGGGAGTAGTTTGCAGGGCATTGACGGTGGGGGGAGTAGTTTGCAGGGCATTGACGGTGGGGGGAGTAGTTTGCAGGGCATTGACGGTGGGGGGAGTAGTTTGCAGGGCATTGACGGTGGGGGGAGTAGTTTGCAGGGCATTGACGGTGGGGGGAGTAGTTTGCAGGGCATTGACGGTGGGGGGAGTAGTTTGCAGGGCATTGACGGTGGGGGGAGTAGTTTGCAGGGCATTGACGGTGGGGGGAGTAGTTTGCAGGGCATTGACGGTGGGGGGAGTAGTTTGCAGGGCATTGACGGTGGGGGGAGTAGTTTGCAGGGCATTGACGGTGGGGGGAGTAGTTTGCAGGGCATTGACGGTGGGGGGAGTAGTTTGCAGGGCATTGACGGTGGGGGGAGTAGTTTGCAGGGCATTGACGGTGGGGGGAGTAGTTTGCAGGGCATTGACGGTGGGGGGAGTAGTTTGCAGGGCATTGACGGTGGGGGGAGTAGTTTGCAGGGCATTGACGGTGGGGGGAGTAGTTTGCAGGGCATTGACGGTGGGGGGAGTAGTTTGCAGGGCATTGACGGTGGGGGGAGTAGTTTGCAGGGCATTGACGGTGGGGGGAGTAGTTTGCAGGGCATTGACGGTGGGGGGAGTAGTTTGCAGGGCATTGACGGTGGGGGGAGTAGTTTGCAGGGCATTGACGGTGGGGGGAGTAGTTTGCAGGGCATTGACGGTGGGGGGAGTAGTTTGCAGGGCATTGACGGTGGGGGGAGTAGTTTGCAGGGCATTGACGGTGGGGGGAGTAGTTTGCAGGGCATTGACGGTGGGGGGAGTAGTTTGCAGGGCATTGACGGTGGGGGGAGTAGTTTGCAGGGCATTGACGGTGGGGGGAGTAGTTTGCAGGGCATTGACGGTGGGGGGAGTAGTTTGCAGGGCATTGACGGTGGGGGGAGTAGTTTGCAGGGCACTGACGGTGGGGGGAGTAGTTTGCAGGGCACTGACGGTGGGGGGAGTAGTTTGCAGGGCACTGACGGTGGGGGGAGTAGTTTGCAGGGCACTGACGGTGGGGGGAGTAGTTTGCAGGGCACTGACGGTGGGGGGAGTAGTTTGCAGGGCACTGACGGTGGGGGGAGTAGTTTGCAGGGCACTGACGGTGGGGGGAGTAGTTTGCAGGGCACTGACGGTGGGGGGAGTAGTTTGCAGGGCACTGACGGTGGGGGGAGTAGTTTGCAGGGCACTGACGGTGGGGGGAGTAGTTTGCAGGGCACTGACGGTGGGGGGAGTAGTTTGCAGGGCATTGACGGTGGGGGGAGTAGTTTGCAGGGCATTGACGGTGGGGGGAGTAGTTTGCAGGGCACTGACGGTGGGGGGAGTAGTTTGCAGGGCATTGACGGTGGGGGGAGTAGTTTGCAGGGCATTGACGGTGGGGGGAGTAGTTTGCAGGGCATTGACGGTGGGGGGAGTAGTTTGCAGGGCATTGACGGTGGGGGGAGTAGTTTGCAGGGCATTGACGGTGGGGGGAGTAGTTTGCAGGGCATTGACGGTGGGGGGAGTAGTTTGCAGGGCATTGACGGTGGGGGGAGTAGTTTGCAGGGCATTGACGGTGGGGGGAGTAGTTTGCAGGGCATTGACGGTGGGGGGAGTAGTTTGCAGGGCATTGACGGTGGGGGGAGTAGTTTGCAGGGCATTGACGGTGGGGGGAGTAGTTTGCAGGGCATTGACGGTGGGGGGAGTAGTTTGCAGGGCATTGACGGTGGGGGGAGTAGTTTGCAGGGCATTGACGGTGGGGGGAGTAGTTTGCAGGGCATTGACGGTGGGGGGAGTAGTTTGCAGGGCATTGACGGTGGGGGGAGTAGTTTGCAGGGCATTGGGGGGGGGAGAGGGGAGTAGTTTGCAGGGCATTGGGGGGGGGAGAGGGGAGTAGTTTGCAGGGCATTGATGGGGGGAGAGGGGAGTAGTTTGCCAGCATTGATGGGGGGAGAGGGGAGTAGTTTGCAGGGCATTGATGGGGGGGGAGAGGGGAGTAGTTTGCAGGGCATTGGTGGGGGAGGGGGGAGAGGGGAGTAGTTTGCAGGGCATTGATGGGGGGGGAGAGAGGGGGGAGTAGTTTTCAGGGCATTGATGTGGGGGGAGTGGGTAGTAGTTTGCAGGGCATTGATGTGGGGGGAGTGGGTAGTAGTTTGCAGGGCATTGATGTGGGGGGAGTGGGTAGTAGTTTGCAGGGCATTGGTGGGGTGAGGGGGGGAGAGGGGAGTAGTTTGCAGGGCTTTGGTGGGGTGAGGGGGGGAGAGGGGAGTAGTTTGCAGGGCTTTGGTGGGGTGAGGGGGGGAGAGGGGAGTAGTTTGCAGGGCATTGGTGGGGTGAGGGGGGGAGAGGGGAGTAGTTTGCAGGGCATTGGTGGGGTGAGGGGGGGAGAGGGGAGTAGTTTGCAGGGCATTGGTGGGGTGAGGGGAGTAGTTTTCAGGGCATTGATGGGGGGGAGGGGGGAGGAGAGGGGAGTAGTTTGCATTGGCCTGAGGGGGACGTAGTCTGCAGGAGCATTGCTATGGAGAAATAATTGTCATGGTGGATTGTGTGCTGACAATGGGTTTATCAGGTTGTGCTGTTATTAAAGTGAAGCTGCCATTGCAGTTTTCCCAACTATCTGGCCTGACTCCTATTATACAACTAACTGTTTCTGCCCAACTGAAAGCTCATATTTAGATGTATTTTCTTTTTTTCTTTACCCCGGTCTCCTACTGAGAGCATAAATCATGTTTTCAGTGTGTGTTACACTTGCTGTAACACACACCTCTCCTGCATACCCCTGTTTGGGAAACATTCTTGGTTCGCATAACGGGTTAAAAGTTCCCAACACTTTTTACGTTGGCTTTGTGCAAATAAAACTTCTGTTATCTATCTCTATTCTCAGACTGTCTGTCCAATAAATCATTCTGGCTGTTTCTCTCCCCTCTCTGTGCTGCTCTCACCAAAGACTGTCCCTTCTTCCACTTGTAGGCATTTCTTTCCTTTAGGCTGAATGTAATAATTAGACTCCCAGAGGAGGGTTTTCTCTGATAAGACATACAGAGCTCAGCCTCTTTATCTCTGTGCAGATGCGCACAGGTTTGGCACAGACTGAACTAACTGAGAGGTGTTGTAAAGGGCTGTTTTCTCCAGCAATTCTCTATAATTTAAGATTTAGTTGTATGTGTCATGACAGGTACCCTTTATAGAGAGAGGTTGGCAAAGGTAGATAACCTGTAGCTCTCCTGCAGTTATTTTGCAGTAGATCTGATTGTGCTTTTCAATACACACAGGTGCTTTTCTCTTATTTCTGATTTTCATTAGTATTATTAAGACTTGAGTTCTGTGGCAGGTGGATAGCTACTTGTCGTGATTACCTTACATCTACAAGCTTTTTGACCTGAATTTGCAGACCAGACTTGGTAATATCAATACAAGAGAGAGCATTTTGCATAAAGTGTGAATGACCTGGTGGCAGCTGTGGAGAACTTGTTAGTATGATTATTTGTAATCAAATTGTGATGAACGTATATTAGAAGTTGTATATTTATACATTGACCTTGTTAGTAGTATTTAAAGATGAGATTGAAACCAAATAAGGTAATTGCATACATCAGGCTTTTTATTGTTTATTTTCATAATGACACTGGATAGATGACATTACATTTCCTTTTATGTAAAAAATAAAATAAAAAAATAGCTATTAGTGTTTCATTGACTGTAAGCAATCAGATGTATTATGTTTATTTTCAGGATAAAGGCATCTATTAGGGATAGGTTCCACCAATACTAGATCCTATATTTGGCATTTTTCCTATAATTGTTCTTGTAATTTGCTAATATTACCGAAAACTAACTGCTCCCAGTCATTGCACACCATCTTCCGCATCTAGAATTCCAGGCAGTCGCAATATTCCGGAGCTCCGAGGCCCAAACGAGAGAGAACTGACAAAACCCCAACTAACCGACACCCGGACCACGGCAAAAGCCCAAGACCTACATCCCGACGATATGGGACGCAAAACCGGCAAGAAAATCCCGGGGAAAAACAACCCGGGACTCACCATAGGAGACATGTGGCGGCAGGCCCGAGGCGCAAACGAAGCCAACATGGCGGCGCTCCATGGAGGCTGCTCGGACTTCTCCGATGACCTCTCAGGTGAGGAATACCTACCGACCCACACAGCAGGACGGCCCTCACCACCGACCAACGCCACTCAGGACCCCACACCAGTGACGGTAGCGATCCTTAAGCAAATGCTGGCAGACCATCACAATGACATCCACAAAGAGATCGCTGCACTGAGGGGGGATCTAAAGGGGGTGACCAGCCGCCTAAATATGCTAGAAAACCGAACCGAAACGAACTCCGACGACATAAGGGAGCTCAAACGCATGGTACAGGAGCTGCGTCTGCAACAACGCTCTCACGATTACCGCATGGCCGAAATCGAAGATGCCAGACGGCGAAACAACCTCAAACTCAGGGGGCTCCCAGAGAGCGCCACAGATGCGGGCCTACCACAGACCATCAAACGCCTGCTCGCTATGATACTACCACCGGCGCAGGCAGAGCACATTCACCCAGAAAACAGCTTCAGAATCCCCAAGTCACCAAAGGCACCCACTGGGTCTACCAGGGACACTATAATAGTTCTCCGGAAAGGTTCCGACAAGATGGCGATACTAGACGCCCTGCGGGGCAAGACGCCTCCACAGTTTGATGGCAGGACTTTAAATTTTTACGCAGACCTCTCCAGCGGCACCTTAGCTTGGAGACGGTCCCTCCAGCCACTTACCGCCCTACTCCGCCAAAAAGGCCTCAACTACCGCTGGCGACCAGCTCACACCCTCACGGTCCAACAGGGACCTGACTCGCATCAGATCCGGGACTTAAGCGACGCAGCACCACTTCTACTATCCTTAGGCCTCTCTATGGACTCCATCCAACCAAAAGGCCAGAAGAGCCAAGCTTCCCCGCAACACAGCTGGGACCCAACCAGGACCGTCCCGTTTGTCCCACAGGGCCTCACACCGGACCCATACGTCACCATCACCACTTGAACAGTGATGGACGATCACAGGGACTATCGGTTCCAATGACAAGCACGCCTGTGGTGGTTGACTTATACCTGTTTCTTCCTTATCCTTTACTTTTTACTGGAAACCAACTTCAACACATCTCACTCACTAGATCCTTACCTATGGTTGGCATCGAGGGTACCGGGACACTTGGACAGAGCAACACCAAACCCAAGTTACGCTGGTTTAGTCACCGACCCGGTTGGACCCAATCACTCAGCTCGAGCACTGTATGCTCTCACGCTGTTCCGTACGCACTTGTTTTTTCTTTTTCCTTTCCTAAGCATGCCGCACTTCGACAAATGTGACCACCCATAGACCTAAGATTCCAGGCCCGATTGCTGTAAGCTACACGTATAGCCCGCCTGTTCCTTTTACTCAGCCAAAATTCACAAAATGTGTTACTAATTGTTCTATTTATGTTATTCTTTGATTATTTCCCATTTACATGTAAACAGCAACTCAATTCACTATCAACATGTACTAGTTTGCCTGTACTGGCATACTTTAATTATGCACCATAAATACCTTCATTAATGGGGTACTGCAAGAGTCGCCTTAACAGACTTGCTCACTTTGCTGGGCAGACTAGTGGCACTGTAACGACCAGCTCCATGGGGCTGGTGGGAACCCTGACTTGCCTATCACGGCTACACTCATACTACACTCCACCCCTACAGTAGCATAATGTAGTATACACAGTCACTCCACACTTCAGTAAGCTACGTCGCACCCAACAACTAACTAACCTCGGAAGATCACTCATCCCCTCTCTCAATGAAACCGTGCGCACCTTTATGCATTCCCACTAGGAGGGAGTACACTACAGATCTCATCTGCTCGCTACCCCACTGTTGAATATAGCACACACAGGTACAGCCTCATACCCTACTTAATTTAAAGGTGTTAAGACACGCACATACCTTTATGCAGACTACAAGACGTTGAATGCCCTAGGATTGACAAGCATGTTTGGTAATGAGCATAGGTATGATCTCGCAGCCGAGACGCAGTAAGCGCCCAGGCCGTAATTGTCTGGCAATGTAAATGTCTGTAACGTAATATGTCATAGCCTATGTATCTCTGGGCATTATACTTTATCCTACCTAGCACGCACCATGAGCATTTGAACTACCTACACCTGTTCCTATATACACGTTAAACTTATAATTTACCTAACAAATACACAACTGGGTTAACATTACCAACATATCTTGCTTAGTAACATGTTGTTATCTCTTTTGTTCGTCCGCGTATAAATGTTATAAATTTGCAATTCGTGTACCTACTAATGCTGACACTTGTGTACCGTATGACATTAGATTGGTTTTACCACGTTTAACAATGTTTAACAATATGTTTACAAGTTGTTCAAAAACAAAAAATGTGCCTGCACCTCAATGCCATGCATGTATAAATTTATGATATCGACGTGATTATGTCTGCTGTTGTGGCAGCGTATATCTTTCTGTCAAACCATGCACAATAAAAAAAAAAGAATTCCAGCCGCCCCCCCAATGAGGCACAACCTCACTTTGCCCCTCCCTGTGAGTATCGGCATGCAGGAAGGTGAGACCATGAATAATCTACTGTAACATACTGCCTGCTTGTCAGCAATTTTACTCCTACTATATTCAGCACATTCCGTTAATTCTAGATTTGTGTAGAAATAAAAAAATAAAGTAATAATAATTTAAATACAAAATATCAGCACTAGTTATTGGCAATCAGCCCAAAAGGGGACAGATAATCTGTATCAGCATGAGCTCAATGAGACAGCCACTAGAGGCTGGATTTTAACCCACGTGTAAACATAGCAGTTTCTCTGAAACTGCTATGTTTACAGCAGGCAGGGTTAACCCTAGAGGGACCTGGCACCCAGACCACTTAATTGAGATTAAGTGGTCTGGGTGCCTATAGTGGTCCTTTAAGCTTACATAGGTTGGTATGCAGTCAGAATACCAAGTACTATACACAAAGGGTGGCTCTGCACACATGCAAGCAGTGCACTGTCCACAAGGTAAAGAAAAAGACAAAATTATATTCTGCACATTAATGAATAACCCCCAATATGTTCATTGCTCTACACAGCCATATAATGAATTTAAAGGGAAGACGAGAAGGAGGAGGGTAGGGGCTCCCGCCCGCCGCCGCTGTCTTCTTCACGTCAGCATGGAGGGATGTTGGTGCGGGGCACGGCAAAGGGAAGCCTCTGAGGTGAATCCTGTGTGTGTGTCAGGCTGTCAATCTGTAAATTTTCGGCAGATTCGCCCCATTTTCAGCCGAAATTTCGGTGCATCCCTAAAAATGTTAAAGATTTAACAAGTGACATTAAAGAGACACTATAGTAACCAAAACTACAGCTTAATGTAGTTGTTCTGGTGAGTATAGCCTGTCCCTGCGGGCTTTTCCATGTAAACACTGCCTTTCAGAGAAAAGGCGGTGTTTGCATTACAGCCTAGTAACACCTACAGTGGCCACTCCTCAGACAGCCACTAGAGGTGCTTCCTGGGTCAGTGCTTCAGTTTCCAGCACTGACGGTCAGCGTCTTCACCCTCCGCATAAAGAAGCTGAACTTTCCTTATAGAGATCCATTGATTCAGTGCATCTCTATGAGGAGATGCTGATTGGCCAGGGCAATGTTTGGCCCCGTCCCACCTCCTTGATGATCTCAGCCAATCCTATGCTGTTCCTATGGTAAAGCATTGGGTTGGCTGAGATAATCAATTCTGAGGTCAGCCAAGGAGGCACAACAGTGGCAGTGCCAGCGCCTGCAGTCCCAAGTGGCGCTGGAAATAAGGTACGTTTTCTTACCTTTTAAGTTGGGTGGGGGCAAGCCACCTAAATGGTGGTTTTAACACTATATGCTCAGGGAGAGGGGAGGGAGTCCGTCACTCAGGGGATTGCCTTAACGACGAGTGACGGACCTCGTCCGTCACCTGTTAAAATTAACCCCAGATCGTGGGGTTAATGGTGCTCCGGTCTACATCTGTATTAGAGGCAGACCGGGAGCACCGACTCACGCTTCCCAGCACATGTTCCCGCTCTGACAGCATGTCAGAGCGAGCACATGTGCTCAGTATACTCACCTTCCGCCTCCCTGCACTTTCGGGTTCACTGTGAAGTGCAGGGAGACGGATCAGTGCTGATCCTGCCCCCTGTAAAAAAATAAATAAAGTTAAATTAAAATCCCACCCCCCTTTACCCAGTCCAAATAAAAATTAACCCCTTCCCTGCCAGTCGATCACTGCCTACAGTGATCAAAATACAGATTTTTTTTTTTTAACCCCTGACTATTAACTTTTATTTTTTTTTTAACCCTCAGGGGTTCAATTTATTTAACTAATTTAAATATTGTATAATTAAATATTTTTCTAGCTGGGGTGGGTGGGAGTTATGGGAAAATGGGGAATTTACTGTTAGTGCTGCTTACTGCTAGTTAGGGTTTAACGGTAAAAAAAAAAAAAAGCTTAGAAAAATGTTAAATCTGTGTAAAAAAAAAAAAAAAAAAGTTTTAAGAAAGTTTAGGAAACTTAAAAAAAATTAATAAGCAAAACATAAGTTTAAAAAATTAGTTTTAAAAAGTTAAAAAATACATTTAAAAACGCTCATTACCACTACACCTGGAACAAACTAGAGAAAAAATGATCCCACGCCAAGGTTCAAAATATGCCTTTTGAATTACCCTAGGGTGTATTCTTTAATAAATAGTATGTGTTTGTGGGGAGGTTTCAATAACCAACCATCTAAACTATTTCAAATTGGAGCATGGACACAGCATAAAACTTCAAAGTTAGAAAAAAAAAAACTGGCTGCGTCTCAAATGTGCCCCTTCAACATCCACATATACCTGGCAAAGGTACATACGGTGGTATTGCTGTACTCAGACGACATAGCTGAGCAACATATGATGTATTATACAGTGGTAGCACACATAAGGTTTGCAAAATATACTGTGCAAACTCATTGTGTGTCAAAAAGGCAGAAAAAACGCTTATTATCACTACACCTGGTACAAGCTAGCGGAAAAATGATCCCACGCTAAGGTTCAAAATATGCCTTTTGAAATACCCTGGGATGTCTTCTTTAAGAAATGGTATGGCTTTATGGGGTATTTGGATTATATAGCCTGGTAAAATACTCTAAAATGAGACATGGGCACAGCGTAAAAATGTAAAGTTTAAAAAAAAAATAATGGAATGGCTGTGTCCCAAATGTGCCCCTCCGATGTCCACATATACCTGGCAAAGGTACATACGGGGGTATTTTTGTACTCCGCAGACATAGCTGAGCAACATATGAAGTATTATACTGTGGTAGTACACATAAGGTTTGCAAAATATACTGTGCAAACTCACTTTGTGTGTCAAAAAGGCAGAAAAAACGCTTATTACCACTACACCTGGTACAAGCTAGCGGAAAAATTATCCCACGCTAAGGTTCAAAATATGCCTTTTGAAATACCCTGGGGTGTCTACTTTAAGAAATGGTAGGCCTTTGTGGGGTAGTTTGAATTTAAAACTTACGAAGATGCTTGGAAATTGCACATAGGCCCAGCATCAAAATTAAAAGTTCAGTAAAAAATGATATGGCTTGGTCTCCTATATGGCACTGTAGCTACACGAAATAGTGCCAAAGACATTCATTATCTGCAGGAGGGTGACTTGCTTGATGTGGTGCTGCTGGTGGCTGGAGTGCTGCTCCTTCTCTCCCGTCCCCCTCGCCGTGCTCGGGAGGAAGTGACACATTGTCACTTCCTCCAAGCATCCTACACTACCTAAGTGCTTGGGCCACCCGATGGGAAAATCGCAGCGGAACATTGGGAAACGCTACTTTAACCTAAAGTACATGCTGCAGTGTCTTTCTTAGATTAATTTATTAACATTACATATTAAGATACAAGTAACACTGAGTAGATTAGATTAATTTAGTAACAATGGAAAACCGAGATTTGGTTACAATTAATTTAGCATTATGTTTAATGTATTGATTCAGGTCAAGAATACAAACTCTTCTTCCTGGATCAACCCTAGTATTGTCACGTTTAATGTGACTTTTAGTTTTCCACCCTTACATAAATTTAGTCAATCTTCAAATTGTAGAGGTTTAAAAAAACTTTTTTTTTTGTTTTTTTAGCTAAAATAGTCAGGTGTAGTCAGGCGCGGTGTAGCACAGCATTTTGCTGCGCATTTGCATTATCCTTCCAATGCTTCCCTATGGGGATTGACTGAAATCATAAACATTGATAATCTCCGCCAAAGAGATGAAGCTTTTTCAAGGAGACTGACGAGGGAGATTTGTGAACATTATGCAATTTAAATGTGCTTCTCATTAATTACTCCTAACATGATTATCAAACATAAATTGTTTAAACTAATAACGCATGAACAATTGGGTTGAGATAACGTAGGTTGTGGCCTACATATTTAAAACCATAATGTCAGGGTAGCAGCCTGTCAACTGAAGCTGAATGATGCAACAAGATAATGACACGACAACACATGAGAAAATACACACAATGTTTTAACTAGGGAGGAGATGTGTTCTAGAATGAACATAAACATTGATATTACCTCAACTCAAGAGAGGTGCGTGATAAGATGTATGCTATTCACACAATGAATCCTACAAATATCAATAAACTGAAACCGGTTTAGGAGGAACAGTAGTTTCTAAGTTCAAGAGTTCACATGCCTTTTCTCCAGTTTTGGCTTCTTAAACTGTGTTCAATATTAACAAGAAGCGCTGGGGGCATATGTTTAGATTGTTATCTGTTATTTTTATACGGTTGAGAAGGGGTTTCCAAATAATTTTTCCTGTGAAAACCTTTGACATAATGCGGTAACGACGTGGAACGCCAAATCATTGGGGGTGCTGTAGCACAGATAGTAAACAGATATTATTACTTAGGAGCAGGTTTGCTTTTGAGTGTACAGTTGGTGTTTGTATATAATGTTTGCATTTGCATGCAGGTACCGTATATACTCTAGTATAAGCCGACCCGAATATAAGCCGAGGCCCCTAATTTTACCCCAAAAAACTGGGAAAACGTATTGACTCGGACATAAGACTAGGGTGGGAAATGCAGCAGCTACCGGTAAATTTTGTAAATAAAATTAGATCCTAAAAAAATTATATTAATTGAATATTTATTTACAGTGTGTGTATATAATGAGTGCAGTGTGTGTGTGTGTGTGTGTGATGCAGAGCCTTGGTGGGGGGTGGGCATTTTTAATATTTTTTTTTTATTCTTATTTTAATTTTTTTTTGTTATATTATTATTTATTTATTTTTATTATTATTTTATTATTATTGTTATTGATACATGGCAGGGAGGGGGGCTCTCCTTCCCTGGTGGTCCAGTGAATTGGCAGTTCAGTGGGGGGGAGGGGGGAGTGGGGCTGGCAGAGAGCACTTACCTCTCCTGCAGCTCCTGTCAGCTCCCTCCTCCTCCGCGCCGGTCCATGCAGCTCTTCTGTCAGCTCACACTGTAAGTCTCGCGAGAGCCGCACTATGACCCCGCGGCTCTCGCAAGACTTACACTGGGAGCTGACAGAGGTGCTAAACGGACCGCCGCGGAGGAGGAGAGAGCTGACAGGAGCTGCAGGAGAGGTAAGTAACCATAATGTAAATTGCCATAATACAGACAGTGACTCGAGTATAAGCCGAGTTGGGGTTTTTCAGCACAAAAAATGTGCTGATAAACTCGGCTTATACTCGAGTATATACGGTATGTATGTAATGTTTGCATTTGCGTGCAGGGGTGTGCTTGGATGAAGTGTTGGCTTTCAAATGTGGATGCACATTTGTGTGTAGCATTAGGGTTTGGGTGTATATAATTTTGAATCCAGGGGTTTTTGTATGTAATGTGTGTGTTTGCAGGAGTATGTTTGCATGTTGTGTTGGTGTTTGCTGGGATGTATGCACATATGATTGCAGTACGTATGCCACGTACACATAAAAACATTGACACATACACAGACACAAAGATGCACAGACCTTGACACACAGATACACACTGGCACATACACATACACACTGGCACATATACACACACTCAGTTACACATTGACACATACACAAACCTTGATACACAGATACTCAGACCACCATTCTCTTTGACAGACACACATACATACACACTCTCAGTGACAAGCTTTTTGTCCTAAAACTAGTAGTGAACAGTTTGACAAGTAACATTTTGGTTGAGAATTTAGACTAAAACAAATCCTCCCCTCAGCCGGTCGTCCAGGGACTGACATCATTGCATGATTATTGGGCAGCCAGGAAAACTTTACTATAGCAGTTACTGTGCTGCCGCCATCCACCAACTCTTCCCCCCCTGCTCCCACCCAGTAGCCTTGCTCCCCCCACCTTAATGATATAAGAAGGGTTGTGATTGCTTGCTCCTTCTGTTTGTTTATTTTTCAGCTAATTATGTCAATCTAACATGCATGATCAGGAAGCAAACAGCAGCATTTACAGTTTTTTGGGTTTTTTTTCTCCCTATTTTGTTTAATAAAATGCATGCATTTCTGTCAACAGTTTGGTCCTAGGAATGGCTGTGATGACTAGTGTATGCTTGACATACTTCTAACGCACATGCAAAACTGGATATTGGTTAGCATTATAATTGTGAGGTTATATGATTAGTTACCTAGCTAACATTGGACATCTGTGTCGTGGCTTCATACATATTTGCATTGTTTTGTCTCCCCTTTGGTATAGGGTATTTCCATCACCATGATTCTAAGCTTACATCCCCTGGAGAACCTGAAGGCCTATATTAGCAGCCGACCGCCGCTGGTGGTCTTTATGGTCAGCGTTAGTGGGATGGCCATAGCCTTCTTGACTCTGGGTTACTTCTTCAAGATGAAAGAAATCAAATCACCAGAGATGACAGAGGTATGAGGTTTTAGAATTTGCATAACGAGAACACATTTTATTTTTAAAGTTAGGCTTTGTGAATTTAAGCAATTTTGGAAAGCAGCTAGGTTCGTTCTCTAAATACTGAATTGATATCTGAACTACAAATCTAAGCCAAAACAGATGATTAGGAAAAATGTAATGCTAAAGTGAGACTTGGATTTTTCTTATTGTTTTTGGATTAAAAAGGCCATCATCCCTTAAACACGCTCATTTCTTTTTCCCAGGATATATCTTTTGGAAAACACAGGTCTTCTGTTGATTCCCCTGTCCCCATATCTTTTCCTATTATTTATCATAGTTATTTTCTATTTGTAATATGAGAATGAATGAGAGTTCAATTTGGATACACCATAATTTTTATTTTTATTTTGATTCTTTTATTCTTTATTATTTTTTTCCTCCCCTGAGCTCAGCCTTTTCTGTTCTCTCCTCTGCAACTGTATGCATCTGTTGTTTTTGACGGTGCAAAATATGTAACACTGCTCACTGAAAATAGAACCCTGCACTAATCAAGGGGCTTAAATACATCCTGCAAACCACACTACATATATTTAAAAAATATCTCAAATACAATCACATTTCAAATATTTGTGTTCTTTTCAATAAGTGAAATCACCTGTTTATTTTATTTGCTCTGCATACTTAAGCACACCATGAACCCTATTCATGTAGGTTAAACCACACCTTTAACACTTTTAAGAATCAGCTTTTGGAGATCATGGCATCTGTTGTAATTTATACGTGCCAGCCAGTGAAGCTTAAAGGAACTCGATGCTAAAGTTTACCATGGGAAAAATAACTAATTGTACCCAAATACGTTTTAGATTATAAAAAAAAAACCAAAAACGTACATTTGAAGTTCCTGCTGGCTTTCCTCTTCTGCAATGAGCTGTCAATAATTCAGGAGGAGACTTAACCAATCATATTGGGTACATTAACTTTATAAGCGATGCTTTATGGACCTAGCTATGTTATCTGTGAGTTATAGTTCAGTTGTTGGCTTTTGGCTGTAAACCACAAACGGTCATTAAATCATTTGCAGCAGTATTTTTGATGGAGAAAGAGACACACTGCAGGTTGTGAAGGAAGAGCAGATACAGTAAAAATAAATAAAAATTTTGTAAAAACACTAATGAAGATTAATGGAACACTATAGGCACCCAGACCACTTTAGCCCATTGAAGTGGTCGGGTGCACTGTCCCAGATCCCTTAAACCTGAGGAGGTAATTTATTGCAGGTTTTTAAGAAACTGCAATAATTACCTGCTAGGGTTAACTACACCTCTAGTAACAGTCTACCAGACAGAGGAGGAAGCTAGAGCTCCAGGTAATTGAGTTTGTTTTTCTGGCACTGTAGTTTCCCTTTAACGGTAACTAAGCAGGTTCGTGTGTGGAGTTGCACTTTAAATCTTACCAACATTAAAAATTATTGGTACAGGTTGATGGTATGGTTCGTTGTGAAAAACCTGTTTGAATGCTGTGTTTACTAGAGCAAACAAGATTTGTATTGTGATGACATTTCTTGCAACCTTTCTATTGCATGATTTGTGTTTGTCGTACAGGGTTCCCACACAGTTCTAATACTATTCTTAGGTATAAGAGCAAGAAGGCTTTTCTTTCTTTATTTAACATGGGCATGTTCGCTAAAGCATAGCCACAAGACGGTGATTTATAAGAATTATAATCTGAATATTCTGTGAATCCTTCTTTTGATCACCGACTCTGAAAGTAAGCTTGCCATGATTCTATGCAGACACGGTTACTCTTAATTTGCGTTGGTTCCTCTGCGTTTCTAAATTCCATGGGAAGTCACTGGTAACCTGAGGTCAGACCGTCTTTGTAAAAAAGGTGCTCAATGACTTTAAAAACTAAAAGCTGCTTGACAATTGATGAAATTGCAGCATTGCCTTGCTTGTATGACGCAAGTTTACCTGGCTTAGTCTAGCTCGAAAAAAGTGAATTGAAGGCTTCTATTTTCAAGACATTTATAGAATTATTTCCATTCCTAGTGAAACTTCCTAGGTCTTGTGTGGTAAAGAGAAACTGATTATAGAAGAATAGTTTTCATGTAAAAAAGTTTGCTGTAAAATGATGTTCGAAGCCCACTTGGGCAATGATGGTTTTTACTCTCAGTCCAAATATTTCTGAACTTCAAACCCATGATACTCTGCAAATATTATAAGTAATATAATTTGTGAACATATGAGACAAGAGAAGCCAAGCCGTAAGACCTCACCAGGGTTTTCCATAACACTTTCTGCTTTTGTGCAAAGTCTGTACAAAGCAGAAAAATAAATCCAAATGCAGGAAAAAATCACAACATACCAACATCTATAATGAGGGGGTGGGGGCTAAAAAATAAAATAAAAAATAAATATGTTGTCATTTTTGTCAACATTTGGATATGTTCTTCTGATTTGTATTTCAAATGATATTGCACTAAATAAATTAGCACTTTTTGTTTAGCTTTTCAGCTGAAGTACGGTCTGACTGTTGACCCCATTTCTCTTGGAATTTTATAGCTTAATGTAGTGGTTCTGGTGTCTGTAGCCTGTCCCTGCAGGCTTTTCAATGTAAACACTGCCTTTTCTCTTTCTATGAAAAGGCAGTGTTTTACATTTCTGCATAGAAACATCTCTAGTGGCAGTTACTCAGACGACCACTAGAGGTGCTTCCTGTGTCAGTGCTGCACACTGAACGCTTCCCATAGAGATGCATTGATTCAGCTCATCTCTATGCGTAAAGGCTGATTGGCGCAGTGTGTCGTCTTGCTGCACATTCGTAATAGCCTCCCAATGCTTTCCTGTTGGAAAGCATTGGTATAAATGAGTTCATCAAGATTGATGATCTCAGCCATGAATGCAGGGCCAGCCATAGCGAGACCAGCGAGGGAGCAAAGGTAAGTAAAATTACCTTTTAACTCGAAAGAAAGGGGCAGACACCTAAACAGTATAACACTGTAGTGTTAGGAATACAGTTTTGTATTCCTGACACACTAGTGTTACTTTAAATAACACCATTGAGATACCAGTCAGGCATGAGTCAGATTATTATATAGATTTTTATTTTATTTTATTTTTGTATATTTATTTTGTCTCTACAAATATGAGCCATTTCTGCATTAGTGTATATTCATTTGGTAAAATTAATAATTTATATGTATAATCTCTTGTTTAATGCAAATACGTGTGGGGATTTTATTTTACTATTTTCACATTGGCTTCACGAAGCTGCTACATTGAACTAATTGTGCTCAATCCTTCCTGTTCAGGACTGGAACACTTTCCTCTTAAGGTTTAACAACCTGGACCTGTGTATATCTGAGAATGAAACTTTGAAGCATCTCCTCAATGATACTACCCCTCCTGAGAGTACAGTGACCACCGGCCAGGCGAGGTCATCCACTCAGACACCACAGGCATTAGAAGATTCTGGACCCATAAATATCTCTGTAGCCGTTACACTGACTTTGGATCCTTTAAAGCCCTTTGGAGGGTTATCTCGTAACGTAACACACCTGAGCTCCACAATTTTTGGCCACCAAATTGGTCTTTCAGGTATCCATGAAATGATGTTGCCAGCTTCCTTTTTCCTCATTGGCAAAAGCAAACAGAGCTGACTTAGTTTTAGTTGATGGGAATGAGAAAAGGGTTCCCCTCATTGTCTGGCTGGATGAGCATGATGACATAAGGAGTGTGGAACAACTGAACTCTAAAGGTTGTTTTTATTTCCACACTGCAGTGTACATGTTTCTGTAGTATATTGCTGCTGGGCTTTTCGAACATTTGACCAAGAGCTATTTCCATAAATTCTCCTCTCACCAAGCACACTGTGATTTTTATACCAGAAAAATGCACACTGCACTGAAAATTAATCTCAACTTCCATGCCCAGTGTCTTGGTTCGCTTCACACCATATTCAACCAATTTTAACATCATGAGGCTTTTTGCAAACATTCCATTAAAGGAACACTATAGCGTTAGGAATACAAATATGTATTCCTAACGCTATAGAGCCCTAGTCACCTAAACGGTGACTAGGGCCCCGTTCAACGGCGAATAAATGGTTAACCATTCATTTGCTTATTTTAATCCAGCGCTGGGCTCCCTCGGCACTGGTGACCTCTCCTCCTCCATCGACGTCAGCTCCCGAGTGGAACTGAATGCGCATGCGTGACCAGAGGCGCGTGCTCGCATTCAAACCCGCCCATAGGAAAGCATTACTCAATGCTTTCTTATGGGGATCTTTTTTGACTCTAGAGGTCCGTGAAGGGCGTACAGCGTCAAATAAGTGCGATTTACTCAGTTTAAATCGCGAAAGCACCTCTAGTGACTGTCTGGGAGACAGCCACTAGAGGCTGGATTAACCCTGCAGTGTAAGAATAGCAGTTTCTCTGAAACTATGTTTTCAGCTGCAGGGTTATAACTAGGGGACCTGGCACCCAGACCACTTCATTGAGCTGAAGTGGTCTGGGTGCCTATAGTGATCCTTTAAGTGAAAGTAAAAGAATAAGCTGGAGTAGAGAAAGACAAATGGCAGAAAAAAAATACTGAAAACTAAAAATGAATCTAATATTTAACCTCTAAATCCCCATGCTTTCTCTTGCATAGTATTTCAGTATAAAACAAAGTTGTTGTTTTTTCTTTTCTTTTCTTTTTTTTTTTACTTGCTGTTTAAAATGTTGTCACTTTGTCATAGTGTCAGTTTGATCAGTGTTTTCTTTTCCCTTCTAAGGCAGAGACTCCCATGAGGAGATGAATATTACTTTCACTCTGCCAGCTGCATGGAACTCCGATGACTGTATACTCCACGGGCGCTGTGAGCAGGTGGGATTTACCACATGTATGACCGTAACGGCAGCAAGCAGCGTGTTTCCAGTTACACTGTAAGCAACTCATAAACTGAAGCCAAATGTACATTTTATAGCTGTCAATAAATTTAGTATACCTTTTTTCTTTTTTTTCCCCCCCTCTTCTCCCCTTAGTCAGCCGCCACATTGCATTCCTGAAACATACAGTAATGCCACTCTGTGGTACAAAATCTTCACCACCGCTCGTGACTCGAGGACAAAGTATGCACAAGATTATAACCCATTCTGGTGTTACAAGGGAGCCATTGGAAAAGTGTACCATACTTTAAATCCCAAACTCACAGTCATTGTTCCAGAGGTGAGATTCTTCTATTACAAATTAAGCTTTCCCTTTTATCCATTCATAATGAACATACATTTCTGAATATACTTTTCTTTTCTGCTTTCCTTCAATAGCAGGTTTCATTCTATTGTTAATTTTTATTGCCCGAGTCATACCCTTTTCTGTTCTCAATCTTCAAGCCTTTTCTTAAGTTCCTGCATCAATCATTTTACCCTTGTGTCAGTGATTAGAGTTTGTGGACGCCTCTCAACCTGTCAACACCACAGGATGTCTGTGTGACAAAATTCTCAAGGTTGCTTTATGAATATTCCCATCTGCCATTATCCTTTCATTTTCAAATTAATACCCTTTTCCTGATCAAACATGGAAGCATTTAATTCTGGGCAATCGCATACCCTCACAGCAGAAAGAACAGGATTTAGAACTCTGAAATTTGTGTAATTGTATCCACACCCTGCCTATCAGCAGTCTTTTTTTTTTTATGTATTTTTTTATTTATTTTTTTCCCTGTCCTTGACTGCAGTTTGGAAGGAGTCTGTCTAGATTTGTAATGTTATACCAGGCCAATATTTATGTAGGCTAAGCCAGGGCTCATGTTTGTAAGAGTTGCCGTCCCTTTTAGTGACCCAGGGGGTCTAACATAATTCTTTCCCTGAGGAGATGACAGTGGTCCACTGGAAATATGAAGCTAAGCCAAACTCCCTGAAGACCCAGTAAACCACATGTCCATAAGGTACTTTGGTGTGCCTCTCTTTTGTATATAAATCTTCCATTAGTGGTGATGACGAATGGCATATGGGGTTTATAAGAAAGCCCCTAGTTTAAGCAGTTTAGTTTGTGAGTTGTTCAAATCCCTGTTTGCTTATGATATACAGTACTTCATCTGTCTCCATGGCTATTTAGTTTTTTATTCCTTTCTCAAGTTATTGCATTAGTAGTTTAGATTACTTACTAGTATAAGTACCTGTTAGAAGGAAGCAACTAACAGAAATTGAAAAAAACTAACCAATAGGTCACATTTCAGAGGTTTTCGGTGAGCATTAAGGAATGTTTAATCTTCCAATGTTTGCATTTTATAAGAGTGCTCTAATGGATATACTGGCTGTGTCTGAATACCACAGTGCTAGAGATTGAGAAAAGGGCAATAGCCACAATAAGAACTTTCCTGGATCACTAATTTAAGAAGCCTGCTTATGTGCATTTTAGCACCTAAGCAGGCTTCTTTCAGAGAAAGGAAAGAAATAAATTTTCATGATCGTCTTACTTATGTAAATCTGCGTATGAGACCAAGATGGCCTATTTGTTTGATCTGGTGTGAAGACCGTCTCCGTATATGTGATATTCTCTCTGTGTATTAGATGGTGTGAAGCTCAGCTGCAGTATATGTATCCATTATAAGATTTGTATGAGCTGGAGATAAGATATGAACTTGGTATATTTCATGGGTGTCAAACCTTTTGCTTTCCTGGGCTGCATTGAGCGCAGAGGAATTGTCTTGGGCATATAACCTTTATAATATAATTATTTTTATATAATAAAACTTCAAAAGCCCTTTTCCTAAATGTGTTAGCCTTGTGTGGGATCGCTACATTTAAGCATTACAACTTAGGTAGCTATCGCCTAAACACATACACATGTACACATAATCACAGACCCACATGGTAACACCCCTACGTGCGGGGACACACACACACACACACACACACACACACACACACACACATAAATGCAAGAAACACACATACATGCAATCACTGACTTACATACAGACCCCTCCTCCTTCCCTCACTCACATCTATACACACACACACACACACACACACACATACTCACTGACAAAACATACACAAAAAATACATTCATACACATTTAGTACTTAAGAAGTCCACCCAGCCTCCCTACCTTGCTCTAGGAGGACTGGAATGGATCCACTGCCCCTGGTGGCTAGCAGTTGGTGCCAGGCTTGTATCTCTGTGGTCTTCCTGCACAGGTCCCACGTGCGCCCTGCAATGATGCAGAGTGACTGCCAGGATGACGTCATATACCGGAGGCCGGCTCTCTTCAGGGCGCACGAGGAGCAGAGAATGTAAAGGGCTCCCTGCCTCGACGACAAGCAGGGCGGACACAACTGGGCCGCACTGCTAGCGTTCCTGGACCACATGCGGGTTAGACACCCCTGGTATATATGAATGATGTATGTTCTATGTATAAGTAGGTGTAAAGACACATCATCAGTACATGAGTCCAATATAATCTCTGGTGTGAAGACAAAAACTTAATTGTGTGTATATATCCAATACAAGTTCTGTGTATGAGGTGCTGTTAAGTCACAGCATTCGTTCTGACTGATATTTGAATGTTTGAGCTAATGTGGAGCCTCATTGTATAACTGATAATCTCTTAACACACAGACTTGATATATATGATTGATAGTCTCTCTATATATATCCAGAGTGCATGTTAAAGGATACCTGTCATGACAAACACACCTTAAGATGTCCTAAAGGCATCTAAATGAAGGGGACTGGGTGCCATGTCCCTGTCTGTTTAAACCGGCAGTGTAATAAATTGCCATTCTGCAGCATTTCTGGCAACATTTTAATCAGATGGTCTCATAGACACTTTCCCTTTCCTCTCAGTCAGTTCAGTCTATGCTGATCAGCTCAGATAACAGACCTCTTGGTGTCTCACCTGCTTGAATTTAGCACAAGGCAAAGTAATGCCTTCAAGGAGATGTAGGGAGAAGGGACATGCTCTGTGAGAGAGGTGAGAGCAGCACTGAGAGAGGGAAAAAAAAGCCAGAATGATGTATTGCAGCAGCTTTGTACAGGCAATTTGAGAAGATAACATAAGTGTTATTTATTTTACACCAACTCATACATACAGTATACATCACACAGCCAACCTAATGTTTTGAGGACCTTTAACCTGTTATTGGAAGCAAGTCTGTGTTTCCCAAACAGGGATTTACAGTAGAGGAGTGTCTTGCAGCAAGTGTAACACAGACACAAAACATGATTAATTGGTCTCAGCAGGAGACTAGGTTAATTTATAAAAGTTTCAATTTCTATTAAAATCTGCATTTTTTGCAAAAGGAAAATAGGACACACTTCGCACACAAAGCTTTTCAACAAGTTCTTTAGGGGTCTGGACTGTGCCTGTTATGGCAAGAATTAATCATGTTTTGTGTCTGTGTTACACTTGCTGCAAGACACTCCTCTACTGTAAATCCCTGTTTGGGAAACACAGACTTGCTTCCAATAACAGGTTAAAGGTCCTCAAATTTATTGTATAAAATGAGTCAAGGCAAGTGGCTAGAAAACCTTTACCTGTCATGATCGAGATTATATAATTCCCATATATTGAAGTTTCTTAAAGTAAACCTGTGTATTTGTTTTGTGTTTGAGTTGTGAAGCTAATTACAAAGATTGTCGGATTTGGAAGAGCTGAATCTAATTACACCAATTTCCACATTATATTTATTGTCCTTTTTGCTGTGAGGGGACCACTAACCCATAAGTAAGTGCTGCAAAGTATAATTATCAGGAAAAGAAAACTACTGTGTGAAACTATTTTCCTTAACATGTTCTAACTTTTCACAGCTCTTTTTCTGACTTATTTATTTAAGGGGCACTGTAAGCACCAAAACCACTACAGCTTAATATCGTGGTTTTGTAAACTGTGCCTTTACATGTTGGTATTTCTAATGGTGGAGTGCTCCTTTTAATCTTGTGTATTTTGACCACTGCTTCTGCATTGGGGCAACAACATTTCTTAGAAGATTAGATATTCCCTTTAGTCATCTCGTCCAGCTTTAGAAAAGCAGGAACAGAGAGTTCTGTGTATATGGCTGCACTTGCAGTGTCTCAGATTCACAGAATTAGTTCCAGACAAACTAATGGAAAGCTAAATTCACCTTTCCTGGTTAAATATTTTATTTGTGTTAGGCTTCTCATTCCCTTGTTTACTCCTTGCTTTTCTGTTTACTGTCCATCTGCCTTCCATACATGCATGTATGTTTATATCCATTTTTGTCCAAATTGTCATTTCCTCTGATATATTGAAATGGTTTATTTTAGGTTTCATTTGCAATTATTTCTTTTTCTCGGTAAATGCTAGTGAATTCTCTAAATCTTCATGGCCATATCTAGCGTATTTATCTTTCACTAGAGAAGCTTTGCAGTGTTGGCATGCCCAGTGAATTCCTAGAAGTGACAGCATTACATGCTCAGATTTTTAGATGCTATTTTTTTTTTTCTTCCATAACAGGATGACCGCTCCCTTATAAATCTGCATCTGATGGATACAAGTTACTTCCTGTTTGTGATGGTTATCACCATGTTCTGCTATGCTGTGATCAGAGGAAGACCAAGCAAAATAAGACAAAGCAACTCTGAGTTTTCTCCAGAAAAGGTTGGAAACTACCACTATAGGACTTAATTGTATTTGAAAGGGAAATCTGTGACCTGTATTATTTCCTCAGATGTCTTGGTAGAAGTGATCATGTCACTTATACAGAGCTGAAGACCAGTTGGGAAAATGGTTCAGAGTTGATTTGTGACTTCTGGGAATTAAATGGTTCACATAATCCATATTCAGGATATACAACTATAGGAGCTGCAGATTTAAAAAATAAATAAAAATAAACTTGGCAAAATATTAGCCTGGAAATGATGGGTGTCTGTAGCTGTACTTTAACACACTCCACTGCCTCCACCTCACCATTTCCCCCACTCAAAAAAGGTCACTGTGTAAGGGGAATACATAAAAAAAAATACATGTGTGCATTTGTTCACATGTGCTTATGTATACAAACATAGTAACCAAGGTTAGAAAAAAGACTTGAGTTCAAGCTTCCACACTTTTGTTTCTGCAGTTTTTCCAAAAGAAGGTAAACAATCAAATTTAAACTGATTGCCAAATATGTTGCAAACTGGAACGGTAGTAAATATGTTACTGCCTGGAGAAAAATGTATATCACAGCCATTCATGGTTGGCCTGCGGATGTAGATCTATACTAATACTGTACATTAAAATTCACAAAGATGTATGTATGTATCACACAGAGAAAACAATAACTATCCCTTACTGAGATAGTGAGTGATATACTAAAGTGCCTGAATAAAAGCAGCTCAACACAAAAAGTGGAATACCTTAATCCACAATAAAGTGCAAAATATAAGAATAAAAAGGTATAAACAATATACCGGCAAGTGGAGCGCTATAATGAATATTAATATAAATAATGAGGGGGTATACTCACCCCTCCAACATAGTGATACAATGTGTCCAAATGTACATACAAAGTAAAACAACAAAAAGAGAGAATATAGTGCAGATGGTTTACAAAAATCAAAAATGAATAATAGTAGCAATTGGTTGAAACCACTCACGTGGGTTGGAGCCTATAAGCTATTGGCTCCGTAAGTGACTCCTTTTTGCTCTTGAGGCAGCAACACACCCCTTTATTCCAAACGATGTTCTCCCGAAGATATGGAACAAGCAGAGAGAGAGAACCTCATAGGTGGTATTGTACAGATAGTGTATACAAAATAGTGAGATAGTAATTGTTATGCTCACCTTAGACAGAGCCTTGAATTCCTGGCTCTGAGGTTTGTTGGCAATATGCTAATTTATTGGGATAGCATTCCCCACATAGTGTTCCTGGAGGCTAGAAAGGACTATATGGACTGATATAAAAAAATATCGATTTATTGTAGAGATAAAAAATAATAAAAGGTAGAAAGTCCAAGTATAAAAGTCCAAAACTCCAGCTAAGGAGTTTTGGACTTTTATACTTGGACTTTCTACCTTTTAGCTTATATGCTTTTGAGAAGTCTTAATATTGTTTTTATTATTTTTTATCTCTACAATAAATCGATATTTTTTTATATCAGTCCATATAGTCCTTTCTAGCCTCCAGGAACACTATGTGGGGAATGCTATCCCAATAAATTAGCACATTGCCAACAAACCTCAGAGCCAGGAATTCAAGGCTCTGTCTAAGGTGAGCATAATCATTACTATCTCACTATTTTGTATACACTATCTGTACAATACCACCTATGAGGTTCTCTCTCTCTGCTTGTTCCATATCTTCGGGAGAACATCGTTTGGAATAAAGGGGTGTGTTGCTGCCTCAAGAGCAAAAAGGAGTCACTTACGGAGCCAATAGCTTATAGGCTCCAACCCACGTGAGTGGTTTCAACCAATTGCTACTATTATTCATTTTTGATTTTTGTAAACCATCTGCACTATATTCTCTCTTTTTGTTGTTTTACTTTGTATGTACATTTGGACACATTGTATCACTATGTTGGAGGGGTGAGTATACCCCCTCATTATTTATATTAATATTCATTATAGCGCTCCACTTGCCGGTATATTGTTTATACCTTTTTATTCTTATATGTATGTATGTATGTATGTATGTATTTAAGCCCTTGGTGACCAGGCAGTTTTTCAATTTTCTTACCGTTAAGGACCAGGGCTGTTTTTTAAATTTCTGCTGTGTTTTGTTTAGGTGTAATTTTCCTCTTAGTTATTTACTGTACCCATACATATTATATACCATTTGTCACGCCATTAAATGGTCTTTCTAAAGATACCATTATTTTCATCATACCATATAATTTACTATAAAAAAAATGATACAATCTGAAACATACTTTTTCTAACTTTGATCCCCCCAAATCTTTTACGCATCTACAAACGCCAAAAAACACCCGTGCTAAATAGTTTATACATTTTGTCCTACAGTAAAAAATGGGTCGCAAGAGAATACTGAGAACGGGCAGCAGCTGAAATAGCCTGCCCTTCGGTCGGTCCCCGCTCAGTTCTCAAGCTGTTTTTTGCTCATCTTGTGCCATTACAGAGAGAACTTCTCTGAAACATATCAGACTGGTCCCACCCATACGGGCAGTTCAGATCCGAAATGCCAGCAAGTTCCCTCTGCACGAGAGACACAGCAACCCCAGACGATCGTTTCAGCCTTGTTAGGCATCATCAGTGAGGCATAGCTCACGGTGCCTAGGGAGATATCAGCTATGCCTCACTGATGATGCCTAACAAGGCTGAAACGATCGTCTGGGGTTGCTGTGTCTCTCGTGCAGAGGGAACTTGCTGGCATTTCGGATCTGAACTGCCCGTATGGGTGGGACCAGTCTGATATGTTTCAGAGAAGTTCTCTCTGTAATGGCACAAGATGAGCAAAAAACAGCTTGAGAACGGAGCGGGGACCGACCGAAGGGCAGGCTATTTCAGCTGCTGCCCGTTCTCAGTATTCTCTTGCGACCCATTTTTTACTATACATTTTGTCCTACGTTTAGAAATACCCCAATGTTAACATGTTCTTAGCTTTTTTTTGTGTGCAAGTTATAGGGCAGTAAGTGCAAGTAGTAGTTGCTATTTCCAAAACCATTCCCCCCCCCCCCAAAAAAAAATTAACAAAAGTTACATTGTAACACTGCTATCTGTCAGGAATCCCTGAATAACCCTTCACATTTTTTTAAAAAGAAGACAACCTAAGGTATTAACCTTGGGGTATTTTTACTCTTTTTATGCAACCATTTTACCACCAATCTATGCCAAATTAAAAAAAAAAAAAAAAAATGGTGTTTTTTTTTTTTGACACACACAGCAATTTAAGAATACATGTACTGAGAACTTTAAGGTTCCTGCCACGAACACCCCAATATGTGTTCAGCAACATCTTCTGAGTACAGTGATACCACCCATGTATAGCTGTGTCAGGTTCTCTGGGGGCTAAAAGACCTTATTTTGAGGGTGCGCATTCCAGTTTTCCAACTTGGAATTTTCACAGATGGTCATCATGCACCCATGTCCTATTTGGGACAATGTAATTTGTCCCAAATAGGGAGGCCAATGTATCCGGCCAATGTAATTTACCCCCATTAAACCATATATTTTTGAAAAGTAGATACCCTAGGGTATTTCAAATGGTGGTATTTTAAAACTTTCCATGTACTAATTCTACCACCAGTCTCTGTCAATTTTTTGTGTAGTCATTTTTTTTTTCCCTCTCACATTGTACTTTAGGCATGGATTCTCAGTTCTTGTTATGTGTTACTGACAAAAATATGTATTCAGCAACATCTCATGTGTACAACACTACCCCCAATGTACATGTTTTATGGGTTTTTGCAAACTTACAGGGGTCAAATGGAGGGCTTTTCCATGCTTGCAAATTTAAATTTGCCTGATTGGTTTGCTGGGCTTATGTTGCCTTTGAGACCGTATGGCGGCCCAGGAATGAAAATTAACTCCATCATGGCATACCATTTGTAAAAGGAGACAACCTACGGTATTCAAAATGGGGTATGTCCAGTCTTTTTTAGTAGCCACTTAGTCACAAACCCTGGCCAAAATGAGTGTTTATATTTGTTTTTGTTTTTTTTGCATTTTTTACACAAACTGCCATTTCACCGATGATATCATCAGTATAATAAATTTTACTGCTCTAAAACACTCATATTTGTGTAGAGTAATGTCTCAAGAGTAAAACAGTACCTCTTAAGTACAGGTTTTATGGTAATTTGGAAAGTTACAGGGTCAAACATAAGATTTGACAATTTCTGTTTTTGTAAATTGCTATTTGCCAGATTGGCTATGTTGCCTTTGAGACGGTATGGCAGCCCATAAATGAAAATTAACCCCACCACGACATACCATTTGAAAAAGTAGACAACCCAGGTTATTCAAAATGGGGTATGTCCAGTCTTTTGTAGTAGCCACTTAGCCGCAAACGCTTGCCAAAGTTAGCGTTCATATTTGTTTTTTGCATTTTTTTACACCAATAACTGCACTTTTACTGGTGATATCGTTGTGAAAAGTTTTACTTTTTAAAACACTAATTTTTGTGTTCAGCGAAGTCCCCTACTATACCAATACCCCCATGTACAGGTTTTATGGTGTTTTTGAAAGTTACAGGGTCAATATAGGGCATGCCCAATTCAGTTTGCCAGATTGGTTTGCTGGGTCTGTGCTGCCTTTTGAGACCATATGGTAGCCCAGGAATGTGAAATAACCTCATCATGGCATACCGTTTTCAAATGTAGATGTCCAGTCTTTTTTGTAATAGCCACTTAGTCACGAACGCTGGCCAAAGTTAGCAAAGTCTCCCAAGTAAAACAATACCCCCAATGTAAAGGTTTTATGATGTTTTGGAAAGTTACAGAGTTAAATATAGGGCTTACCAATTCAATTCTCTGCACTGTCTGCCTGGGTTGTCAGGCAGATCCCTTAAATTATAATTAATAAAATCAAATAATTATGTGTGTGTAGATACATATACATATACATATACGTGTATACGTGTATACGTGTATATGTGTATATGTGTATGTGTATATGTATATATGTGTGTGTATATATATATATAAATATGTATATATGTGTATATGTATGTATGTATGTGTATATGTATATATATGTATATGTATATATCTTAGCTTGACGTTTGCTTGAAGTACCTCATAAACTTGCATTTGTTTGAGACTTTCATGAAGTAATTAAGGATTTGTAAAATGCGTAAAGGAACATGCCAATGGATTACTTATACCAATTTAGTACTTATACCACCAATGAAAACATCCATACACTTATTTAACTACAAAATCCAGAACACATGAATGTTCATTCACCTCACAGGTGGAATTCTAAGGTTTTTTTATTTTTTGTCTTTACAGGTTGCACTGTCTGATGCATAACCTTCTCAACTCTATCTTGAATAGATGCAATTGGAGTCATAGCCTGTTGACCCCACCAAGAGAATGTGTCTTGTGTTCTTCTGAAGAGGAGAGAACACACAACCTTGCAACGTTGGTTCGATCCAACCAAAGACATTTCAAGTGCCTGTAATTGTTTTGTACATATTTATAAATGGGTACATTTAAAGAGGCTCGGTGCATACTTCCTGCATTGCAGGATCTTGTATTTTAATCCATTGTACCTGTGGACTAGCTGTCTTTTTCTTGTATAGATATGTCTAGTGGCTATGTCTAGTTGGCAGTGAGGGTTGTCCATTCATGCGTGTGTAATGAAGATTGAAGCAATGTCTTTCACTTAATGTTTTGCGCAAAACTGCACTTTCTTGTACCTAGCTAAAATAAACCTAGCATCTGTTCGAATGAAGGGTAAACTGCTATAACAGAGGAGTCCTCTATTCTTGCAATGTGAAGCATTTTTATTTTATTTTTTTTCCCTTTAATCAAAATTTGCTTTGGGGTCAGCACGATAAGAGTCAAGTAATACACATTTCTTCCAAAGCATGTGTCATTTTGACAGAATTTCTGTGCTAGTAGATCCACATACTAATGTGTTACACCTCTCAACATATGGGTATAGTGGTTTAACCTTTTGTTTCAGATGAATGAGCATGGCATTACACTCAAAATGTTAGATTAGAATATGTGGTGAGCTTCAGTCTCCTATATTGTTTCCAGTTACAACCTGCCACCTCTTTAGCTACAGAGATGGACAGGGGTACGTTTGGACTATAGAAGTCCAAAATGACATCTTCAAGACCTGCACTCTTTACATCTATTTTGGTTACAATGGTAACACCAATCCTTTTTAAGGAAAAAAAACAAACAAAAAAAACCTATAAGACTGTACAAAAGAAAAAGCTACTTATTGGATCTCTTGTGTTTATAACATATATTTTTGTATTTGTCAATCTGCCTAAGTTAATTTTTTGGAAGGCGATTACAGTGAGGTTTTAGGTTTAAGTGCTAGAACGTACAATGCCATTAAACCGGCATTAACTAATTTTATGTAAATTTTACTTTGAGTGGTTGGGGGGGATTCTTCTGTTCTTTGATTGATAGTGATCTTTATTTCTAGATTGGAGATTTGCCATAATTCAGCTGTTGCCCATTTCACAATCCAAATCAATACATGTAATTTAGTTTAAATAAATAACAGATCTATTTCTTGACAAAAAACAGCTGCTTCTATATCCTCCATATTTAGAATTCTATTTTTAAATGTGGATTGCTAGAAACAATGTAATTCTGGTTTATATGGAATGCTTTTTGGCTTTCTAAATAAAGCTCTCCCTGGTACTGTGGCATTGGACTGTTGTGAAAAAGCAATGTCTATAAATTTAGTGTATATGAACAAATGGATTTTCATATCCTGCATACACATCTTTCAGCAAGTGTGCATTGATGAGACACAATGCAGTCTGAGCCAGCCGAAAACTCTCTGAAAATGATCATAAATATGAGTTTGAAAACGTAAATGTAGATTTTAGTGATTTTTACTAGCATTGTACAATTACAATAGCTAACATTAATATCAGACAGTAAAATCAGTGAGTGGAGAGTACTGTGTGTAGAGGTAAACCCCCCCCTCCCCCTTTCTACTCTTACAACCTCTGTTTTGAATACTTCTGTAAGGTATAGTAAAATCCTCCTCCAGGAACGTGATCCAAACCAAAACTGTAGTTTTCCATAGGCCTCTTACATAAAGTAGACCAAGACCACCAAACCAGACAAAACTGGTGTTTCCAAAAAGTCTAAACAAATTGGTCAAAATCCTCCGAGTGGACAGCACGGAAAAAATGGCCAGGAAAGCAAAGTTGCTGTTTGTAGGAAGGAAGCAAACTGTTCAATAACTCTGAGGCATCTACATTAGCCTTATACATTTAAAACGTGTCCTACACTGTAAAATGTAATTAACCCCCAAAAAAAAGAAAATTGGGTTAAATACCACTTACATCTTTTGTACAACATTGATGTTGATTTCTTTTATGCTCTTTCATCACCAGGAAAGCATTTGGTTGGAGAGGAAATATGACGTTTCCATCAGGAATCTTGGTGAATGGATGGGCTGATTAACCCTTAAGGACCAAACTTCTGGAATAAAAGGGAATCATGACATGTCACACATGTCGTGTCCTTAAGGAGTTAAAATAGAATGGCTACATAAAAAGCTACTAATAATAAAAACTATTATTGCTTAAGATGTTTTCTACACCACATTCATAATTTATCTGGCAATTATTGCTTAGAGAAAGTTAGCAGTATTGCTAAATGTTTGTCACCTTCCAGCTGTCAGATATAATATGGCCTATTGGTGTTGCTCAGCCCATTACTGGGCACCCATTACTAGTAATTATAGATACATTTAACCTGTACTCTTGATGGTAGTCAGTGATAGGTTCAGAGTGATGACGTGATTATGAGAGTGTTCCTTTTAAGGGACTGTTAAAGGCACCCAGACCCATATATCTCAATGATGATGTCAGGGTGCTGTGGACCTTTATTTTAACTGCAATGTAAAACATTGCCTTTTTTGTAGAAACAATTTTTTTCAACTGATGGCTTAAATACACCTCTCTAGTGGCTGTCTTCCCATGAGAACAACAATTACTCATTCTCTGTTTTCATTAAGATGTGGTAGTTTTGGTATTTAGATTGTCCCTTAAAATATTTTGACAATTAAACAGATACTATAGGCACCAAAATAACTTTAACTTAATGAAGCAGTTTTGGTGTATTGATCATGCCTCTGCAATCTTCCTGCTCAACTTACTGTCTTTAAATCACTCTGTTTATACAGCACTAGTCAAACCTCCCTGCCGGTGACTTGCACAGCCTTCTTTACACTTCCTGTAAAGGAAGCTAGACATGATAGGTTTGCTTATTGCACAGTCTGTTTAATCTAGAATTTCTGATCTCATCTGTTTATGGCCTACAGGAGCCTCTTGTGTGTAATAAAACCTAAATTACAGAGCTGGAAATAAAAAACTTGTAAAATTGACATTTGATTTAAAAATGAAACACTTTTTTTTTATTTCATACAGGCTGTGTCAGTCTCAACCAGGGAAGTTGTGGCTAGGATTACATAAACAAAGTGATTTAGCTCCTAAATTGTAGAAAATTGAGTGAGTTTGCAGGGTCTTGATCCATATACTATAAACGGCTTAATTACGTAAAAGTTGTTTTGACGCCTAACGTTTAGATGAAGGCTTGTTGAAGACCCTTGAGGTGGAAACATTGACAGACAGGGTCTTTATTGATGGTTGTATAAAATTTACAGAAATAATGGAGCTTCTGTTCTTTTACACAGTCCATGAACTACGTTTATGCAGTATGCACTATATGGACAAAATTAATATAAAACATGCCTTTCAGCAGCATTGACTTTAAAAATAAATAAATATATAAATGTATGTACATACATACACACATCAGTATCAGTGTTATTTAATTGTCAGGGATTCAAAGTGAATTTCAAATAGCTGAATTGGGAAACTTTCTCCACGTCCGCTATGCTTACAATTAAGCTATTTTTGCCTTAAATTAATCATTTGAATTGAAGAACTGGTTATTCTCAGTTTAGTGAATACCCTTTTAAATGCCACACTCTGACATTAGAGTGGACTCTGGGTGCTCAAGGCAACATGCACTTTGCATTCATTCAAATTGGTTATGATGTTTAGCATAACTTTTTGAGTCCAGTATTCATAGCGTGTCTATATAATACATAACCATCTTTTCCCTCACCACCCATCAAGAATGACATTTTTCAAGATGTGCGTTCCTCAACTTTATGTTGCAGTTTGGATTGAAATGTACTTTTGGGAAGATAATGTATCCTTGCTTATATTATAACTCCTTAAATATTCCACTAGATGTCAGCAAAGCTGTCTCGTTCCTAGATTTCAGATCATTTGTATGTTCCATATAATGACCATATTCAACGGAATATTTCCGATAAATGATACAACATAAAATGTAAAAAAAAAAAAGCACACACCTTCGTATTCACAAATCTGGTGCCCATTATTAGTACCTTATAGCATTTATTACTTATATTCTGCAGCACAGTACAACTGGGGAAAAAGATGCAATATACATGGATCAATAGATAGATAAAACTTAAACCAGGTTAGAAAGTGTTTGGGTTGTTCCTTCAAGATTTTGATTTGGAGCAGCCTTCACATTCCTCAGATTTGAATACTGTGGAATATTGGGCTGATTTCAAATATACAGTTTATTAGTCCACCCATTGTACAGCGCTACAGAATTTGATGGCGCTATATAAATAATAATAATGAGGCATCACCTAAGAATATTTCTGAACTACAAGTATTTTCTAAATAAAAAAGGAAATTCCTTCAGCAAGAAAAGAATGATGGCATCATGCTACAGAAATCAGCCAGAGACACTGAGTATTGTCAAAGGGGATGTACTAGCTTACGGGTACACAAGCTTTAGTATTTAACATTTACTTTTATTTTTCCAATCCATTAAATTTGGCACCAAAAAAACACAAAAAACAGGCAGCATATGTATAGTTCAAGTTTCTAAGTTTCCTTAGAAAATCAAAATTTTATCAGAGGTGCCAAACCTTTGCAAACAACTGTATTTTACTTAATATAGTTACCCATGCATGTCACAGGTTGTGTATTCCACATGTAAGTGGTATAGCAGGCAACTGAGATTAAGTTTTGGAACCAATCTCAGTGGAAACATATGTGATCTTCCAGTAAGTCTAACTTTTGCTAACATTTTTACCAGCTCACTATATTGATGGCATATACACAAGTTTGCAAATAACACTTGATTTGTTGAGTAAAGTCATCAGGACCTGCTCCCTCTAGAGGAAGGAGACAGAACTTCAATTGCACTTCTGTAATGGTCTCAGTCCACAAAAACCTCTCGCTACGAATACTGTTTTTGGAAATAATACCAAGTATGATATGTGTAGGCACTCAAAATGTTGATTAAAGATAAAAAAAAAAACACATTAAAGATAACATATAAGTCACATATATACAATGGGTAAGGTGAATAGATGCAAAGAAGCAGTTTAACCCCTGTGGCGAAACCAACCTCGCCACTGGGCCCTGGAGAAGCCTGTTTGCTAGCCTCCTACCTGCTGACTATGGCCCCTGGGTTATTTGGGGCATATTGTACTGTATATTGCTGCTACTGGCCCTTTTAACAGCATCTATGGACATATTGGGACTTTTGGGACTACTGTCCCTTTAAGACTGTGATACATATTCTAGTGTACTGCCTGTAATATTATATGTGTATTAAGTTTAACCTGGGATATGTATGCAGCATTCATCTGATTGTTCGGTAGAATCACTCCATTTATTATATTGAGTGAAACTACCGAACAACCAGACCACCCAGGAATAAGTGTGCCTCCAATTACAGTTTGCAACAATGTTGCAAACGGGTAATTGGCCATCAGTGTAATGTATTCTTTGTCCTCTGGGTGGCCGCCATTCGGGAAACAAACACGTGGCGGCGGCCATCTTAAACTACCGAACAGCGGTGTTTTGCCGTCGAGTGTCTGGAACTAAAATCGGACACTTGACTAGGCAAACACCGCTGAGACCTCCATACTTCCAGAAATTCGTATGGAAACTACCGAATGACCCGCCGTTCGGTAGAAAGAACCCCATAAACAAGGGAATTCATTCAAACCCTCTCCAGGCTCTATAACACAGGCAATTCGCCTGTTTTCATTCCCTTGTTTGTGACCGACCGCAGGGCCAAAATGCATGGAACTGTTTTCGGATACTTTACCCATGCGGTCGGTCAAATCTTTGGAACCCCATATCTCACGAACCATTCATCCGAATGACTTGAATTTTGGATATGTTGTCCCCCTGAATAAGGGCTATCCAGCGATGCTGGATTTAAAGGTGTACCCCCGGGTTTTGGGGTACATCCAGAACTTGGCTGAAAAAGTGTACCGGATAATTGAGTTTAATGTTATCTGAGGGGAGGGGATGTGTGGGCTGAACCATGTATGTGATTGGTTATTTTATGCCTCCCCCTGGGTGTGGCCTGTATGTGGATTAGTGTAATAAAAGCCAGGCTGGATGAGCCAGTCCAGAGTTCCTGTTTTACCCTCAAAGTGATGTGTCGTCTCATTATTGGGGGAAGGATTTATTGTATGCTGTTCCAGTTGACTGCTAGGAGTACAAGCCTATTCGTATGGTTCCTATTCAATGGTCTACAGCATTCATATGCTTGGGAGAATTTAAAGGTTTCTCGGATTCGGTGATTGTGGTGTCTGCCAGAGTGCTTGGAGTCCTCAGGAAGCACTAGGAGCATCCATTAACGGAGGTACCAAGTCGGGGTGCCAGGTGATCCGTTACAACCCCTTAAGGACCAAACTTCTGGAATAAAAGGGAATCATGACATTTCACACATATCATGTGTCCTTAAGGGGTTAATGTAAAAAATGTCCCAGGAGCATGTGTGTTCGATCTATCTTTGCTAAGGATAGTGTTTGTAACTTGATAGACAAGTCCCAGTTTGACTCCATAAATATCAGTGCCTAGAAATTAGGTGTTATTCTCTCAAAAAAAAAAAAAGACAACCACTGTCCAACCAGGATAGTCCGTTTATGAAATTTATACCCAGGGATGTGAGATGTGCTGCAGACCCAGTGTAGTGTATAAGCACTCCAAAACACGGGAAACCACAAAGAGGTGAAGAAAAGAGACTTTCGTAAAATTAATCCAATTTATTGTTCTAGCAAAAACATTTAAATGAATGAACAATTTTAAAAACTCAATATCAATGTAGGAACAATAAGGCACCCGGGAGAGATAACAAAAAAATAAATGTATGGGGCATATTTAGTGAATATGGTTTCTGCCTCCACAGGTGCGTAAGTCAACCCAAGATGTGATTCGTACCAATCGTGCTTCCTGCAGGCAAGATGAGCTTGCTGTGCACCCAGCCTGAATATATATATATATATATATATATATCATCAAGTCCTTTATCATTGGCTGCTGTTAAAAAAACCTGATGTACAAAATGAGGCAGATTGTTATTGCACAAAATTGGTATAACTGGTTTCTAGGTGTGCACATATAACCGACAGAATCTCATTATAAGCAAATCACCTGGTCAAATAAAAATCACTTGGCAACAAAGGCGATATAACTCATGAAAATACAATGTATAATAGTAAAACATAATCAAACAAATATATCAGGGTTGCATTGTACATATCACTTAGAGATAAAACTAAGCTAATACAAATACCTGCTCTATATAGAAAACACACCAATATAAAACAAGAAGTTCATGATTCCTTCAAGTACCAGCTCAAAATCAAACATATAATAAAGAGAAACAACGTGAAATTGGCAGCACTATTCATGTAAGTATTGAATAAAACCAAATAATATAATGAACATGTTGAAAACCAGCACTATTTATTAAAAAAAATACAGTGGGAATTAGGGAGTTATCTACTTATTCATTCCTGTCATTACCTTGACTGGTTAAGTAACTTACATTTTATATGAATGTATGTTACTTGATTGTTGTAAGTGTTGCAAATGCTTACAGCTCAATCCTGGCTATGTTTGTGTACTTTTTATTTAAAATTGTATACAATGTAACATTCTTCTTTTTCCACTGGGTAAGTATGTTAGTACTTAGGCAATACTGTGCTTCGGCACTTCGACATTTCAGTAGTTTCGGAACTTAGGGACTTTGGCAAGCTAAGTGTGGAAATAGGTGAACCTCTGTATTTAATCTTTCAAGATTCTTTTTTTTCCTGAATTGTACAGGAGGATTGGAGGTAGGCAGATGTCGTTCCTATATTTAAAAGGGTTCAAAATCCTTGCCTGGAAATTATAGACCTGTGAACTTAACTTCTGTGACTGGGAAAGTATTTGAAGGGCTATTAAGGGCTATTCAGGAATTCATTGGGAAGAACTTTGTTATTAGCAATAATCAGCATGGTTTTTATAAACCATAGGTAAATAGAAGTATAGATCAGGGTGTTGCAGTGGATGTGATCTACTTGGATTTTGCCAAGGCATTTGATATGGTTCCTCACAATAGGTTAGTGTTCAAACTAAAAGAAATTGGTCTAGCTGAATATTTTTGTTCTTGGGTAGAACACTGGAAAGAGTACAGCGAGTTGTCATCAATGGTACATTTTCAAGCTGGACAAAAGTGGTAAGTGGTGTCCCTCAGAGTTCTGTTTTGGGACCACTTCTATTTAACATATTTATAAATGATCTTGAAATTGGCAATAAAATCCATGTTTTAGTGTTTGCAGAGGACACAAAACTTTGTAAAGTAATAAAATGTGAGCAGGATATTGCTTTACTGCAGAGGAATTTAGATGGATTGGGGGACTGGGCACTAAAGTGGCAGATGAAATTTAATGTAAAGAAATGCAAAGTTATGCACTTCAGGGTCAAGAATGCACAAGCAACTTACACCCTAAATAGTAGTGAATTAGGGATAACAACACTCGAGAAGGATTTGGGAACTGTTATAGACAAAAAATTAGGCAGCAATATGCAATATAAATCTGCAGTTGCTAAGGCCAGTAAGGATTTGTCTTGTATAAATAGGGGCATAAATTCTTGGGATGAAAATATAATTTTGCCTCTTTATAAATCGCTGTTAAGACCACACCTTGAATATGCTGTGCAATTTTGGGCACCTGTTCTAAAGAAGGATATCATGACACTAGAAAAAGTGCAGAGACAAGCTACAAAATTGATAAAAGGAATGGAGCACTTTACTTACGAAGAAAGGTTCAAAAATGTAAATCTCTTTATTTTTGAAAAACTGCGCCTCAGAGGGGATATGATATATTTATACAAATATATTCAGGGCCAGTACAAACCATTATCTGGAAATTTATTCATAAACAGGGCTATACATAGGACACGAGGCCACACATTTAGGCTTGAAGAAAGGAGATTTCATCTAAGGCAAAGAAAAAAAAATTGTACAGTAAGAACAATAAGGATGTGGAATTTTCTGTCTGAAAAGGTGTTTTTTTATCAGAGTCCATACAGATGTTTAAACAGCAATTGGATAAATACTTGCAAAAACATAACATACAGGGATATAATTTCTAATTAGTGGGAGAATAGCTGCTTGATCCAAGGAGATATCTGACTGCCATTTTGGGGTCAAGAAGGATTTTTTTCCTAGTTTGTTGCAAAATTGGAAGTGCTTCAGACTGGGTTTTTTGCCTTCTTTTGGATCAACAGCAAAACATGTGAGGAAGGCTGAACTTGATGGACTCAAGTCTCTTTTCAGCTATGTTACTATGTCATTAAAAAATACGTGAGCTACACATGCATGTAATATGCAAACTGCAAATTAGATCACAGTTAGTTATGCTGCATGCATTTAACCTTATTTCATTTAATTGCAATAATTTATTATTTTTGTAGCGGACCACGGGTAACCCGACTGGTTACCTCTGCTATTACCTTCCTTCAGCCACTCTGGAACCATCAGCACAAGTAAATACTCATTCCCCCAGTAACCAGACGACACATAGTCCTGGGAGTCAACTGAGGTTTATTTGGTCACACACAGCTTTTATGCACAGACCCCTACATGGGGTCTCCCATACAATAATACAAGGCTTTTCCTCGCAGGATCCTCTACAGAAAAATATACATATTCTAAAACACTCCAAAAATTTTTTTTTTCAAAGGGGCTAATTGGATTGCATAGGAGGTCAGAGCTTACAACCCAAATTTATCTTTGAAGCTGGGACCCCAACAGAGCCACTCTGCAAGGTGTGAGAAGTCACACACAAGTGGCCTGGAATTTTGGCTTCAGTATAAAATAACTCTCTTGCTTGCCATTTGTCCTGATTCCCTCCTAGATAAGGAGTCCTTTGATATGGACAAGCCCTGTGTTCCAATATCGTATACAAAAGGAGACACCAATACCCACCCACAGATCAATACTCAAGCCTCATTTTGATCATATTCGAATGGGACAAGCACAATCTTCTACTGACAACAATATGGGTACAGATATTAAGTGAGTGCTTATGCAATGAGTAGTACTCTAACACCCAGATGTGGTCCCCTTAACCATCACCAATAATAGAAATCACAAATATATACATGGTGGAGTATCTTACATGCGCATTCAGAGGTGTGTGTGTTGTGCTTCTTATAGGTAACTTTAATTGCTTTTAAAATTAATTGCAATTAAAGTTACCTAGAAGAAGCACAACACACAAAACAGAAGGACAGCAACTGAGGAAGCCTCCAGGAGAGGCGAAACACGTTTTGCAACATACTTCTACAATATTAAGGACTTACCAGTACCAACTGTAAGGTTTTTAATTTTATTTGTATTTTACAAAGATTAACTCTTTGTGCACTTGAATTGAATAAAGCACTTTTTGAACCTTCACTACAAATCTGTGACTGTAATCAAAAGAGTGGAAGCTAATCTAATTTACAGAGAAGGGAGTGGGACACTCTACATCCCACAAAGCTGAAAGTCTGAGCCTAATAGTTATTGGCTCCACACTTGTGAGTGCACCTTATTTCACTTTGGCACTTCAATTCATATTACAGGCAATATTGTGCTATTATTTGTGTTTTTCTATGTTTCATTGTAGGATAATATCTACTGTAAAGACGTACCTCGGAATGTGCATGTAAGATACTGTCACGATAGTGACCCCTTCTCACAGAGTGTAACCTAAAATAGAACGTATACCGGACCTTAGAATGACCGGACTCACGTTTAGAGTAGTCAAAAGGAATAGCCAGAGATCAAGGGAGTACGGAAGATGGATAAATGATAACCAAGCCAAAGTACGGGGAACCAGAGAGTAGAGTAGTCAATAAGGAAAGCCAAAAGTCAATAACCAGGAAAGAATCAATAGATAGCTTGAGAGCACTAGAGGAACCAACAAGAACCACACTTGGGCGCCTTACAACTGTCAGGGACGCCCTTTTATAGTGTGGGGTATATTGCTTTAAAACCACACCCCCAAAAGGTCCGGGGGTGTGGCCACGTATGAGTTACGTCGTCATTTACTTGCCGGCTACGGCGCCTTATTATAAAAAACGAGCGGTGTGAGCGGCCGGCGTCAGAAGGGCTGTGCCGCTCCCCGGAAGAGGATGCCTTGCTGCGCGGGTCCGAGGAGGAAAGGTAAGGTATCGTTACAGTACCCCCCCTCTAGAACCACCCCCAGGGCGGGCAGGACGCCTCCTTTCAAATAAATGAACCAGGCGAGGGGCGTGAACATCAGATGCGTCCACCCATGAACGCTCTTCGGGACCGTAACCCTTCCAATCCAAGAGATATTGAAGTTTCCCTCTAGAAACACGGGAATCTAAAATGGTCTTTGAGTAAAACGATTACATATTAAAGGTTTGAGAAGGGAAACATGAAATGAATTAGGTATCTTCATGGTAGATGGCAAACGCAGGCTATAACATACAGGGTTGATGCGTTTAACTACCTGGAATGGTCCAATAAAATGTGGTGCAAACTTAATGGACGGGACCTTAAGTTTTATGTTACGAGTACTCAGCCATACCCTATCTCCGACCATAAATGTGGGAGCAGCCTTTCGATGCCTGTCCCCATACGTTTTTGAATCTTGGCCCTTTGAATCAAAATATGTTTAACCCCTAACCAAGTCTCCTTCATTTTCCGGACAGTGTTGTCAACACTTGGCACTCCCGTAGAAGAAAAAGAACTCGGAAGGGTAGTAGGGTTAAAACCATAATTGATAAAAAAAAAAAGGGGCTATGTTGAGTAGATTCGTGCACTTTATGGTTGTGGGCAAATTCTGCCATGGTAGCAACTCAACCCAATCATCTTGATGAACTGAAGTAAAACGGATATACTGTTCTAGACATTGATTCATCCTTTCTGTAACCCCATTAGATTGGGGATAGTAGGAAGATGAAAGGTTAAGGTTTATACCTAATTGTTTACAAAATGCTTTCCAGAAGCGTGAAACAAATTGCGGGCCTCTGTCGGAAACAATTTCTTGGGGTATACCATGTACGGACAACCTCCCTTATAAACACAGAAGCCAGTTCGGAAGAAGAAGGTAATTTGATAAGTGGGACCAGATGGGACATTTTATAGAATCTGTCTATAATAGTCAATATGACGCTGTGATTCCTGGAACGAGGCAGGTCCACTATAAAATCCAGGGCAATACTCGACCACGGTGTATCTGGAATAGGCAATGGCATGAGAAGACCAAAAGGTCAGCCTTTGGGAATTTTTAGTCGAGGAACAGATACTACATGCAAGAACGAATTCACGAACATCCTTCTTGTGAAAGCCACCAGAACTGTTCTTCAAGCAACGATTCAGTTTTATGTATTCCTGGATGCCCTGCCAATTTGGAATCATGCATAAGGGATAGGACTCTATTCCGATAGGCTAAGGGCACATACAATTTACCTTTGGGAACAGTCAATGAAGTCCGATCCTGGAATTTAGAAAGTTCTTCCATCAACCCCGAAGAGATTTTAGCATGTACAGTGGCTACTATGCGATCAGTAGGGATTATGGAGGACAAGACGTCTTCGGGGGGTGATAAGTGTTCATATTGGTGGGATATGGCTCAGCTTTAGTATTTTTCGACTCCGGTCTATATGTTACAATGTAATTGAAACGGTTTAGAAATAGGGACCATCGGATTTGTCTGTCGGACATTTTCTTTGCTTCTCCGAAATAAGAAAGGTTATTATGGTCCGTAAGAATGGTAATAGGGACGGGTGACCCCTCAAGCAAATGACGCCATTCCTTAAGAGCAAAAATAATCGCCAACAATTCTCTATCCCCTATATCATATCTTTTTTCCGTTTCAGTTAACTTTTTCGCAAAAAATCCACAGGGGTGTAGAGGTTGATCATCCGAAGGTCTTTGAGATAGAACAGCTCCTATACCTGTTTCGGATGCATCTACCTCAAGTAAAAATGAACGGAAAGGATTAGGATGTCTTAACACCGGGGCTGAAGAAAAAGCCTCTTTTAACCTCTCAAAAGCTCTTTTAGCATTTAGACCCCATTCCATATGATTCCTTCCCTTTTTAGTCATGGCAGTAATAGGGGCAGTTATGGAGGAAACCCCCTTAATAAATTTCCGGTAATAATTAGCAAACCCCAGGAAGCGTTGGATGGCTTTAAGTCCAACGGGTAAGGGCCATTGCTGAATGGCTTCTAGCTTTTTTGGTTCCATTTGGAAACCAGTTCCTGATATAATGTAACCCAGGAAATGCACTTCGTCTTTGTGAAACAAGCATTTCTCCAGCTTACAATAGAGTCCATTTTTCAATAATTTAGAAAGAACTAACCTGACGTGTTTATAGTGTTCTTTCATGTTTTTAGAGTAGATCAGTATATCATCCAAATAGACTATTACAAACATCTGTAAAAAATCTCTTAAAACATCATTAATGAAGTCTTGGAAGACTGCCGGGGCGTTACATAACCTGAAGGGCATAACCCGGTACTCGTAGTGAGTATTAAATGCAGTCTTCCATTCATGTCCTTTCTTAATCCTGATTAAATTATATGCTCCCCGCAAATCCAATTTAGAAAAGACAGTTGCTCCTTTTAACCTGTCAAAGACTTCAGTAACTAAGGGTATAGGATAAGCGTTCCGTATAGTTATCTTGTTTAATCCCCTGTAATCGATACAGGGTCTTAAATCTCCCTCCTTTTTGGAAACAAAGAAAAAAACAGCGCCCGCTGGAGATGAAGATTTAGTAATAAACCCTTTTCTTAAATTTTCTGTAATGTATTCCTCTAATACCTTATTCTCAGCTATATAAAGGGGATATACAGTGCCTCGAGGGGGCATAGTGCAGGGTAACAAGTCGATGGCCCAATCATATGCACGGTGATCATATGGAGGTAATTTTTCTGCCTCTCGTGGTTCAAAGACAGCTTTAAGATCAGAATATTGTTTGGGTATCTGGGTGGTCAGAGGTTCCATAGTAGGTATATTAATCAGACCTACTGGTTTGATTGGGGAAATACATTTTCTGTGACAAGATTCTCCCCATTTTAGAATTTATTTTCTTTCCCAGTCTATTGAATGATTATGCTGGGAGAGCCAAGGGAAACCAAGAATAACAGGAAAGATGGGAGAAATTATCTGTTGCAGGGTAATAACCTCCTTATGAAGGAAACCTACAGACAATACCAGAGGAATAGTTTCCTGGGTAATTAGAGGTACCGACAGTGGTCTACTATCTATGGCCTCAATGGCTAAGGGTGCGGATCTATTTTGAAATGGGAGAGCATGTTTCGGCCCGAATTCGTGATCCACAAAATTCTCGGCTACCCCAGAATCTATTAAAGCAATGGTTGATACCTTTTTTCTTTCCCATTCTATAGCAGGGCTCGAGTCCTGCAGGAACGCATGGGAACGGCGTTCCTGCACTTTTTCCAAAGCAGGTATGCCGTTCCCAGTCCTGCAAGACCTGCCCTGCTAACTGCACACAGGGGCCATCACACGCGGTGTTCTTCTCCAGCTCTAACTCTCGCGAGACCCACGGCTGTGAGAGCGTTGCCACGGGTTACCATGGCAACGCTCCGCACAGGCGAGTCTCGCGAGAGTTGAAGCTGAGAGAGCTGGAGAAGAACGCCGCGTGTGATGGCCCCTGTATGCAGCGGCTGCTACCCTCCACCGGACCACCAGGCGAGCTCCCCCCTCCCTGACAAGGTAAGAAGCAGGGAGGGGGGAGTAAAGTAAAAAAAACATAAAAACAAAGGTTAAAACGCAAATGCATCCCCCCCCATCATCCAGCACACACACACACACACACACACACATAATCCAGTACACACACACACACACACATAATCCAGCACACACACACACACACACACATAATCCAGCACACACACACACACATAATCCAGCACACACACACATAATCCAGCACACACACACACACACACACATAATCCAGCACACACACACACATAATCCAGCACACACACACACATAATCCAGCACACACACACACACACACACACATAATCCAGCACACACACACACATAATCCAGCACACACACACACACACACACATAATCCAGCACACACACACACATAATCCAGCACACACACACACACATAATCCAGCACACACACACACACATAATCCAGCACACACACACACAATCCAGCACACACACACACACACACACATAATCCAGCACACACACGCATCATCCAGCACACACACACATCATCCAGCACACACACACACACATAATCCAGCACACACATAATCCAGCACACACACACACATAATCCAGCACACACACACACATAATCCAGCACACACACGCATCATCCAGCACACACACACACATAATCCAGTACACACACACACATCATCCAGTACACACACATAATCCAGCACACACACACACATAATCCAGCACACACACACATCATCCAGCACACACACACACATCATCCAGCACACACACACACACACACACACACACACACACACATCATCCAGCGCACACACACACACACATCATCCAGCACACACACACACACATCATCCAGCACACACACACACATCATAGCTGTCAGGATAGGCACAGGGATCCAACACGCAGAGTACAAACAGGTAATAGGTACATATACCGGACCTTAGAATGGCCGGACTAACGTAGGTGTAAGTAAAGAATGGTCTAGAGACAAGCCGAGGTCGAAGGAACGAGAGAGCAGGTAAGCGAGAGACAAGCCGAGTCAAAGGTAATAGAGGTAAGCGAGGTAGAACAAACAAGCCGGGTCAAAACCAAAGAGACAGAATAAATAACAAGAGCACTGAGTGACTAGACAAGCTAGAACCACGACAGGGCAATGAACAAATGTAGAAAGCCCTACTTTATACCCTGGTTCCAGATAGGTGAGCACGCCCCCGACGAGTCCTCATTTGTGCTCGGGACTTGATTGACAGGTCGGGACGGGTTGTCGTCATGACGTCGGCTGCTGAGCGCCGCGTCATAAAAGGAAGTGGATCCCTCGCGGCCGGCGTGTAAACGACCGAGGGACCCGCGAGGAACGAGTGATTCACCCCTTCTGGAGGGAAGAACGTCCAAATGTCTCACCTCCTCAGAGGTAGAGACAACAGGTACCCTGACAGTACCCCCCCTCTCAGAAACGCCCACCGGGCGGAAGGAACCGGGACGGGATGGAAAACGGGAGTGAAAAGACCTGCGGAGGCGAGGCGCATGCACATCCTCCTGAGGTACCCAAGACCTCTCCTCAGGTCCATATCCTTTCCAATCAACCAGATATTGTAACTTCCCCCTAGAGATTCGAGAATCGATGATGGAGTTGATTTCATATTCCTCCTGTCCCTCAACCTGAACAGGGCGAGGGGAGGATACAGAGGAGGAAAACTTGTTACATACTAGAGGTTTCAACAAGGAAACATGAAAGGAGTTAGGAATGCGTAAGGCAGATGGGAGAGCCAGACGATACGCAACTGGGTTAATTCGAGTCAGAACCTTGTAAGGACCAATGTAACGAGGAGCGAACTTCATAGAAGGAACCTTTAAGCTAATGTTTTTGGTACTCAACCATACTCTATCACCTGGAACAAAGACTGGAGCCGCCCTTCTATGCTTATCAGCGTGTTTCTTGAACAACATAGAGTTATGCAGAAGAATTTGTCGAGTCTGATCCCACAACTTCCTCAAATTGGCAACATGAACATCAACCGACGGTACCCCTTGGGAAGGAGAAACCGAGGGAAGAATGGAAGGATGAAAGCCATAATTCATGAAAAAGGGGCTAGAACGAGTAGAATCACAAACGAGATTGTTGTGTGCAAACTCCGCCCAAGGAATCAGACCAACCCAATCGTCCTGGTGTTCGGAAACAAAACAACGCAAATATTGTTCAATCTTTTGGTTGGTGCGTTCAGCAGCTCCGTTAGACTGAGGATGATAGGCAGAAGAGAAATTCAATTTGATACCCATTTGAGAACAGAATGATTTCCAAAAACGGGAAACAAATTGGGAACCTCTATTGGAAACAATTTCGGAAGGTATCCCATGTAAGCGAAAAATCTCTCTTGCGAATATCTCAGCCAATTCAGGAGAAGATGGGAGTTTAGGTAAGGGCACGAAATGTGCCATCTTAGTAAACCTGTCAACCACCGTGAGAATCAGTCTGTTTTTTAGAAGCAGGTAAATCGACAATGAAGTCCATGGCCAAACAGGTCCATGGTTTCTCAGGGATCTCCAAGGGATGCAAAAACCCACATGGAAGTGTCTGAGGTCGTTTAGTCTTCACACAGACCTCACATGCTTCAACAAAATGCCCAATATCTTTACGTAATGAAGGCCACCAGAAGTCTTTAGATATTAGGGAACACGTCTTGCGAATGCCAGGATGCCCAGCCACCTTACCGTTGTGAAAGCATTCTAATAGTTCCCGTTGTAGCTCAGGAGGAACAAAATACCGTGCTCCGGGACCCTGTCTAGGAGCCAGATGTTGTAACTTTATGATCTCGGCAAGCAACGGAGAATTAATCCTGAGACTCGTGTTGGCGATAATATTACACTTGGGAACTATAGAAGACAAAACCGTCTCAGATATAGTAGAAGGCTCATGTTGGCGAGACAAAGCATCGGCCTTAGAGTTCTTAGAACCAGGTCTATAAGTGAGCACGTAATTGAAATGAGTGAGGAACAAGGACCAGCGAGCTTGCCTGGCGGACAAGCGTTTAGCCTCTCCAATATAGGACAAGTTCTTGTGATCCGTCAAAATAGTAACAGGATGTAAAGTCCCCTCCAATAAATGTCTCCACTCCTTCAAAGCCATGATAACAGCTAGTAGTTCCCTGTCACCGATGTCATATCTGCTTTCAGGCCCAGACAATTTCTTGGAAAAAAAAAACACATGGATGTAACGGTTTATCCACACCTAACCTTTGAGACAAGATAGCACCTATACCTGTCTCTGAGGCGTCTACCTCGAGTAGAAAAGGCAAAGTCGTATCGGGGTGAACTAAAATTGGCGCAGAAGCAAAAAGTTCCTTGAGTGTCTTGAAAGCAACGAGAGCTTCAGTAGACCAATTCTTAGTGTCAGCCCCCTGTTTGGTCATATTAGTAATAGGAGCAATAATAGAAGAGTACCCTTTAATGAAGCGCCTATAATAATTGGAGAATCCAATAAACCTCTGAATGGCCTTGAGACCCCTGGGTAATGGCCAATCTAAAATAGATTGGAGTTTATCCGGATCCATCTTAAAGCCTTCCCCAGAAATCACGTAACCAAGAAAGTTTATCTGAGATTGGTCAAAACTACATTTCTCCAATTTGCAGTACAACCCATGTTGTAGGAGTTTGCGCAATACCCTTCTGACTTGTCTGTGGTGGGTCTCAATTTCTCTAGAGTGTATTAGTATATCATCCAAATATACAATAACACAATCATGTTGAAATTCCCTGAGAACTTCATTGATCAGATCCTGAAATACTGCCTGTGCATTACAAAGCCCAAAGGGCATTACCGTGTACTCATAATGCCCATAACGGGTATTGAACGCTGTTTTCCACTCGTCTCCCTGCTGAATTCTCACCAAGTTATACGCCCCTCTGAGATCTAACTTGGTGAAAATCTTGGAACCCTTTAAACGATCAAAGAGCTCAGTAATCAAAGGAATCGGGTAAGCATTTCTAATAGTTATTTTATTCAAGCCACGATAATCAATGCAAGGTCTTAACGTGCCATCCTTCTTATTCACAAAAAAAAACCTGCCCCAGCAGGGGAGGAGGATCTCCTAATGAATCCTTTGTCTAGGTTCTCACGGATATACTCCTCTAAGACTAAGTTCTCTTTAGTGGATAAAGGATATACATTGCCCCTCGGAGGCATAGTACCAGGTAGAAGGTTAATCTTACAATCAAAGGACCTGTGTGGAGGTAAAGTATCAGCATTCTTCTTGTCAAAAACTGCCCTTAAATCCAGGTACAAGGGCGGTATTTGCATATCTGTAGACTGGGTAGAAATAACCGGTGTATTAACTACGCAAAGGGGTGAGACTTTCTGTAAACACCTGCTCTGGCAACCCTGACCCCATGAAGTTATCTCTCCTAGTTCCCAATCAATAATAGGGTTATGTTTCTTTAACCATGGATACCCCAGGACTATAGGAACAGAAGGAGACGAGATAAGCATAAGAGATATAACCTCCTCGTGTAAGATACCAACAGTCAAGTTAACAGGTATGGTCTCACGAGAAATAACAGGTTCAGATAATGGTCTACCATCAATAGCCTCAACGGCCAGAGGAGTATCCCTTAGCTGGGATGGGATAGAGTGTTTAGTAACAAAAACTTGGTCGATAAAGCTCTCAGCAGCTCCGGAATCTATCAATGCCATAGTTTTTAGTACTCCCTTCTCCCAAGCTAAAGAAACAGGTAGCAAAAGTCTGTGCTCTTAATAATTGTGTATAGAGGACAAAATAGAAACACCCAAGGCCTGTCCCCTAGAGAAACTTAGGTGCGAGCGTTTCCCGGGCGATTAGGACAATTTAGGCGTAGATGCCCTCTTACTCCACAATACATACACAACCCCTCCCTTCTCCTGTACTGTCTCTCCTCTTCTGAGAGGCGAGTATTGCCTATCTGCATAGGTTCTGAAAAAACTGGAATTGTGGATTGAGAATTTTGAAATAAGGGAGCAAGTTTAAAGGAAGATCTACGAGTACTATCTCGAGTGTTTTGTCTCTCTCTTAAACGTTCATCAATACGAGAAATGAAAGAAATTAAATCCTCTAAATTTTCAGGGAGCTCTCTAGTAGCAACCTCGTCTAGAATTACATCTGATAACCCGTTTAAAAATACGTCTATATAGGCCTGTTCATTCCACTTAACTTCTGCCGCCAATGACCTGAACTCTAGTGCATAATCCACAAGGGTTCGGTTATCTTGTCTAAGGCGCAACAGTAATCTAGCTGCATTGACCCTTCTACCCGGAGGGTCAAAAGTTCTTCTAAATGCAGCAACAAAAGCATTATAATTATAGACTAACGGGTTATCATTCTCCCACAGAGGATTGGCCCATCTCAGAGCTTTGTCAATGAGTAGAGTAATAATGAATCCAACCTTCGCCCTATCTGTAGGGTAGGAGCGAGGTTGTAATTCAAAATGAATACCAATTTGGTTTAGGAAACCACGACACTTCTCCGGAGAACCCCCATAACGTACTGGAGGGATAATACGGGAAGAAGCACCTACAGTGGCTACTTCTAGACCTGAACTTACAGGAGAGATGGACGTAGCTCGCATCTCCTCTGGTGGATTACTAGAACGAGATAATAAGGACTGCAGCGCTAGAGCCATCTGGTCCATTCTGTGATCCATGGCGTCAAACCTAGAGTCGGAAGAACCAACCTGAGTGTTTGTACCTGCAGGATCCATGGCCCTGTCGTAATGTCAGGATAGGCACAGGGATCCAACACGCAGAGTACAAACAGGTAATAGGTACGTATACCGGACCTTAGAATGGCCGGACTAACGTAGGTGTAAGTAAAGAATGGTCTAGAGACAAGCCGAGGTCGAAGGAACGAGAGAGCAGGTAAGCGAGAGACAAGCCGAGTCAAGGGTAATAGAGGTAAGCGAGGTAGAACAAACAAGCCGGGTCAAAACCAAAGAGACAGAATAAATAACAAGAGCACTGAGTGACTAGACAAGCTAGAACCACGACAGGGCAATGAACAAATGTAGAAAGCCCTACTTTATACCCTGGTTCCAGATAGGTGAGCACGCCCCCGACGAGTCCTCATTCGTGCTCGGGACTTGATTGACAGGTCGGGACGGGTTGTCGTCATGACGTCGGCTGCTGAGCGCCGCGTCATAAAAGGAAGTGGATCCCTTGCGGCCGGCGTGTAAACGACCGAGGGACCCGCGAGGAACGAGTGATTCACCCCTTCTGGAGGGAAGAACGTCCAAATGTCTCACCTCCTCAGAGGTAGAGACAACAGGTACCCTGACAATAGCCCCCCCCCACACACACACACACACACATACATCATCCAGCACACACACACATCATCCAGCAAACAAACACACACACATCATCCAGCACACACACACACTTCATCCAGCACACACACACTTCATCCAGCACACACAAACTTCATCCAGCACACACACACTTCATCCAGCACACACACACACATCATCCAGCGCACACACACACACATCATCCAGTGCACACACACACATCATCCAGCACACACACACACACACACTTCATCCAGCTCACACACACACACACTTCATTAAGCACACACACACACCCACACACACTTCATCCAGCACACACACACACACATAATCCAGCACACACACACTGTGTAGCGGAGAGCTGATATCCCACAGCTATTCTCCACTGACGATCCCAGGAAGGCTCAGGAACAAGGCAATAGTAGATCCATAGGCAGAGTTTCCAGCAGGCAAAGTAACACAGCGATATCCCCACAGCAATCCCAATAACTGGACGACACACAGTTTCAGGAACAGAACTGCTGGCTGGTACATCCAGCCTGCCTTTTATTACAACTGTACACAGACAAGCCACACCCAGGGGGAGGCATAAAACAACCAATGGTATCTTGGGTACAACCCACACATCCCCTCCCCTTAGTGTGACACATAATCCCATTATTGTACAGTTTCAAACATAACTTTTACACCATATTCATAACTTCTATAATATTCATCACATTCGCATAAAAATACATATTCACAATCAATCCATTCAGGGGAATAACATATAAAAAATGGCATGAATCAGACCAGGGGTTCAAAAGTTAGTAAAAGTATCTTTTGTTCCCCCTGGCTGATTGTATTTTAATCTGGCTCAAACAGTAAAAGTAAAACCATCCCCACAATGCATCCTGGCTTCCTCCCTTCTGCCCTGGAGATAATTGGAGAAGGAATCTAATTATCTCCAAAGACAGAGCCAAACTCCATTACCCACATGGCAGACAAAAAGACAGTAAAAGACATAAAATTACATACTGATACATTTAGTACATAAAACACACATTTCTACATATCCCCAGATAGCTTTGATCTGACTGCACATTATTAGATGAATGGCACTCAGATCACACGAATAAGCCTTTCTGCAGGGAAAATAAACAGTTTAACCTGCAGGGCCATAGTCCAAAGGCAAGAGGCGGGCAAGCAGCCCCCTCCAAGGACACGTGGCGAGGTCGGTTTCGCCACACTTCTCCCCTTTGCCCCCCAGACTAACAGGGTAGATGAGGGCAATCCATAATACAGGGAGGACAGCCACAATAGGGTTCCGCTACACACTGCATTCATTAAACACACTATGCACTCACTACAAACACACTACATTCATTATACACACTCTGCACTCACTACAAACACACTACATTCATTATACACACTCTGCACTCACTACAAACACACTACATTCATTATACACACTCTGCACTCACTACAAACACACTACATTCACTATACACACTTTGCACTCACTACACACTACATTCATTATACACACTGCATTCACTACACACACTACATTCATTATACACACTCTGCACTCACTACAAACACACTGCATTCATTATACACACTTTGCACTCACTACAAATACACTGCATTAATTATACACACTCTGCACTCACTACAAACACACTACATTTATTATTCACACTGCACTCACTAAAAAAACACTCTACACTCCCTACAAACACACTGCATTCATTATACACACTCTGTACTCACTAGAAACACACTGCATTCATTAAAAACACTATGCACTCTCTACAAACACACTACATTCATTATACACACTCTGCACTCACTACAAACACACTACATTTATTATGCACACTCTGCACTCACTACAAACACACTACATTCATTATACATACTCTGCACTCACCACAAACACACTACATTCACTATACACACTTTGCACTCACTACAAACACACTACATTCACTATACACACTTTGCACTCACTACACACTACATTCATTATACACACTGCATTCACTACACACACTACATTCATTATACACACTCTGCACTCACTACAAACACACTACATTCATTATACACACTCTGCACTCACTACAAACACACTGCATTCATTATACACACTCTGCACTCACTACAAACACACTACATTCATTATACACACTCTGCACTCACTACAAACACACTACATTCATTATACACACTCTGCACTCACTACAAACACACTACATTCACTATACACACACTTTGCACTCACTACACACTATATTCATTATACACACTGCACTCACTACACACACACTACATTCATTATACACATTCTGCACTCACTACAAACACACTACATTTATTATACACACTGCACTCACTACAAACACTTCATTATACACACTCTGCTCTCACCACAAACACACTACATTTATTATACACAATCCGCACTCACTACAAACACACTGCATTCATTATACACACTCTACACTTACTACAAACACACTACATTCATTATACACACTCTACACTTACTACAAACACACTACATTCATTATACACACTCTACACTTACTACAAACACACTACATTCATTATACACACTCTACACTTACTACAAACACACTACATTCATTATACACACACTGCACTCACAACAAACACACTACATTCATTATACACACTCTGCACTCACAACAAACACACTACATTCATTATACACACTCTGCACTCACTACAAACACACTACATTTATTATACACACTGCACTCACTACAAACACACTACATTCATTATACACACTGCACTCACTACAAACACACTACATTCATTATCCATACTCTGCATTCACTACAAACACACTACATTCATTATACACATCCTGTACTGCACTATATGCATAGGAGTGTAATTTTTTTTTAGGGGGGGGGGGAGGCGGAATCTTGGGTGAGTTCCCACACTTTTTTCCCCAGGACTTGACCCCTGTTCTATAGTCACAGGTAGAAGAAGCCTAAGATCTTTCTTATCATTGAAGGAGGTCATACACATAACACCCAAGGCCTGTCCTCCTTGAGGGCTTAGGTGCGGGAGTTTTCCGGCCGGTTAGGACATGTAAAGCGGGAATGTCCTTTCTTGCCACAATACAAGCATAAGCCCTCCCTTCTACGGTATTGTCTCTCTGTCTCAGACAATTGTGTAACTCCCAATTGCATTGGCTCTGGAGGAGTAACTGTTGTTGTCTTAGACGAGGGATAAGTCAAGGCTAGGCGTTCCGGCACCCTTCTAGGTCTCTCCCTAGTGTTTTGCCTATGCGGAGACGTTCGTCAATGTGAGCCAGATAAGTAATTAGTTCCTCCAGAGTATTAGGTAAATCTCTGGTGGCCACTTCATCTAAGAGTTTGTCAGATAATTCATTCATAAATACATCTACAAACGCTTGTTCGTTCCATCTAACCTCAGCAGGAAGAGTACGGAATTCCAGAGCATAGTCAAATAGGAAACGTGGGCCTTGTCTCAAACGTAACAAAGTTTTGGCAGCGTTAGTCCTTCTCCCTGGGGGGTCAAAGGTTCTCCTAAAAGCTGAGACAAATTCAGTATAGTTAAAAACTATCGGGTTGTCGTATCCCACAAGGGATTAGCCCAGACTAATGCCCGATCTACTAATAGGGTAATTATATAACGATACAGTTCCACACAAAAGATTAGTGTTCAAACTCAAGGAAATCGGTCTCGATGAAAATGCTTGTTCTTGGGTAGAACATTGGCTTAAAAACAGAATACAAAGAGTTGTCGTTAATGGTAAATTTTCAAGCTGGACAGAGGTGGCAAGTGGTGTCCCTCAGGGGTCTGTTCTGGGACCCCTTCTATTTAACATTTTTATAAATGATCTTGAAGACAGCATTGAAAGTCATGTTTCAGTGTTTGCAGATGACACAAAACTTTGTAAAATAATACAATGTGAGCAAGATATTACTTTGCTGCAGAAGGATTTAGATAGACTGGAGGACTGGGCACTCAAATGGCAGATGAAATCTAATGTTGAAAAATGCAAAGTTATGCACTTCGGCGTAAAGAATACACAAGCAACGTATACCCTTAATGGAAGCGAATTAGGGATAACAACACACGAAAAGGACTTGGGAATTGTTATAGACAACAAACTATGCAACAATGTGCAATGTCAATCAGCAGTGGCCAAGGCCAGTAAGGTATTGTCATGCATGAAAAAGGGCATTCATTCTCGGGACGAGAATATAATTTTGCCTCTCTATAAATCACTGGTAAGACCACATATTGAATATGCTGTGCAATTTTGGGCACCTGTTCTAAAGAAGGATATCATGGCACTAGAAAAAGTGCAGAGGCGGGCTACAAAATTAATAAAAGGAATGGAACATATCAGCTATGAAGAAAGGTTAACAAATTTAAACCTATTTAGTTTAGAAAAACGTCGCCTGAGAGGGGATATGATAACATTATACAAATATATTCGGGGCCAATACAAACCATTGTGTGGAAATCTATTCACAAACCGGACTTTACATAGGACACGAGGCCATGCGTTTAGACTGGAAGAAAGAAGATTTCGTCTAAGGCAAAGGAAGGTTTTTTTACTGTAAGAACAATCAGGATGTGGAATTCTCTGCCTGAAGAAGTGGTTTTATCAGAGTCCATACAGATGTTCAAACAGCTACTAGATGCATACTTGCAAAGACAGAATATTCAAGGATATAATCTTTCAATGTAGGGTAATAACTGCTTGATTCAAGGATAAATCTGACTGCCATTCTGGGGTCAATAAGGAATTTTTTGTCCTAGCTTGTTGCAAAATTGTGCTTCAAACTGGGGTTTTTTTTTTTTTTTCTCTTTTGGATCAACAGCAAAAAACAGGTGTGAGGAAGGCTGAACTTGATGGACGCAAGTCTCTTTTCAGCTATCTAACTATGTAACTATGTAACTATGTAACTATGTAATATAACCAATTTTAGCCCTGTCAGTAGGATATGCTATTGGATGGAGTTCAATATAAATGCTGACTTGGTTCAAGAAACCTTGACATCCCTTAGGATCACCCCCATATCGAAGAGGAGACGTAGCCTGATTGGACGTGCTTGCAGCAAGCATTTCCATAGGGTGTTCCTGAGGTCTCTGGGTAGGGATTTGCTCCTCCGGTTGGAGATGAGCAGTATGGGTTAGTAAAGTTTGTACGGCTAGAGCGATCTGGTCCATACGATGATCCAGTTCCTCGAACCGATTGTCAGGTACTGGCCCAAGAGGGTTAACACCTGCAGGGTCCATGGCCCTAGTGTAATGTCACGATAGTGACCCCTTCTCACAGAGTGTAACCTAAAATAGAACGTTTACAGGACCTTAGAATGGCCGGACTAACGTTTAGAGTAGTCAAAAGCAATAGCCAGAGATCAAGGGAGTACGGAAGACGGATAAACGATAACCAAGCCAAAGTACAGGGAACCAGAGAGTAGAGTAGTCAATAAGGAAAGCCAAAAGTCAATAACCAGGAAAGAATCAATAGATAGCTTGAGAGCACTAGAGGAACCAACAAGAACCACACTAGGGCGCCTTACAACTGTCAGGGCCGCCCTTTTATAGTGTGGGGTATATTGCTTTAAAACCACGCCCCCAAAAGGTCCGGGGGCGTGGCCGCGTACGAGTTACGTCGGCATTTACTTGCCGGCTACGGCGCGCATGCGCCGTATTATAAAAAACCGAGTGGTGTGAGCGGCCGGCGTCAGAAAGGCTGTGCCGCTCCCCGGATGAGGATGCCGTTGTCGTTACAGATACTCCACCTTGTATATATTTGTGACAATCTTCTACTGAAGCCCAAACGTGATTTGTGAACAAAAGGAATAAAAGTGTAGCTAGGTCCTCTATCCCGCTACACAAATAGACGAATGAGTAGTAGTTCTGCCACAATTCTGCTGCATGCTTATGGGATAAACTCTGAGTGAGTATTATATATTTGAGTTTCGGAGGAGAATTTTCACTGCAGAAGCTGTAAAAAAGTAGGACTAATTGCAAATGTAGAGGTTACAATGCCATAATCTTTTTTTAATTCATTATTTTTTACTCTATTTAGTTTTTTATTTCATACTGAGTACATCACGTAAATAAATGCTTCAAAAACAAGATTGGTCAATTATAGCTCAGAAGAGTATCCCTTTATACTGATTGATTGTACCTTTTCAGAAGACAACTGTGATGTCAGAGCTCAGTTTTTTAATGGAATCTTATTAAAGAATACTTTTATTTGTTGGGTTCATAACTGCGTTTATCACAGGTGCAACCGATTATCGTTGACTCAGCCTCTAATCGCTTTTAAAGTCAATTAATTTTTTTTTTTTTTTCAATTTATGTTTTATTGAAAATTTTATATAGTTTAACATCATTATCTGTCTTATGCGTTACAAAGTTTCATATGTGACAAGTAATGTAAAACATCAATTATGCATATGGTTAGTATGTAGGCGTAGAATATTAACGTAAAACTCTTAGTGAACATATAGGTATTATATAGGTGGGTAGGTAGGTAGGGGGTTAAACTCTCGTTATTTTAGCAGCAGCCCTGGGTAATAGACACATTTTCAGTGCAATTATTGAGTCACTTAGCAAATCTGCGTTCTGGCTCTCTTATGGCTGCAGGTGTCAGCCTCTTTATTGTCACGGTGCTCGGTGCTTTGTGTTGCTTGTGCTTATGGTGTAGACATTGCTCCGGTTCCGCTATTGTAGCTTCTGGTAGAGGGGTCCCTTGCTGTTGCATTGTCGTCAGTCCTGTGTGTTTTAGGAAGCTGTCTGGGTCATCTGCTGAGGTGAGTGTGCAGCTTTCACCTGCGATGACAGTGGTGAGGGATCCATCCATGCCCCAACGGTATCTCAGGTTAGCATCTCTCAGTTTCCTAGCCACAGGCGCCAGTTTACGCTTTTCTGTGAGCGCTGAAAATGGCGTATCAGGGTACACTGCTACCTTGTGGCCTTCGTGGGTCACTGTGCCTAGTTCCCTTGATCGGGTCATGATTGCGGCCCGTATGGAGATGTCCCTGGTGACAATGATGACGTCTCTGGGCGCTTCTTTGGGCGCTGCTGCGGATTTTCGCACCCTGAAAGCTGAGGTGATTTGTGCCCTGTCCGTGGGGCCTCTAATGCTCATGGCTGTCATGAGGTTATGTATATAGGGCAGGAGCTGTGCGTCGTCTATGTGTTCTGGGACACCTCTAAGGCGCAGGTTTTTTCGTCTGTGCCTTGCCTCCATAATAGACATCGAGCGTCTCAGGTCTCGTACCTGTAGGTTGAGCTCCTGTAGGTTCTGATCTGTGTCAGATAGTTTTTTGTCTCTGGTTGTCTCCCTTGTCTCCAGGTCGCGGACTGTGCGGCGTACATCCTCCACTTCCGTCTGGACCTTCTGGAGGTCCTCTTTCCAGATCTGCCGTAGGTCGAGCAGGAGCCTCTTGATATCCCCTTTTGTGGCTGGGGTCTCGTCTGCCTCATGCTCCGGCGAGCTGTCTCGGACCTCTGAACGAGACGAGGGCAGGGAGTCCACCTCTTCTGCAGAGGCTTCTGGTGAGTAAAAGGCCTCAGGCGCCATCTTGGGCCTTCGTGGAGGCTCAAAGGAGAGTCTAATGTCGGGCTGCCGGGGCGTAACTGAACTCAGATTTTTTCGGTTTTTCTTCCCCATAGTCTCTGTTTGGGGGTTTTGTTTGTCTCGGGTGGTTATTTTTATTTTTCCCGTTGTTTAGGGCCTTAGTGTCTATTGTGGAGAGCGGAGCTCCGTGGAGAGACGTCCGCTCAGTTCAGCCGCTGGCCACGCCCCCACCAAGTCAATTCATTTTAACAATACTGTCATGCAGAGTGGACAGTCACTGCTGACTTCCACATACATTTCCTTTAACAGAAACAAAATATTAAAATGGCATGACCGGAGGATGTTATGAAATGATATAAGGCACAGAGCTTCATTTAGATATAAATATTAAATAAAGTTGAGATTCCAGACCTGTCAAGTCTAACAGATTTTAAGTTATTTATTGGCTATTACTTTTGCAATAAGACAGCACTTGCTTTTTCGGTTTAAGTGCTTGGAATTTGACTTTTGAAAAGTTACTTACTGTAAATCTAGGGACACGGGAAGGATATCCTAGAAAAATAATATTTTACAAATTTAGTTTACATAAAGACTGACCATATATTTTATGTAATACATTACATATTCAAGGAATAAAAAATATTGCAAAAAAAAAAAATACAAGTTAAAATAATATGTTACATGCCATTTAAAGTATCCCTTGGTCCACTTCTTAGTGGGTCTGCTTGCTGCACACACACATTAGGATGAGATGCTCCAATTTAGGAATGCCTTATTCTAATCGGAATGGACTGATTTTATCCCACAATCTACCTAGCAGAGATTTATGTTATAAAGCACCGTTTAACGATCTGGGCTATGTTTTACATTCATCAGAGCAGTTACGGCACAGAAAGGAGAGACCCCTCAGTGCTGATGTTCCATTTGATTAGTGGTTGAACAATTATTGTAATACACATGTCTGAAATTCAATTGCCTGAGCTAAAATGCAGCAATGGGTTTTCTATCAACATTTATTACTGTAATCTACGGCAGAACTGGTGTACATCCAACTGAGAAAAATGTAGAGCAATATAGGCCGAGAGAGACATAAAGTGAAAGACAGATTAGATTTAATATTGTGATTGAGGACAGAGGAGTCTACATATACCCAGTGGTGTATTTTGGATTTGTGCTGCCCTAGGCACGACTATATTCGGGCACCCCCAAAATCTAAATTTGCCCCCCTAAATTCGTGTCAAGGCCACTTTTTTGACTGACAGACACATGCCCTCATTGATACATGCACTGATATACACTCACTGACAGATACACAGTCATTGGCATACACTGTTTAACCAACACACAATTTCACTGACAGACACACACTGACAGGCACACACTCTCAGATACACATAAAATGACATACACACACTGACACACACTCACAGGCACATCCATTCTCACTGAAACACACACACTGACAGCTACACTCACTCACTCACTCATTCACTCACAGTAAATTGGACAGCCCCCAGAACATGAGGCAAACAAGGCATTTGTCTGGGAGCTTGGGGTGGCATTTTTTTGCCACTCCCCCCTGAAAGTGCCGCCCTAGGAAATTCCTTGTTTGTAATTCAACTTACAGTTAGTGAAAAGCATTATAAAGCCCATATAGAGATTCACTAATTAGATAATTCACATTAAAAAAAATTACTGCAGAACTCATGATATTTGCTGATATTGAAGTAAAAGGATATATAATTACAATATTTATTTATTACCAGCCTATTCTGCTTCAAGTACAATGGGTTGTTCTCAGTGTACCCCACTTTCCACCCCCCCTCCCCTAATTCCCTTTTTTCTTTTCCTTTTGGTCCAGGTGTCCATTTGGAGGTGACCACGGGAAAGCATATATTTCAGGAGAGTTTCTGGAAACTCTTTAAGCAGTAAGTATTGAAGTTAGCATGTTAATCTAAAATGTAGGTGCCACTGCTATTTGTTTACTAATATAGGAGATTTTAAGTACCGTAGCTAAATGCTAAACTATATATCATTTTTTTTTATGTGCTGTTCCTTAATCTGTATTTTGTTTATGATATCACATGCAGTAAGTACAGCAAAATTATATATTTGTACAGCACAGAGATTTGAAAAGTGTTTTAGCAACCTGCATTGATCTCTTTACTTAACTTACCTTTGAAACTTGCTTTACTGTGTGGGAGGAAAGGGGATGTTATATCAACCTATTTACAAAGACTGAAACGGTCAGAATGGAACTCTGACAGATAAATACAATTTCTATCAAGCTGAATATCATTCATGGGCTATTAAACAAGGTAATCGGTGCTTTATAGCTTGAATTTGGATGTGAATTAATTTGGAATTCAAAATATAAAAAAGTGTACAGTATATGGGGGTGGCGGCGTCTGACTGCCATACTGGACAAAGGCAACCTATCTGATCTGCGTGCACAAGGTCTATACAACCTTATTTAATAAAAATAAATCGAAAGAAAGCCCAGGCAATTCTTGGAATCTTCTCTAAAGATATAACTGGACACTGGTACTGGACATCTTGAACAGTTCAAGTTCATGGTGGCACTACAGCCTATCCGATGGCCCATGAGTGAGTAAGGCGGCTGATCTTTCCACCCTATGTCCCTTGGGGACCTGCTGAGTACAACTGACCCCGTTCCCATTTACTCCCCCTGCCTCTGGAGGGGTTTATCCCAGTGCTTTTCAACTTACTGGCACTTGTGTAAGCTGCTCCTGTGGACCTACAGCACCAGACCTGTCCACCAGCGACTTTCACACTGGTGACTGCAGGCAACATGGCAAAGGCTATGTGTCAGGCAACATCTGATGCACTTTGGAGAGATACTCTGGAGGCATTAAATTTACTATACACCAACTAAAGCTGGAATACAGTCAGGGAGCTGAAAGACAATCACCATCAGCCTGGCATACTATACAGCAGCGTCAAGAAGCGTACCAGGGAATAAGGCCTGATCCTGCTTTGACTGAGTGCAACTTACTGGAAGAAAGAAGATTTCGACTAAGGCAAAGAAAAGGTTTTTTTACTCTAAGAACAATAAGGATGTGGAATTCTCTGCCTGAACAAGTGGTTTTATCTGAGTCCATACAGATGTTCAAACAGCGACTAGATCCATACTTGCAAAAACAGAATATTCAAGGATATAATCTTTCAATGTAGAGTAATAACTGCTTGATCCAAGGATAAATTTGACTGCCATTCTGGAGTCAAAAAGGAATTTTTATTCCTAGTTTGTTGCAAAATTGGAAGGGTTTCAAACTGTTTATTTTTTTTGCCTTCTTTTGGATCAACAGCAAAAAACACATTTGAGGAAGGATGAACTTGATGGACGCAAGTCTCTTTTCAGCTATGTTACTATGTAACTCATCAGAGAGACCCCAGAGTCTACTCCGTTGCCTTTCTCTGGGAGAAGCAACCCCTCTGCACCACCTCCAATCTACAAAAGCTTGCACCTGCTGGGAAGAATGCTTATTCTCTACAATGGTGGCTGATTAGCGGTGGCCCTGGGGCGTAACATTCCTCAGATGGGACCAGGGTCCAGGCACTCCAGGATATGGCAAAAGGTAAATAGATGCAGCACTGGCTCCAAAAATGGCAGCAAACTATGGTACTTGCATACCCTAATAATCAGTGATGTATTTAGTATCTGTGCTGCCCTAGGCATGACGGAACTCGGGCAACCCCTAATTTAAATTTGCCACACCCCTTCCTGTCAATGCCACACCCCTTCCTGTTAAACGACTAACACACACTTTGACAGACACACTTTCAGATACACTGACATACACACACTGATTTGACACAAACAATCACTGACTCACTGACATACACACAAACACTGACATACACACACACTGACAGACATACACAATCACTCAGACACACACACATTCACTGACAGACACTCACTCACAGACACACACACACACACACACACACACCTGCTGGCAGGTCAGGGAGGGAGAGAGGACCCAGGGAAGCTCTAACCTGTAGCTCCGTCGGGTTCTCCTTTTGCAAGCTCAGAGCGTTGCCGCAGTTACCATGGCAACGCTCCGAATCTCGTGAGAGTGAACGCTAGCAGCTCATGTCACCACCAGGGCTTCTCCACCGGACCACCAGGGATTGCAGGAAATGTCCCCTCTCCCAGGCAAAGGTAAGCAGGGAAGAGGGACATCATTTTTATTTTTAATTAAAAAAAAAAGTATATATTTATTCATTTGGCCTCCTACCCCCACAGACCCCACACCACAAAATAGCTCCCCCATACATACACACTGCCCCCCATGCACACACACTGCCTTCCCATAGACACACACTGCCACCCATACACACAATTACCCCATACACACACACTACCCTCCATACACACACATACACTGCACCCCCCCCACACACACAGTACCCCTCACAACCTGCCCCCTTCACACACACTGTACCGCCCACACACACTGTACCCCTCACACAACCTGCACACCCCCCCACACACACACACTGCACCCCTCATGAACAAACTGCCCCACATACACACACACTGCACCCCTCTCACACACACACACACACACAAACTACATCCTTCACAAACACAATGCACCCCTGTACACACACTGCATCCATCACACACACATGCACACTGCACCCCTCACACACACACACACACTACAGCCCCTATCCCGGCAGACCCCAGGTAAGTTGTCAAACTGTTCTTAAACAGTTTGACTACTTACCCTGGGAAGGCACTACGGCACTACTGGCATCATAACCAATACAACGTAATGTAGTGGTTATTGTTCCTGGATTATTTCTTTAAATAATCTACCAGTGCCACTCCCAAGATTAGGGGCCTAGTATATGCCGCAGTGCTGTACATATATACAACCTAGAAATTTTTTTTGACTTGGGTTGCCTTGGAAAAATATTGAAATATTAACTGCGATTTACCCAATGGAAAATACGGAGGAACATCCTTTACAAGTTATATCAGTAAACGGGGATTATACCGCTTTTGGATCTTACTAAGAGCTGAATTGGAAGCTTTTTGCTTGTGAGTGCATTTTATTCTCTTTTTATATACACACTGGGTTTGTTCTATTGAGTTGCACTATTGGATCCCCTTTTTATGTATTCCATGTGAGATGCATATAATGTGAAGGTAACGTAAGACGTACCAGTGTCCCTCCATAGACCTTGTTGTGATTATTCACCTAATATCCTGTGACAAGGATTATATTGTCAGAAGCAGATACAATCGAGCCAACAAACGGCTCCTTGTTTGTGAGTGTATTTTATAAAAATAATTGCTTCTGCACTGGTTACAAATAGAGATGTCCCGAATAGTTCGGGGCGAACATAGCTTGTTCGCGTTCGCAACGGCTGGCGAACATATGCGATGTTCGGTCCGCCCCCTATTCGTCATCATTGAGTAAACTTTGACCCTGTACCTCACAGTCAGCAGACACATTCCAGCCAATCAGCAGCAGACCCTCCCTCCCAGACCCTCCCACCTCCTGGACAGCATCCATTTTAGATTCATTCGGAAGCTGCATTCTTTTTTTTTTTTTTGACAGAAGTGTGTTATATTTGAGCATGCTAGGCTGAACGTGCGTATATCATGGCTAGTTGCACTGAGGGTATGAGTATATAGCAGTACATTGTTGTGAAAGATGGCTGTCATGTGTAGGGTGTAGCTTGCACGTTGTCAACTGTGTATTTATATCAGCAGCTCCACCACTAGTTATAAATCAAGTGTGAGTCGCCCCATGAGATGAGACTAGTGAATAACATAATACATGAACGGTTAAAGTAAAGGCATGTAAGGAACTATGACAATAAACTCTTTAGGAGGTGAAATAATGACATGTTTAAACGCTTGCTACTTTACGATTAGTTAATGTGCAGAGAGCAGTTCATGTGATCAAAGGCATGGTGTGGAGGATCGGCTATAGTGAGACATGCTTGGCAGGGTGCTGTTTACTGCTTGTGCTCATCCGATCCCTTCTGGGCATCAGGTGCAGACCATGGGAGTCCCTGATACCTGGAACAACAAAGGCAAGTCTCTGGCTGAGTGCCGGGTTCGCGGCTTGAGGTGGTGGAAGCTTGTTTTGTAAGGTGGTCGGATCTGTCCCGGTGGTGCTTCACGTCCAGTGTGGGATTGTGGTGGCTTAAGGTGGAGGCGAGTGCTTGACGTGGGGCAGGCTCTGCATTTCTGTTTGTGCCTCCGGTCCCGTCTTCGACGCCTTTTGTGTTGGTGCATTTTAATGGGGACTGCTTCGCTTAGCTGTGGTGGAGCTTGTTGGGGCTTCCTGCTTGTTATTTGCTTCCAAAATTGATTAAAGAGTCTGTCCAGCTTAGACTCAATATCCTGCCATGCTTTGCTGGTACCAGGAGGACACACGGCTGCCGCCATATTGGGAGAGTCGCAGATGAGTATGTCAGCCTGGGCGGCTGTGCTCTGTGCGTCCATTAGCTCCAGACAGCCTCTCAGGGGTGGACCGGGATAACCCCCACCGGTCCGGGGGTGGGGGGGTAACGGAGCTCCTGCCGGGAAGTAGCTGCTCCTGGGCATCCCAGGATCGGGAGATCGGCCGCCTCTCCCGCACGGTGAGCACCAGGCCACTCTTGCCACGTGGAGGTAAGTAAGACTCTGTCGAGTTGCTGACCACTATTAAGCATGTCGGGTTGGTTAGGTAGGAGCAACATTGCTGGATCATCCCCTTCTGGGGTGAAATTCGCTTGTTGATAGCTGCTTAAAGTGAGATATTGAGGGAGCTCACACGAAGTGCGTCTTTCCTCCATGACAGCTAGGCCCCGCCCCACCGGAAGCTGCATTCTTAGTGAGAGGAGGGACAGTGTAGCTGCTGCTGATTTATTAGGGAAATTGATAGCTAGGCTAGAGTATTCAGTGTCCACTACAGTCCTGAAGGACTCATCTGATCTCTGCTGTAAGGACAGCACCCCAAAAAGCCCTTTTTATAACATCAGTCTGCTTTTTTTTTTTTGTGTAATCAGTTGCCTGCCTGCTAGCGTGTGTGTCAGGCTCACAGCGTATACTGTGCCCACTTGCCCAGTGCCACCACTCATATCTGGTGTCACAATAGCTTGCATTTAAAAAAAACAAAAAAATTTTGACTGTAATATAATAGCAGTCAGTTTCCTTCATACGTGTGCATTTCAGGGCCTGCCAGGGCACAGTGTCACACCAGTGCAACTACTATCTGGTGTAACAGTAGTGTACATTAAGAAAAATAAATAGAAATTTGACTGTGAAATAATAGCAGTCAGTTTCCTTCACACGTGTGCGTTTCAGGGCCTGCCAGGACACAGTGTCACACCAGTGCAACTCATATCTGGTGTAACAGTAGTGTACATTTAAAAAAAAAAAACACACTTTTTTGACTGTGAAATAATAGCAGTCAGTTTCCTTCACACGTGTGTGTTTCAGGGCCTGCCAGGGCACAGTGTCACACCAGTGCAACTCATATCTGGTGTAACAGTAGTGTACATTTAAAAAAAAAACCAAAAACACTTTTTTGACTGTGAAATAATAGCAGTCAGTTTCCTTCACACGTGTGCGTTTCAGGGCCTGCCAGGGCACAGTGTCACACCTGTGCAACTCATATCTGGTGTAACAGTAGTGTACATTTAAAAAAAAAAATACAATTTTGACTGTAATAGATTGAATAGCAGTTAGTTGTCTGCAAGCGTGTGTGTCAGGCCTACAGCGTCTACTCTGCCAACTTCTGCCAGTGCACAGTGCCACTCATATCTGTTGTCACAGTAGCTTGCATGCATAGTACCACTAATCGAAAAAAAAATGACAGGGAGAGGCAGGCCACCCCGCAGGGGCCGTCGTGGTCGTGGTGCTGTGATTCCCTTTGGCCCTAGAATAATGCCCAGTGTTTAGAGGCCACGTACCCTGAACTCGAAAAGTTCTGAGGACATAGTTGACTGGCTAACACAGGACACACAATCTTCTACAGCTTCCGCTCGGAACCTTGACGCACCATCCTCCTCCAGCTTCGGGCACCTCTCAAGTTACCACTCGCCCGCCTGCCGCCACCACCAACACTAGCACCACAGTCGCTTCACTTGATCTGTCAGAGGAGTTATTTACACATCAGTTGGAAGAAATGAGTGATGCTCAACCATTATTGCCAGAGGATGTAGATAAGAGGGATATGTCTCAGTCAGGCAGCATTACACACATGGACGTACGGTGTGATGATGATGATGATGTTGTACCCGCTGCTGCTTCCTTTGCTGAGTTGTCAGATACAAGTGAAGCGGTTGATGATGACGATGCGTCCGTGGATGTCACGTGGGTGCCCGCTAGAAGAGAAGAAGAACAGGGGGAAAGTTCAGATGGGGAGACAGAGAGGAGGAGGAGACGAGTTGGAAGCAGGGGGAAGTCTTCGCAAGGAGCTAGTAGCACAGTCAGACAGCATGCATTGGCACCCGGGGTCAGCCCGACAGCACGCCAATCAACGCATGCTGTGTCCACCACCAGAATGCCGTCATTGCAGAGCTCAGCAGTGTGGCATTTTTTTTGTGTGTCTGCCTCTGACAACAGCGATGCCATTTGCAACCTGTGCCAAAAGAAACTGAGTCGTGGGAAGTCCAACCCACTTAGGTACAACTGCTTTGCGTAGGCAGATGATCTCAAATCACAAACGCCTATGGGATCAACACATGAGTACAAGCAGCACACAAACTCAAAGCCGCCATCCTCCTCCTGGTCCAGCATCTTCAGCCACGTCAACCACTGCTGTCCTCCTTGCCCCCTCTCAACCATCCGCCACTCCGTCTCTCGCCATTGAGTAGTTCCCGCTCATCTGCCCACAGTCAGCTGTCTGTCAAGGACATGTTTGAGCGTAAGAAGCCAATATCAGAAAGTCACCCCCTTGCCCAGCGTCTGACAGCTGGCTTGTCTGAACTATTAGCCCACCAGCTTTTACCATACAAGCTGGTGGAGTCTGAGGCATTCAAAAAATTTGTGGCTATTGGGATACCGCAGTGGAAGGTACCTGGATGAAATTTCTTTGCACAAATGGCAATTCCCAACCTGTACTCGATTGTGCAAAAGGAGGTAATGGCATGTCTGGCACACAGTGTTGGGGCAAGGGTCCATCTGACCACTGATACCTGGTCTGCAAAGCATGGTCAGGGCAGGTATATCACCTACACTGCGCATTGGGTAAACCTGCTGACGGCTGCCAAGCATGAAATGCGTGGCTCTGCAGAGGAGTTGGTGACACTGCCACGACTTGCAGGCAGGCCTGCTGCCACCTCCTCTACTCCTCCTACTCCATCCTCTTCCATAACCTCCTCGGCTGAGTCCTCTTCTACTGCTGCGTCTTGCTCCACATCAACGGCACCCCCCCAGCTCCCCAGGTACTATTCCACATCCTGGATATGGCAGTGTCATGCCGTCTTGGGTTTGACTTGCTTGAAAGCAGGGAGTCACACCGGACAAGCACTCCTGTCTGCCCTGAACGCACAGGTGGAAAAGTGGCTGACTCCGCACCAACTGGATATCGGCAAAGTGGTTTGTGACAACGGAACAAATTTGTTGGCGGCATTGAAGTTGGGCAAGTTGACACATTTGCCGTGCATGGCACATGTGTGTAATCTGATCGTACAACGCTTTGTGCATAAGTACACAGGCTTACAGGACGTCCTGAAGCAGGCCAGGAAGGTGTGTGGCCATTTCAGGCGTTCCTACACGGCCATGGCGCACTTTGCAGATATCCAGCGGCGAAACAACATGCCAGTGAGGCGCTTGATTTTTGACAGCCCGACACGTTGGAATTCAACACTCCTAATGTTTGACCGCCTGCTCCAACAAGAAAAAGACGTTAATGAATATTTGTATGACCGGGGTGCTAGGACAGCCTCTGTTGGGCTAGGAATTTTTTTGCCACGTTACTGGATGCTCATGCGCAATGCCTGTAGGCTCATGCGTCCTTTTGAGGAGGTGACAAACCTAGTCAGTCGCACCGAAGGCACCATCAGTTTTCTTCCTGGAGCGTGCCCTGTGAAGAGTGCTGGATCAGGCTGTAGATGAGCGTGAAGAGGAAGAGGAAGAGTTGTGGTCACCATCACCACCAGAAACAGCCTTATCAGCATCGCTTGCTGGACCTGCGGCAATGCTGGAAGAGGATTGCGAGGAAGAGGAGTCAGAGGAGGAATGTGGCTTTGATGAGGAGGAGGAAGCCCAACCACAACAGGCATCCCAGGGTGCTCGTTGTCACCAGGGCCGGACTGGCCCACCGGGATACCGGGAAATTTCCCGGTGGGCCGTCGGCACCTGGGGCCGGGCAGACATGTGGGTGTGCTGGCGGCCACTGGAGGAACTTTTCTGGTGGCCGCAGGGGAAGCTGTGCTGTGTCTGCTCTCCAGCGCGCTACTGAATGAGACCGGGGCCGGAATATGACGTCATATTCTGGCCCCGGTCTCATTCAGTAGCGCGTGAGGGCGGGGGAGCAGACACAGCACAGCTTCCCCTGCGGCCACCAGAAAAGTTCCTCCAGCGGCCGCCATCCCAGTTTCTTCTGTGTCCGCCATCCCTGCACTGGCGGATCCAGGGGTGGGGCAACGGGGAAATTGCCCCCCCGAGAATCCGAGGTTCTCCCTCTCCCCTGCCGGCTAATGCAGGGCTGGCCTGTCCAAGCGCCAGCCCTGCAATGTGCCTTCATGGACCGGAGGGGAGATCAGAGATCTCCCTCTCCGGTCCGCAGGCACTGTTTGCTGGCCGCTGGCAGGGGAGGGAGAGAGAGAGGACCTGGGAGAGCTCAGTCTGCAGCTCCTCCAGGTCCTTCTCTCGCGAGCACGGAGAGTTGCTGCGGCAACGCTCCGGATCTCGCGAGAGTGAACTCTAGCCCTAGAGACCGGGGCTAGAGTTCACTCTCACCACATGGACCACCAGGGATTCCCCACCGGACCACCAGGGATCGAGAAATGTCCCCCCTCCTCCCTAAACAAAGGTAAGAAGGGAGGGGGGACATTATGTATATTTAAAAAAAAAAAAATTTATCAAATAAAAAAAACATTAAAAAAAAGCCCCACATCCTTATCACACACATACCCTACAAACACACACATACACTGCCCCCACACACACACATTGTCCCCCAACTACATAGACTGCCCCCAAACACACACATTGCCCCACATACATACACTGCCCCCATACACACATTGCCCACCATACACATACACTACTGATCTCACACATATACACTTCCCCCATACACACACATTGCCCACATACACTGCCCCAATACACACACACCCTACACACACATTGGCCCCCCACACACATACACTGCATCATACACACAAACTTCCCCCATACACACAAACTTCCCTCCCATACACACATTGCCCCCCACTCACACTGCCACGCACACACACACACTGCCCCCCTAACACACACTGCCGTCCTCACGTACACACTGCAACTTTCACACACACACACACACACTGCTCACACAGTCCTTCTTATAAAACACACACACACACTGCACCCCTGCTCCTATGCCCTACTACAGCCCCATTTCCAAGCAGACCTCAGGTAAGTTGTCAAACTGTTCTTAAATGGTTTGACTACTTACTCTGGGAGGGGGTACTGGCACCATAACCACTACACTGAGCTGTAGTGGGTATTGTGTCTGGATTATTTCTCTAAATAATCTGCAAGTGCCCTTCCCGAGGTCAGGCTCTGGATCCGCCACTGCATCCCTGCTCCTCCAGCGGCCGCCATCACACCCAGCTCTCTGCCCTGCATGACCCCCCACAGGTAATATGTGTTATGCTGTCAGTGTGTGTGTGTCTCATGGTATGTGTCTGTCTGTGTCATGGTGTGTGTGTGTCTGTGGCATGGTCTGTCTGTGGCATGGTGTGTGTGTGTCTGTCAGGGTGTGTGTCATGGTATGTGTCTGTGTCATGGTGGGTGGGTGTGTGTCTGTGTGTCATTGTGTGTGTGTGTATGTGGCATGGTCTGTGTGTATCATGGTATGTGTCTGTCTGTGTCATGGTGTGTGTGTGTGTCTGTCTGTGTCATGGTGGGTGTGTGTGTGTGTGTCATGGTGTGTGTGTGTATGTGGCATGATCTGTGTGTGTCATGGTATGTGTCTGTCTGTGTCATGGTGTGTATGTGTGTGTGTCTGTCTGTGTCATGGTGGGTGTGTGTGTGTGTGTGTGTGTGTGTCATGGTCTGTCTGTGTCATGGTGTGGGTGTCTGTGCCATGGTGTGGGTGTCTGTGTGTCATGGCGTGTGTCTGTGTGTCATGGCGTGTGTCTTGTGTCATGGTGTGTGTCTGTCATGATGTCACTAGAGGTGTCACTTGGAAGCAATGTAAACACTGCCTTTTCTCTGAAAAGTCAGTGTTTACATTGAAAAGCCTGCAGGAACAGGCTATAGACACCAGAACCACTACATTAAGCTGTGTGTGTGTGTGTGCGCGCCTGCTAGTGAGCTTGCTTGCTTGCATGTGTGTGTGTGTCTGCTACTGAGTGAGCTTGTGTTTTTATGTCAATGAGCTTATGTATATCAGTGAGATTGTTTGTCTATGAGGCTGTGTATCAATGAACTTGTGTGTGTCAGTGACATTGTCTGTGTCTATGTGAGTATGCTTACTGTATAATTAAACGTTTTACTATGAAAGGACCAATATTTTATATTAGAAAAAGCAATATATATATATATATATATATCTATTTACTCAATCATCTGGGGTGGCAAGACATATGTGGCCTTACATATTACATGCGACAATATATGGCGCATTGACTTATGGGGCTGGCATATATTTTTTTCCAGGGCTGCTTTGTATCTCCAGTCCGGCCCTGGTTGTCACCTATCTGGTACCCGTGGTGTTGGAAGGGGGGAAGAACATACCTTCATTGAGATCACTGAGCAGGAGGAACAGGAAATGAGTAGCTCGGCGTCCAACCTTGTGCAAATGGGGTCTTTCATGCTGTCGTGCCTGTTGAGGGACCCTCGTATAAAAAGGCTGAAGGAGAACGACCTGTACTGGGTGTCCACGCTACTAGACCCCCGGTATAAGCAGAAAGTGGCGGAAATGTTACCGAATTACAACAAGTCGGAAAGGATGCAGCATTTGCTAAATAAATTAAAAAGTATGCTTTACACAGCGCATAAGGGTGATGTCACAGCACAACGGGAATCTAACAGGGAAAGAGGTGAAAGTCATCCTCCTCCTCCCACGACCACGCCGGCAAGGACAGGACGCTTTAAAGACGTTTTGTTGATGGAGGACATGCAGAGCTTTTTAAGTCCTACGCATCGCCACAGCCCTTCGGGATCCACCCTCAGAGAACGACTCGACCGACAGGTAGCAGACTACCTCGCCTTAACTGCAGATATCGACACTCTGAGGAGCGATGAACCCTTTGACTACTGGAAGGGCAGGCTTGACCTGTGGCCTGAGCTATCCCAATTTGCGATAGAACTTCTGGCCTGCCCCGCTTCAAGTGTCCTGTCAGAAAGGACCTTCAGTGCAGCAGGAGGTATTGTCACTGAGAAGAGAAGTCGCCTAGGTCAAAAAAGTCTAGATTACTCACCTTTATTAAGATGAATGAGGGATGGATCCCGAAGGGACTGACAGTGGGCGATACATTCGGGACACTTTACTGCACTATGGGCACTTAGACCCACTCTTTGTCTTGCACACTGTTATTCCTAGCCAGCATCTGTGATGGGAAATCAGGCAGTCATCTAAACGTTTAGATTGAGCTTTAGCTTAGAACACCCTTGAAGGTGTTTAAGGAGATAAGGGCTAGTTTAGAGGATTCTTCTTAGACCTCTCTGAGTCTTTATAGCCCTTCTACCTATCCAGCATTTCTGGAAACTAGCTAAGAGAAAGGGTGGCTGTGTGTCTGTGATACATTTAACTTTATATCACCTTATTGACACTTTATCACTCCGGTCTCCATACTCTCTGCCTATACCCATCTATTTAGAGGGAATTTCCTTGCCCCTGCCAATATTATATACTAGGTCAGCGGTTCCCAAAGTGTGGGTCGCGACCCACTGGTGGGTCGCAGGGCGATCCCCAGTAGGTCGCGCTGACCCACACATCAAGGGCCGCCAGGCAGTCAGGCAAGCAGACTGACACCAGAAGGGAGCCTGGCCGCTTGCCCTGTATGCCGCCGGGCTCCCTCCAATCAGTCTGCCCAGCAGCTCCGGTCTGCAGCTCCGCCGGGTGCAGAGCTGCAGACCGTGTGATAGAAGTCTCGCGAGCTCCCAGAGCGTTACCATGGCAACACTCTGGGAGCTCGCAAGACTTTTATTACACTGTCTGCAGCTCTGCACCCGGCGGAGCTCAGACCGAAGAGTTATCCCACCGGACCACCAGGGAGACACTGGACCACCAGGGATGTCTAATGAAGGTAGGGCACCGAGCCCAAACAATGCCCCCCCACCCCAATGTAACCCCTTTTCTGCCTGGCCCCCACCCCAATGTAACCCCTTCTCTGCCTGCCCCCCCACCCAAATGTAACCCCTTCTCTGCCTGCCCCCCCACCCAAATGTAACCCCTTCTCTGCCTGCCCCCCCACCCCAATGTAGCCGCTTCTCTGCCTGCCCCACCCCACCCCAATGTAACCCCTTCTCTGCCTGCCCCCTACCCCAATGAAACCCCTTCTCTGCCTGCCGCCCCACCCCAATGTAACCTCTTCTCTGCCTGCCCCCCCACCCCAATGTAACCCCTTCTCTGCATGCCCCCCCACCCCAATGTAACCCCTTCTCTGCCTGCCCCACCTCCCCCCACCATAACCCCTTCTCTGCCTGCCCTCCCCACTGTAACCCTTTCTCTGCCAACCCCCCCAATGTAGCCCCTTCTCTGCCTGCCCCCCTACTGTAACCCCTTTTCTGCCTGCCCTCCTCCCCCCCATTGTAACCCCTTCTCTGCCTACCCTCCCCACTGTAACCCCTTCTCTGCCTGCCCTCTCCACTGTAACCCCTTCTCTGCCTGCCCTCTCCACTGTAACCCCTTCTCTGCCTGCCCTCCCCACTGTAACCCCTTCTCTGCCTATCCCCCCACTGTAACCCCTTCTCTGCCTACCCCCCCACTGTAACCCCTTCTCTGCCTAACCCCCACTGTAACCCCTTCTCTGCCTGCCCCCTCCCCCCTACTGTAACCCCTTTTCTGCCTGCCCCCTCCCCCCTACTGTAACCCATTTTCTGCCTGCCTGCCTACCCCCCACTGTAACCCCTTCTCTGCCTACCCCCCACTGTAACCCCTTCTCTGCCTACCCCCCACTGTAACCCCTTCTCTGCCTACCCCCCACTGTAACCCCTTCTCTGCCTACCCCCCACTGTAACCCCTTCTCTGCATACCCCCCACTGTAACCCCTTCACTGCATCCCCCCCACTGTAACCCCTTCACTGCATACCCCCCACAGTAACCCCTTCACTGCATACCCCCCCACTGTAACCCCTTCACTGCATACCCCCCACTGTAACCCCTTCACTGCATATCCCCCCCACTGTAACCCCTTCTCTGCCTACCCTCCCCACTGTAACCCCTTCTCTGCCTACCCTCCCCACTGTAACCCCTTCTCTGCATACCCCCCACTGTAACCCCTTCTCTGCCTACCCTCCCCGCTGTAACCCCTCCTCTCCCTGCCCCCCTCCCCCCACTGTAACCCCTTCTCTGCCTACCCTCCCCACTGTAACCCCTTCTCTGCCCCACCCCCCTTCTCTGCCTAACCCCCTTACTGTAACCTCTTCTCTCCCTGCCCCCTCCCCCCACTGTAACCCCTTCTCTGCCTACCCTCCCCGCTGTAACCCCTTCTCTCCCTGCCACCCTCCCCCCACTGTAACCCCTTCTCTGCCTACCCCCACTCTAACCCCTTCTCTCCCTCCCCCCACTGTAACCCCTTCTCTCCCTGCCCCTCTCCCCACACTGTAACCTTTTCTCCTCCTGCCCCCCCATCGCCTTTTCTCCCCCTGCCCCTGCACACTGTAACCCTTTCTCCCCCTGCCTGCCTACTGTAACCCTTTCTCCCCCTGCCTGCCTACTGTAACCCTTTCTCCCCCTGCCTGCCTACTGTAACCCTTTCTCCCCCTGCCCGCCCACTGTAACCCTTTCTCCCCCTGCCCACCCACTGTAACCCTTTCTCCCCCTGCCCACCCACTGTAACCCTTTCTCCCCCTGCCCACCCACTGTAACCCTTTCTCACACTGCCCCCACACTGTTACCAGTACACACACTCCCTCCCACACTGTCACCCTCACCTCCTGTCTCTGCGTGTATCTGTGTACATGAGTAGCTGTGTGTGGAAAACTAAGTGTCATTGTGTGTATCGCTGTGTCAATGTGTGTATTTGTGTGTGTGTATACACTGCACACATACTCCATACAAAAAACATACATTGAAACGCACATTGTGTATATGTATATTTTATAAACACAATATACACACACTGCATCCACCACACACACACACACACAGCAATCAAACACCAACACGACACACAAAAAGCACACCTGCATTTAAAGTCCTACACTACATATACAAACACCCCTGCATTCAGATGCAAACATTACAAACAAGTACACCACTACATTCCAATAGCAACAGTACATACAAATACACCCATACATGCACACATATACTTAATACAAAAACATGCTTACATTCAAACACTGCTCACAAATATAACCCTTCAATGATGTGCAAATGGTAGATCTCCATCTAGCATATTATTGTGAAGTTCTCCGACAGATGGAGATCTACCTTTTGGTCACACTTTCACTAGATGGGGGCCCAGAAAACATACTTGCACCAGGGTCCTCTCTACATTAGTTCCACCACTAGGATAATCAACGTGAGGTGCCTGGATGAAAGAGCAGGACAACAGCATTTCTGATTCTGATTCTGAGTCTGTGAGCAAGCAATTGTATGTCTCTAAAACTGATTGCCATGATGTGTAAAGTTTCTGCCTCTAAAACTGCCATGATATATTAAATTGCCATGTTATGCCAATTTTATGCATCTAAAGCTGATTGCCATGGTGTGCCAATTTTATGCATCTAAAGCTGATTGCCATGGTGTGCCGATTTTATGCATCTGACTGTTGGCCATGGTGTGCCAATTGTATGCTTCTGAAGCTGATTGCCATGATGTGCCAAGTTTTTGCATCTAAAAGTGATCGCCATGATATGCCAAGTTTATGTATCTAAAGCTGATTGCCATGGTGTGCCAAGTTTATGTATTTAAAGCTGACATGATGGGGGGCGTGGTCTGACCGTCGATGAGACTAGACGTGTCTCACTAGAGCTCCCGGCGAAACGCGCCCAAAGTAGCCAAAATCAGCGACCTTACCAGACTATTGGTTACCCCAAGTTACTTGCGGACATGGAGAAGAGGCCCCCCCCAAAAAGACAGCAAAGACGGGGCACGGAATCGGGCGGATCAGTCCTAGACCTCATGTCGGCACAAAAACAGAGCCGGTCGGGGCCCCAAGATGGCGCCGGAGCGACCCCTCAGGCATCACCTCGTGCGGACAGGGAGGCCTCCCCCGACGACCGGGACACTATACTGGCTACACTGGCCGAAGTAAAAACGTTCCTGGCAGGCGAAATAGCCAAATCCACAGCGGTCCTCCAGGCCGAGATTGGGGCCTTGGGAGAGCGTACCGCGAAACTGGAAGACCGCATGGAGGCCTCGACTCAGGCCCACAACGCAGTAGTCGACAGGCTCAATGGCATGGCGACCCAGCTGGTGGCGATGGACCTTGCCTTTGAAGATCTAGCCAACCGGTCCCGGAGAAATAATGTCCGCCTGCGGGGCCTACCTGAGAGCGCTGGTGAGGATTTACAGGGGCTCCTGTTCACCGTCTTGAAACCGCTCCTTCCACAATTGCCAGACGATCAGTGGCACATGGAGAGGGCTCACAGGGCCTTTAGGGGCCAGAGGAATGACGCCAACTCCCCGAGGGATGTAGTCGTCCGCTTCCTATATTACCGCACCAAGGAGGCGTTGATGAAAAAGAGCCGAGAGGGGCCCATTAGATATGCCGGTAACGAGATTACCCTCTTTCAAGATCTAGCTCCCTCCACGCTGCAACGGAGAAGGGATTGGCGGCCCATCACCGAGGCCTTACGGGCAGCCGGCATCAGGTATGCATGGGGGTTCCCCTTCAAGCTGATGGTGTTCCGGGGAGATCGAGTGCACGTACTCGCACCGGGAGGGGACCCCCGCCGCATGCTCAACGGCCTGGGCATACATCCGCCTGCTGACCTACCCGATTTGGCGATATACCCGGAGGATCTCCCTCGTTTGGGGCCGGAGTGGAAGGAGGCAGGATCGCGGGGACGCAGTTAAAGGTAGCCTGCATCGTTTTTTCCCTTCTAGCTGGTTTTCCTGATCTCCCAGGCCTATGCTAGCCAGTGCCTTGCCGAAGGCTGGAGGTTTTTCCAGTAAAGTTTAATTGGGGTGGGGTACGGGAGGGAGCCCAAAGTTTGTGGGTTTGTTTTTCTATCTTTATGGCCTGGACGGACCCCCCCCCCCCCCCTGTGGACGCTGTCCAGCTATGTCCTTTGGGCCTGTGGACTTGCCTACCTCGAGTTGCAGGAGTGCTGCGGACTGCCCTTCTCCTCCTCTGCCACCGGGCTGTATTTTTTCTTTTTTGCCCGTTAGGGTCCGGGAGGGCTTGCCGTTGGTTTGGGAGGGGTTTCGGGCTATGCTGCTTCTACCTATAGTCCTTTCCTGCAACACGGGGTGTTACTTACCTAGGGAAGAATCTTCCAACGAGAAAGGATCGGACTGGACTTCTCCGGGTTGGTGTTTGCTTGTTGGTCCTTTTCCCCTGCTCCTGTTCCCTAATACTGCTCACTCGACCTCTCTGCTTCCTCCCCCCGGGGGGCGCCATTTTCCTGGTTGGGGCTGTAGGGGCTTTGGTCCTCTCCCCGTCTATCAGGGCCTGGTCTCCGGCCTGGTCCTTTTTTCCTCTGCTGAGGCCCTGCGCCCCCGGGGGGGAGTGGAGGGGGTCGGGGTTCAGTGGGAGATGGTGGCTACACCCTTGCTGAGTCTGAGGTGTGACGGCTATGCACTTAACGAAATTGTTAAAAATTTAAAATGTCAATTTGTATTTGTTAAAATGGTATGGTAAACACCAGAGCGGAGAGAATACAGAGCGGAACACTTCGATAGCCTAAGGTGCCCGGTTTACCAGGCTCTGTATTGCTCACCGTTACCTAAAACTTAAAAAAAAAAAAAAGAAAAAAAAAAAAGTTAAAATTTAAAAAACAGGAAAATAGGGGAAAAAAAAATGAAAATGATGAAAAATTGACAACAAAATATGTAAAATGTATATCTGTTTTGGGCGGAATTGTTTGACGAAACTAGAGCAAAGATGGCGAGGGGCACAGCAGTTTGATAGCCTGGTCTGTACGACTAGTCTAGTTACACTTTGCTTCTCCATTTCAACACCGGAGCATGGGGGATAGGGAACGGGTCAGTATTTAGAACCTGGAGTAAGCTGTTAGCTTAGTGCTATTTTGCTTATCCCCATAATATTAAAAACAAAACGACAAACAAAAATAAAAAAACAAATAAAAAAAAAAAAAAAAAAAAACAACGAAAAAATAAAAATTTATAATTGTATATATGTTATATGTTCAATTCATACGGTAAAATTAGAGCAGAGGGGGCGGAATGCTAAGTAGTCCCAATAGCTTGATGTATACCACTCGCCAAGTTACATTGCACTTTCTGTCACTACCTGTATATATGCTTATGGTAAAATTGTGGGATGCAGCTGGGGCATAGAAGACATGGAGCGATGTAGGTTGATAGCCTGCTACGTGCTCTTGGCCTAGCTGCATTTTACTGCACTACAGAAAATGTAAAAAACAACGAAAAATAGCAAAATATTTAAAAAACAAAAATAAATGTATATATGTTCAGGGTAAAATTGTAAGATGACATGGGGGCAATGGGGACAAAGAGCACCCTTTGCCCTTCCTCCGATATGGAGCATTTCAAAGTTTGTGTATCTCTACTAATCTACGTTTTATTGCGTGTTATACATGTTTAAATATTGGTTATCGCTACATTTAATTGTTTGAGGGCCTGATGCATGCTGGTAGCCGAGTCGCATTTATCCTATCGAAATCCAAAACAAACAGGGGGAGAGAATATGATCAGCCAATGTGTAAAAACCTAATGTAGATACTGTAAACGCGACATGTGTTGGAATGGTAGTGGTGGCTTACCCGGAGGCAGGGTGCAGCGGCCCCTCATTAGCTGAGGGGTATCTTCAGGGGTGAGAGATTAACTGGCGGTTGGGGACAGTTCAGTAAAGGGGTTACCGTAATCTATGTCCATCGGCTGGGATCCGGGAGGGTAGGGGGCGGGATACCACTATGCTGGTAAGGTCTCTATAGCATGTTTAGGGCGCGGGTAGGCGGGGCTTTAGGGATCCTCAGTGTCCTCCACGCGTTGATCGTGCAGGGAACGAGGGCCCTCGCTACCCAAAATGTTCTGGCGAGTTGTAAGACCAGAATCTTCACCGCATCGGACTTTGTCCGGATGCCTTTCTTCTCTCTTTCTCTTTTCTTTTCCCATCCTGACCCTTCCCACCCTTCTTCGCTCCTGGGGGGGGGCGGACGAGTGGACCATCCCGACGCGGATCCCGGCTGCTCAGGAGATCCTCCCTAATACAAACAGTGGCAGCAGAGCGTTAGCGGTGAGTAATCTATCACACGATGGCGATTAAGATTACCACTCTAAATGTTAAGGGTCTGAACGCTCCCAAAAAAAGACGTCTAATGTTTAGGGCCCTGAAAAGGATGAACTCAGACGTTGTATACCTGCAGGAAACTCACCTACCTAAACAGGCTACTTTTCAATTACGAGACCATGTCTACACGGGCTCCTTTGAAGCCAGGTCGCATCGCAAACGGAACGGAGTCGCTATAGTTATCAAACGCTCTTGCCCCTTCCAGCTGTCTGCCCAGGATGCGGATCCGGAGGGGCGATACATTATAGTTACCGGGACTCTCCACTCCCACGTTGTACACCTGATCAACATTTACGCCCCGAATCAGCCAGATGCTGGGTTTTGGTCCACACTGCGTGATAAGGTTGCCGCATTGCCACACGGAATGGTCCTTATGGGGGGAGATTTTAATGCTACACCCTGTCCGGCGATGGATAGGAGCTCCAGGGCTGGAGGTCCGAGATCGCAGGGACGCGGGGGACAGGACCGCCAGCTTAAGACCTTTATTGCGGAAACAGGACTGGTGGATGCTTGGAGGGCGCAACACCCTATGGACAGAGATTATACCTTTTACTCTGCTCCCCATGGCACCTATTCTAGAATAGACCTATTTTTAATAAATGCAGCTAGCCTTTCCAGGCTCTCGAGCTCAGAGGTGGGAAGTATATCCTGGTCTGACCACGCTGACGCATCTATAGTCTTAGGTAATCTTTGCATGGCGAGCCCATGGTCCCGGAAACTAAATTCATCGCTGCTGAGAGATGAGTCGATTCTAGACAGCATTCGGAAGGCTATTACGGATTACTTTCAGGTCAACACCACACCTGACGTAAGCAACAGCACGATTTGGGCTGCACACAAGGCAGTCATAAGAGGGGAATTGATTAAACTGGCCACAAGAAAGAAACGACTAAAACACCTTCACCTGGAAACTCTGCTTAAACGGCTGAGGAACCTTGAGCAGCAACACCAGGCTACCCCGGACGCTGAAATACACGGTAGACTGGAGACAGTCAGACGGGACATACGCACACTTCTGCTAGATGACACGGCTAAGGCCATGACATGGTCCAGACGAACCTATTTCGATAAAGCCAATAAAATGGATACGCTATTGGCCAGGACGCTTAGGCCCAGGCAACAACGGCCCCACATCACGGCCATCAGACACCCAGATGGCACGACGAAAACAAAACCGACAGACATCGCAAAGGTATTTGAAGAATATTATAAACAATTGTATAATCACTCCCCGAACGGTCACTTGATGGGAGGCCAGGAGGACCGAAGCATTAAACGATTTCTCGAGGGACTAGACTTGCCCAAATTGTCAGGGGACGCTGCCGGGAACCTAGCGGCGGAGATCAGTACTGAGGAGGTGGACAAGGCCATATCGAGCCTTAAAGGGAACAAGGCACCTGGCCCTGATGGATATGATGGATCATACTACAAGGCCTTCAGGGAGGAGCTAGCACCTCACCTGGCCACGCTGTTTAATTCCTTAAGACAGGGAGGAAGACTGGGCCCTGACATGTCATTGGCCACGATCATATTACTACCCAAACCGGATAAGGATGCACACCTACCTGAAAACTACAGGCCTATATCTTTGATTAACCATGATGTGAAGATCCTGGCCAAAATACAGGCAGACAGGCTGAACCCACTTCTGACTACTCTTATACATGCCGATCAGGTGGGGTTCATACAAGGCCGACAATTGTTCGAAAATACAAGGCGAACGGTTGATCTGATCTGGAAACAGGTGGCGACGAATACGCCCTCCATGGTAATATCTATCGATGCTGAAAAGGCCTTCGACAGGGTCAAATGGAATTTCCTATTCGCTGTATTGTCCCACCTGGGATTTCCGGAAGAGTTCGTGCACATCACGAGGGCAATGTACCATGATGTAAGGGCTCAGATACAGATCTCAGGGGCCCCGCTTACTCCTTTCCACCTACATAATGGAACCAGGCAGGGGTGCCCTCTCTCTCCCCTCCTCTTTGTGCTGGCCCTCGAGCCTCTTCTACAGGCGATTCGCAGGCATCCGAACATTCATGGAGTAGAAGTCGGAGGGGTAGAATTCACCGTATCTGCCTACGCAGATGATGTTCTCCTCACCGTTACGAACCCGCTCGAGTCGATGACAGCATTACAGAGAGTTATAGGAGAATACGGGGACCTATCTGGATACAAAGCAAACATTCCAAAATCCAGCGCGATGCCAATCGGCATGACAGCTGAAGATGTGGCTCAGATACAGACCGCTTACCACATGCGAATGGAACCACACTCCCTCAAATACCTGGGAGTTCATTTGACGGCAGACCCGGACCGACTGTACTCTAGTAATTATGAACCCATGCTACGGGCTTTAATGAATGACATGGACAAATGGACCGATAAATCTATCTCTTGGCTGGGTCGTATTCACTCCGCCAAGATGAACATCCTCCCTCGTATTCTATTCCTGTTTCAAGCCCTCCCCATCCGCGTCACGAAATCTCAATTACAGCCGCTACAAAGGGCGATATGTAACTTCGTATGGCGGAATAAGCGGCATAGAATAGCCAGACAAGTTTTGTATAGGCGTAAAGATAGAGGGGGACTGGGGCTTCCAAACCTGTACTATTATTATTTGGCGGCCCAGCTGTCCCAGGTGATTATGTGGCATTCCCCTGTGGGTGACAGGAGATGGGTGGAACTAGAATCTTTGATGGTCGGTCTTGATGTTCCCCAATTCACTATGTGGGTCCCGAGAGAACATAGGCCCATGGTCAGAGTAACCTGCCCGGCCATCCTTAATTCTCTACGATTATGGGATGTGAACAGCACCAAATTCGGGCTCACCTCATCCCCCTCCCCCATGACTCCGATACTTAGGAATCGAGCATTTCCACCTGGTATGGCCCCGAGGAATTTTCGCAATATAGAAAAAACCGGGGTTCAACGGTATTACCAACTCTATCGAGGGGGGACCGTGATCCCTTTCCAAGACCTCCAACAAATCACCCACCTGACTCCCACAGATTATTTTCGATACCTCCAGGTGAGGGACTTCGCTAGGAAACCAGATATTATAGCCGCGGCCAAGGGGCAGTTTACCTTCTACGAGAAACTTTGTAGAGACGCATCTGCCCCTAAGGGGATGATCACCCTCATATACGCTCACCTTAGTACAGAAACTAGAGAATGGGGTAGACTGGCGTACATTGACAAATGGGAACAGGACTTAGGGGAAGTACTCGAAGGTATCGAATGGCAGGAAATCTGGGAAGCCACCAAGAGCGCCTCCATATGCGTCACACAACAAGAACAGGCATGGAAAACCATGCTCAGATGGTATACTACCCCGGTCATTTTACACAAAATGCACAAACTAGACTCCGACGATTGTTGGAGGAGTTGCGGTTTCCGGGGTACGTATCTCCATATGTGGTGGGAATGCCCGGCGCTCCAGGGTTTCTGGAAGGCTGTTGAAAACCTAATGAGACAGACGTTTGACAGGCCCCTCCCCCTAGACCCATGGATCTATCTTTTAAATAGAACTATAGAGGGATGGTCCAGGAAAGAACAGAGATTGGCGAGGACAATCACCTTAAGTGCGCGTAGAACTATAGCAGCGGCTTGGCTAACACCTGGAGGACCGGAGTTCGGGGGGGTGATCTCTAGAATAAGGGACAGCAGGATTATGGAGGATCTTACTGCCAGGATGCGAGGGACCGAGGCGGCCTTCCAAAAAGTATGGGAACCGTGGGACAATAGCGCCCCGGGCACTGGGGATACTTAATGGGATGGGACCACGCACACTACTTCGGGGGGTCCCAAGCTTGTCAGCCCTCCCTCCCCCCCCCCTCTTTATTCCTTAATCCTTGTTTCTATCTCTTTCTTCTCTCTTCTTCTCTTCTTTTTATACTTCTACAAAACCCTTGATATATATAGGGGTTTTCTCTTTTATTCTGTTATTCTTTCATTTGTGTTGTCTCAGTTCAATTGGAAGTGGTTCCTTCCTGGCACAGACATGGGACATGTTGGAGAGACGGGGATCCCTGGGGCTCTTCCTACTTTGGGTGGCCTCTGGGCTATTGATTAAGGTACAAGACCTGTCTAGTAGTACAATATACTTGCAGAGAGGCGGATAGCCTGGAATTCCAGAGGAGGATTATCTATAGGACGGGTATTTGTTACGATAAGAGCTCTGGCAGGGGTTATCTAACATTGTATATTATTGCACAGGATTTGCCTTACCGCTTTTTCTCGCTATGCCTCTCCTGTGTAACAGTAAGGAACTTAATTGACGTTACACACAAAAAAAAAAAAAATCCCTCGATAGGGGGCAGGTATTACAGACTGCATACAGTGAATTGTTGTGGGTGCCAAAGGTGTTAAGTATTTGTCTTTGATTATATGTTCCTGTATAATTTGGCTTCTGCGCAAGCTTACATGTCGTATTGCTTCTGCCTTTCCTGTCGAGTGCAAAAATAAAGAATTTAAAAAAAAAAAAAGCTGACATGATGTACCAATTGTATGCATCTAAAGCTGATTGCCATGGTATGCCAATTGTATGCATCTAAAAGGGGATTGCCATGGTGTGCCAATTGTATGCATCTAAAGGGGATTGCCATGGTGTGCCAATTGTATGCATCTAAAGCTGATTGCCATGGTGTTCACTTTTTAAAATACGCATTAAAAGCAAGTGGGTCTCTAAAAATTACTGTTTTGAAAAGTGGGTCTCGGCCCATAAAAGTTTGGGAAGCCCTGTACTAGGTAATAGTATTACCATTATTACACAATTAGGTCTCTGAGCAGGGCCGGTGCAAGGATTTTTGCCGCCCTAGGCAAAAGTAAAGTTTGCCGCCCCCCCCCCCCCCCCCGTGACATCACAATGCCCCACCCATATGACCTGCCATGTTAAGTAACGCTAGTGCTGGTGCTGCAGTACCGCCGTGTTTACATTAAAAGGCCTGCAGGGACAGGCTATAGACACCAGAACCACTACATTAAGCTGCAGTGGTTCTGGGGACTATAGTGTTTTTATAATGTGAGGTAAATTAGAGATTAGTGCCACAAATAATATACTAGATTGCCTACTTAGAACCAGATGAGGATGATGATGGGCTCTAGCTGCAGTCTGGCTCCACTGGTCTGGTGTAGAACAGGATCTATGGAGGTGGTTTGTAACTGTGGTCACAAAAATCAATGTTCTTGGAGAACGGGAAGCAGCTCCATTTTTTTGGGGCCCCTTACACAGCTCAAGGTCTGGGTCCCAGGGTCCACCAATGAGTTTGTTCACAGGGGGTGGAGTGTGTAGGGGATGTCCTGATTTGTGTGTAAGGAATGCATTGTGTGAATTTGTGTCTGTATGTGTAAGGGCTGCAAGGTGTGTTTCTGTGTATGTAAGGGATGAAGTGTGTGAGTCTGTAAGGGGTGCTTTGAGTGTGTGTAAGGAATGCATTGAGTGTGTGTAAGGAATGCATTGTGTGTTTCTGTGTGTGTAAGGGATGCATTGTGTGTAAGGGTTGCATTGCGTGTGTGTGTAATGCATTGTGTGTGTAATGCATTGTGTGTTTTTCTGTGTGCAAGGGGTGCATTGTCTTTGTGTGTAAGGGGTGCATTGTGTGTGATTGTGTGTGTGTGTGTGATGAATGTCAATCTCTCCCCCCTCACTTGTCACTCTCTTCTCCCCCCTCCCTTGTTTCTCTTCTCCCCCCTCCCTTGTTACTCTCATTCCCCCTCCCTCCCTCCCCTGTCACTACCCCCTCCCTGTCAATTTCTCTCTCCCCGTCAATTCCCCTCCCTGTCAATGTCTTCCCCCCCTCCCTGTCAGTTTCTTTCTCCCCCCTCCCTGTCAGTTTCTTTCTCCCCCCTCCCTGTCAGTTTCTTTCTCCCCCCCTCCCTGTCAGTTTCTTTTTCCCCCCCCTCCCTGTCAGTTTCTTTTTCCCCCCCTCCCTGTCAGTTTCTTTTTCCCCCCCTCCCTGTCAGTTTCTTTCTCCCCCCTCCCTGTCAGTTTCTTTCTCCCCCCTCCCTGTCAGTTTCTTTCTCCCCCCTCCCTGTCAGTTTCTTTCTCCCCCCTCCCTGTCAGTTTCTTTCTCCCCCCTCCCTGTCAGTTTCTTTCTCCCCCCTCCCTGTCAGTTTCTTACCCCCCTCCCTGTTAGTTTCCTCCCCCCTCCCTGTTAGTTTCTTTCCCCCTCTCCCTGTTAGTTTCTTTCCCCCACCTCCCTGTTAGTTTCTTTCCCCCCACCTCACTGTTAGTTTCTTTCCCCCCACCTCCCTGTTAGTTTCTTTCCCCCCACCTCCCTGTTAGGTTCTTTCTTTCCCCCCACCCCCTGTCAGTTTCTTTCTTCCCCCCTCCCTCCCTGTTTCTTTCTTTTCCCCCCTCCCTCCCTGTTTCTTTCTCCCCCTCTCCCTCACTGTTTATTTCTCCCCCCATCCCTCCCAAGGTCCACCAATGAGTTTGTTCACAGGGGGTGGAGTGTGTAGGGGATGTCCTGATTTGTGTGTAAGGAATGCATTGTGTGAATTTGTGTCTGTATGTGTAAGGGCTCCCCCCTCCCTGTTTCTTTCTCCCTCCCCCTCCCTCCCTGTATCTTCCCCCCCTGTTTCTTTCTCCCCCCTCCCTCCCTGTTTCTTTCTCCCCCCTCCCTCCCTGTTTCTTTCTCCCCCCTCCCTCCCTGTCAGTTTCTTTCTCCCCCTCCCTGTCAGTTTCTTTCTCACCCCTCCCTGTCAGTTTCTTTCTCCCCCTCCCTGTCAGTTTCTTTCTCCCCCTCCCTGTCAGTTTCTTTCTCCCCCCTCCCTGTCAGTTTATTTCTCCCCCTCCCTTTCAGTTTATTTCTCCCCCTCCCTTTCAGTTTCTTTCTCCCCCCCTCCCTGTCAGTTTCTTTCTCCCCCCCTCCCTGTCAGTTTCTTTCTCCCCCCCTCCCTGTCAGTTTCTTTCTCCCCCCCTCCCTGTCAGTTTCTTTCTCCCCCCCTCCCTGTCAGTTTCTTTCTCCCCCTCCCTGTCAGTTTCTTTCTCCCCCTCCCTGTCAGTTTCTTTCTCCCCCTCCCTGTCAGTTTCTTTCTCCCCCTCCCTGTCAGTTTCTTTCTCCCCCCCTCCCTGTCAGTTTCTTTCTCCCCCCCTCCCTGTCAGTTTCTTTCTCCCCCCCTCCCTGTCAGTTTCTTTCTCCCCCCCCTCCCTGTCAGTTTCTTTCTCCCCCCCCTCCCTGTCAGTTTCTTTCTCCCCCCCCTCCCTGTCAGTTTCTTTCTCCCCCCCCTCCCTGTCAGTTTCTTTCTCCCCCCCTCCCTGTCAGTTTCTTTCTCCCCCCTCCCTGTCAGTTTCTTTCTCCCCCCTCCCTGTCAGTTTCTTTCTCCCCCTCCCTGTCAGTTTCTTTCTCCCCCTCCCTGTCAGTTTCTTTCTCCCCCCTCCCTGTCAGTTTCTTACCCCCCTCCCTGTTAGTTTCCTCCCCCCTCCCTGTTAGTTTCTTTCCCCCTCTCCCTGTTAGTTTCTTTCCCCCACCTCCCTGTTAGTTTCTTTCCCCCCACCTCACTGTTAGTTTCTTTCCCCCCACCTCCCTGTTAGTTTCTTTCCCCCCACCTCCCTGTTAGGTTCTTTCTTTCCCCCCACCCCCTGTCAGTTTCTTTCTTCCCCCCTCCCTCCCTGTTTCTTTCTTTTCCCCCCTCCCTCCCTGTTTCTTTCTCCCCCTCTCCCTCACTGTTTCTTTCTCCCCCCATCCCTCCCAAGGTCCACCAATGAGTTTGTTCACAGGGGGTGGAGTGTGTAGGGGATGTCCTGATTTGTGTGTAAGGAATGCATTGTGTGAATTTGTGTCTGTATGTGTAAGGGCTCCCCCCTCCCTGTTTCTTTCTCCCTCCCCCTCCCTCCCTGTATCTTCCCCCCCCCTGTTTCTTTCTCCCCCCTCCCTGTTTCTTTCTCCCCCCTCCCTCCCTGTTTCTTTCTCCCCCCTCCCTCCCTGTTTCTTTCTCCCCCTCCCTGTCAGTTTCTTTCTCCCCCTCCCTGTCAATGTCTTCCCCCCCTCCCTGTCAGTTTCTTTCTCCCCCCTCCCTGTCAGTTTCTTTCTCCCCCCTCCCTGTCAGTTTATTTCTCCCCCTCCCTTTCAGTTTCTTTCTCCCCCCTCCCTGTCAGTTTCTTTCTCCCCCCTCCCTGTCAGTTTCTTTCTCCCCCCTCCCTGTCAGTTTCTTTCTCCCCCCTCCCTGTCAGTTTCTTTCTCCCCCCTCCCTGTCAGTTTCTTTCTCCCCCCTCCCTGTCAGTTTCTTTCTCCCCCTCCCTGTCAGTTTCTTTCTCCCCCCTCCCTGTCAGTTTCTTTCTCCCCCCCCCTCCCTGTCAGTTTCTTTCTCCCCCCCCCTCCCTGTCAGTTTCTTTCTCCCCCCCCCTCCCTGTCAGTTTCTTTCTCCCCCCCCCCTCCCTGTCAGTTTCTTTCTCCCCCCCCCTCCCTGTCAGTTTCTTTCTCCCCCCCCCTCCCTGTCAGTTTCTTTCTCCCCCCCCTCCCTGTCAGTTTCTTTCTCCCCCCCTCCCTGTCAGTTTCTTACCCCCTCCCTGTTAGTTTCCTCCCCCCTCCCTGTTAGTTTCTTTCCCCCTCTCCCTGTTAGTTTCTTTCCCCCACCTCCCTGTTAGTTTCTTTCCCCCCACCTCCCTGTTAGTTTCTTTCCCCCCACCTCCCTGTTAGTTTCTTTCCCCCCACCTCCCTGTTAGTTTCTTTCCCCCCACCTCCCTGTTAGGTTCTTTCTTTCCCCCCCTCCCCTGTCAGTTTCTTTCTTCCCCCCTCCCTCCCTGTTTCTTTCTTTTCCCCCCTCCCTCCCTGTTTCTTTCTCCCCCTCTCCCTCACTGTTTCTTTCTCCCCCCATCCCTCCCAGGGTCCACCAATGAGTTTGTTCACAGGGGGTGGAGTGTGTAGGGGATGTCCTGATTTGTGTGTAAGGAATGCATTGTGTGAATTTGTGTCTGTATGTGTAAGGGCTCCCCCCTCCCTGTTTCTTTCTCCCTCCCCCTCCCTCCCTGTTTCTTCCCCCCCTGTTTCTTTCTCCCCCCTCCCTCCCTGTTTCTTTCTCCCCCCCCTCCTGTCAGTTTCTTTCTCCCCCCCCTCCTGTCAGTTTCTTTCTCCCCCCCCTCCTGTCAGTTTCTTTCTCCCCCCTCCCTGTCAGTTTCTTTCTCCCCCCTCCATGTCAGTTTCTTTCTCCCCCCTCCCTGTCAGTTTCTTTCTCCCCCCCCCCTCCCTGTCAGTTTCTTTCTCCCCCCCCCTCCCTGTCAGTTTCTTTCTCCCCCCCCCCTCCCTGTCAGTTTCTTTCTCCCCCCCCCTCCCTGTCAGTTTCTTTCTCCCCCCCCCCTCCCTGTCAGTTTCTTTCTCCCCCCCTCCCTGTCAGTTTCTTTCTCCCCCCTGTCAGTTTCTTTCTCCCCCCCTCCCTGTCAGTTTCTTACCCCCCCTCCCTGTTAGTTTCCTCCCCCCTCCCTGTTAGTTTCTTTCCCTCTCTCCCTGTTAGTTTCTTTCCCCCACCTCCCTGTTAGTTTCTTTCCCCCCTCCCCCTGTCAGTTTCTTTCTTCCCCCCTCCCTCCCTGTTTCTTTCTTTTCCCCCCTCCCTCCCTGTTTCTTTCTCCCCCTCTCCCTCACTGTTTCTTTCTCCCCCCATCCCTCCCAGGGTCCACCAATGAGTTTGTTCACAGGGGGTGGAGTGTGTAGGGGATGTCCTGATTTGTGTGTAAGGAATGCATTGTGTGAATTTGTGTCTGTATGTGTAAGGGCTCCCCCCTCCCTGTTTCTTTCTCCCTCCCCCTCCCTCCCCCTCCCTCCCCCTCCCTCCCCCTCCCTCCCTGTTTCTTTCTCCCCCCCTCCCTCCCTGTTTCTTTCTCCCCCCCTCCCTCCCTGTTTCTTTCTCCCCCCCTCCCTCCCTGTTTCTTTCTCCCCCCCCTCCCTCCCTGTTTCTTTCTCCCCCCCCCTCCCTCCCTGTTTCTTTCTCCCCCCCCCCTCCCTCCCTGTTTCTTTCTCCCCCCCCCCTCCCTCCCTGTTTCTTTCTCCCCCCCCCTCCCTCCCTGTTTCTTTCTCCCCCCCCCCTCCCTCCCTGTTTCTTTCTCCCCCCCCCCTCCCTCCCTGTTTCTTTCTCCCCCCCCCTCCCTCCCTGTTTCTTTCTCCCCCCCTCCCTCCCTGTTTCTTTCTCCCCCCCTCCCTCCCTGTTTCTTTCTCCCCCCCCTCCCTCCCTGTTTCTTTCTCCCCCCCTCCCTCCCTGTTTCTTTCTCCCCCCCTCCCTCCCTGTTTCTTTCTCCCCCCCTCCCTCCCTGTTTCTTTCTCCCCCCCTCCCTCCCTGTTTCTTTCTCCCCCCCTCCCTCCCTGTTTCTTTCTCCCCCCCTCCCTCCCTGTTTCTTTCTCCCCCCCTCCCTCCCTGTTTCTTTCTCCCCCCCTCCCTCCCTGTTTCTTTCTCCCCCCCTCCCTCCCTGTTTCTTTCTCCCCCCCTCCCTCCCTGTTTCTTTCTCCCCCCCCTCCCTCCCTGTTTTGTTTATTGTCTAATCTGATTGTCGAGCATTAGTACAAGTGAAAAATAAACAAATAAAAAGTAGTAAGTTAAAGAAAGTTAAAGAAAATTTAAAAAAACATGTACATACATTTTGGGTGGTGAAGGAGTTTAAGGGGATTTAATCAATGTATGGTTTAAAAAGTGGTCTAAAGTAGTAAAAGTGAGATAATAATAATGGAAGAAAATCGAACCAACAGGAACATTCATTTTATAATTTTGCACCATATTTTAAAGCCAAAAATGTTAATGTCCTCCATCGTCATACTGTACATGCATTATGCCATTTTACAAGTACCTTTATTCTTGATTCACAGTCACTACAATAGCCATCCAGTTGGTCTATCTTGGTCTTTGAAGCAGGTAAATGGATCTGTTAGCAGCACATCTACCCCAGTTTCAGCTACCTTATAACCAAGACAATGTTATGACGAGTAATAGAGCAATAGAACTTGTCATCTACAGTTGCACATTGGAGTTAATACTTCACCAGATTAGCATTCATGGTCCAGAATGTTTGCAGTTGGCAGTATTGTTTTTCAACTCTGTAGTTTTTTTTAGCATTTATATATCATATTAAGTTTATACTGAACTAACTGAATAATACTATTATCTACTGGATGTTCAGAATCTTCTCTGTCTAATTGTACTTACGCTCTTACGAAGGCCTCGATTAAATATGGATACACTTTTCAAATTATTTACTATTTTTTGATAAGCTTTTAAAATGATTTGTTTTTCTCAAAATATGAAAAAAATAGATGATACATAAGAAATATATATCAATATACAAGAAAATATCAAAATATTAAAATGTTCTTCAAAATATGAAATCAATTCAAAAGCTTATAAAACTTATATAATTTCTTGAGAGGGTTCTATTTTGTATAGATTGTGGTGTTATTCTGATTGACTTAATTGTACCATGATGCTAGCAATTTTTAACTGTAAGATTGGTAGAAAGGCAGACAGACACACAGATAGATAGATAGATAGATAGTTTAGACAGACAGATAGATTCTATAGAATATATTGTGTAAAATGGTCTTCTTTTTTTGTCTCTCTGGATTTCTTATCTCATTTACTTGTTATTTTCCTAGCTCCTCTTTCGATTTAACTCAGAAATCCATTTAAAAAAAAATTATTTTCACAAAGATGAGATCGTTAATCTCTTGCCAACAGGATAAGGGACTTGGAGCTTTGCTTGCCACGACCCAAGCTTGGCAGCTGCTATTTGTGGGAGAACCTAATTGTCTCAGTGTCTGCACATAGCATGATCTGCAGCAAACCCTCGTGTTTACAGCTATTGCAATGTAACAACCTTCTCCCCTTATATCGATCCCACTCCACAGGCTTTCGCTTCGAGCCAAGAATCTAACGGATCTCCAGAGCTAAAATAGAATAAGCAAATCACATCATATACTTACACTTCAGTAATAGGGCAGCAGTATTACACTCGTTTTATCCCTTAGAGGATATCTAAAGCTGATTTTATAACAATTGTATCTACATCACAGCTGGATGCTATGTCAAGCTTGCTTATATCAGGGAGTTGGGAGTTTAGAATGAATAATGTTTGTTTGAGCTTTAAAGGGACACTCCTAACACAAAATAACCCCTATTGTCTATTACAGCAAACTTAAGCAAGACAATTTAATATGAAATATGCACGATGTCGGGTTTCATACAAAACAAAATAACAAAACTGCAGGATGGCTTGTTCTTCTTCTCTGGAAGTGACAGCTCCTCATTCCCTCATTTCATTAAAATATATTGAAGCATTTAATGAGTTAAATAGTAAATATGGAGTTAAGAAAACAAACGCATTTGCCTTTTCTGCACTTCTGTATTCAGGTCAACATATTCGCCCCATGATGCACAGGGCAGTCTAATATATTTAAAGAAATGCACAAGCTTAAGCATATCTTCCATCGGGGAGGACTACCTATATTTGGCGTAGGGTGGCTACTACAAACAAATAGTCCAAACTCAATTAGCCAGCACTCATACTCATCTCCCTTTCTTAATTTTATGTGCATGTTTTATGCTGACACTGCAGAATAAATAAAAGTGAAAAAAATATTTTTACATAATATATTTTTGTATTTTGCTGTTAGACATCACCTCACTCTCCTCTCTTAACAGTAAATTGGTGGCTCCTCCACCTCCCTGACTAAAGAGATAAGATGACCCATTACAACTTTCTTTACTGTTTGGAAGCAGGAAGTGAGTAGACATTTTCAGGACACTTGCAGGCATTACATCATTAACCCCATCCCGCCGTTACGGCGTTCTATGCCGTCCCGCATTTAGTGGGCTTTAAAGCAGTTGCGGCGGCATAGAACGCCGTAACGGCTTTGAGCCCTGGAGCGCCCGGTATACTCACCTTACCGGCGCTCTGCTTCGGGAGGACTGCCTCACAGCCCTGGCAGCCCACCCACAGCAAATCAGGCCCCCTATAGCTGGCTGTGGATCTGCCAGCAGGGGAACTGTCTAAAATGTCAGACAGTCCCCCTGCGTGGGAAGTAATGAAAAAAAATAATTAAAACATGTGTAAAATAAAATAAATATATTTATAAATATATAATATATGTATATATATTATATATATATAATATATATACATATTATATATATTTAACGTCATACATAGTGTATTTTAATACTAATATAAGTACATATATTAGTATTAAAATACACTTAGAATGGCGTTACATATATATAAGATACATATATTATATATATATAAATACGTATAATTACAATAATAAATAAATAAAAAAATAAAATTAATAAATAAAATATTGAATCAAAATTTTATATAAATTATATAATCATGTGTAATTTCATTCTAACTGTATTTTGTTATTAATATATATATATTGGTAACAAAATACACTTAGAATGACATTCTATATATATCTATCTATATATAAAATACAAATAACCGCAAATATATATAGATAAATACATATAATTACATAAAAGATTACATTAGTATACACATAGAATTTAAATACCTATAAATGCATATATATTAAAATTCTACGTGTATATTTAAGTAATCTTTTAACATAATTAGGTGATTTGATTAATTAAAATTTGATTGACATGCCTGACAACACAGGGAGAAAGGCTTGCATTTCATTTTTTTGACATCGAAATTTGCCAGATTGGTTTTGTTGCCTTTGAGAGCGTATGGTAGCCCAGGAATGAGAATTACCCCCTGATGGCATTCCATTTGCAAAAGTAGACAACCCAAGGTATTGCAATTGGGGTATGTCCAGTCTTTCTTAGTAGCCACTTAGTCACAAACACTGGCCAAATATTTGTTTATTGCTTTTTTCACACAAAAACAAATATGAACGTTAACTTTGGCCAGTGTTTGTGACTAAGTGGCTACTAAAAAAGACTAAACATACCCCACTTTCAATACCTTTGGTTGTCTACTTTTTCAAATGGTATGCCATTATGGGGGTAATTCTCATTCCTGGGCTACCACACCGCCTCAAAGGTAACATTACCAATCTGCCAAATTTCTTTTTGAAAATGGAACGTTCTATATTTGACCCTGTAATTTTCCAAAACACCATAAAACGTGTTAATGGGGGGTACTGTTGTACTTGTGAGACATCGCTGATTACAAATATGTGCATTTTTTTGCAGTAAAACAGTATTATGACATTCACAGCTAAAATGTCAGACGGAAATACAAATTTAAAAAAAAAATCTTATTTTCTCAATTTTTTTTTACATTTTATTCATAATGAATTATGTTCCATATATGAATAGTTAATGATAAATTAAAGCCCTGCTTCTCCTGAACAAAATGATATATAATAAGTGTGGGTGCATATAATTTGAAAAAGGGGAACTACGGGTGAACAGACATATAGCGCAAATTCCAGTTTTTGTTTACGTTTTGTTTTGATCAGAACGTGCACTACTGACTCCGTCCTGAAGGGGTTAACCAGCAACTTCAAGCTGTGAAATCAATGTATCTACAGACTGGGAATCATTGCTAGAGTATAAATAAGCGTGAGTGAGGCTATATGGACTAAATTTTACTCTGCAAAGTATGTGAAAGTGAAAATGTTTATACTTGATTTTGGAATAAATTGGTTAAGTTATAAATGGACCTTACTGAACCAAACAAAAGAAAAGGAAGATGGATACGCAAACAAATCCACCAAAGTGTGAGATGAATAAAGTAAATACAGCCTGAATATATCATATTTCAAAACAAGGGAGTCATATCTGGAAGAAAAAAATGTACGTAGTGCAATACAGTACACACAATGGGCTGTAAGGAGGGAGTGGTAGAGAACTCACAAGATAGACAGGGATTCAGGCTTAGCTCTCCCTGTGCAAAAGGGTAGAATATGGAATCTGTGGCGTTGATCTTCAGAATGGATTTCTCTTGCCAATCCTAGGGATAAAAAGATCAAATAGATAGTGCAGATGGTATATAATAAACACATTTATTGATACAAGGTTGCACTTACAAGAAGCCAGATCTTATAGCAGCATATCTGTACAAATTGCGATGTCATCAGAAAGAAACGGGATTAACTTTCATCAGAAAGGTTTCCAGTAAGGCAGGTAAAACACAGAAGCAAAGTAAAATAAACACACATAAAAGCAATTTGTATTCTATACGTTTCAGCCTGTGGGACTTCTTGTAAAAATACCTTGTCATAAAGAGGTTAATATGAATAATTAAAGAGTATGTGTTTTAAAGTTTAAAATGCACAAGGTAGAGCTAATTTCTTAACAACCATTGAGTATTAAAGGAACACTATAGTAACCTAAATTACTTTAGCTAAATAAAGCAGTTTTAGTGTATAGATCATTCCCATGCAATTTTACTGCTCAATTCACTGTCATTTAGGAGTTAAATCACTTTGTTTCTGTTTATGCAGCCCTAGCCACACCTCCCCTGGCTATGATTGTCAGAGCCTGCATGAAAAAAAAAACTGGTTTCACTTTGAAACAGATGTAATTTACCTTAAATAATTGTATCTCAATCTCTAAATTTAAATGTAATCACACACAGGAGTATCTTGCAGGGTCTAGCAAGCTATTAACATAGCAGGGGATAAGAAAATCTTAATTAAACAGAACTAGCAATATAAAGAAAGCCTAAATAGGGCTCTCTTTACAGGAAGTGTTTATGGAAGGCTGTGCAAGTCACATGCAGGGAGGTGTGACTAGGGTTCATAAACAAAGGGATTTAACTCCTAAATGGCAGAGGATTGAGCAGTGAGGCTGCAGGGGCATGTTCTGTACACCAAAACTGCTTCATTAAGCTAAAGTTGTTCAGGTGACTATAGTGTCCCTTTAATCCTTTACATAATAATATATATGACATAATGTATGATATATCAAAAAAAAAAAAAAATATATATAGTCACTTGGTAACAGTGATTTTAAGCCACGATGTGATTAATAATATCAGGCAGATTGTAACAAGAATCCCCTCTAACTGAATTTCATAGATTTAAATTTTCATTAATCTTTCAAAGTGCAGAACTATTTTGATTAATTGTGTATGAATATGGCTCTACATACTGAAACATCTTTCCACTCATTCATTATACAACACATTGATACGATTAGATCAAGGGTTCCTAATTAATTTTTCCGGTGGAACCCTTTGACATAGTGTATCAACATCGTGGCACCCCTTCCTCCCCCCTACTTACTCCCCGCTGCTCTCCCGCTCTCCCTCCAGCCGGTGCGTTCTGCCTGGAAGAAGTTACGTCACTTCCTCCCAGCCTGCGGCACCTGACCGGACCCCTGTTTAGCAATACCCATCGGGTGGCCCTAAATGCTTGACCCACCCGACGGGCAGTGGAACCCCAATTTTGTTCTTCCTGCGGTTCCGCGGAACACTAATTGGAAAACGCTGGATTAGATAATACACATATGACATTCTGAATTTCCCTACTAACAATATGTGGCCTAAGAAGTCTTGCCACCAGATATCACATGTAAGTTAAAATGAAATAGTTTTTGTGTGGTGTAGTTGGCCTATGCAAGAAAATGCCAGTATATCAGGAGTGCTACAGCATCCATCAACCTGTCTAAATCAGTGTATCCCACTAGTACTAGACAATACATTTGATAATCCTTAAATGTGACCCCACCTAAAATCCTCTGAATCCAGAGCTGGATACCTCAGGATTGAATATCTCAAATTTACAACATGTGGACGATGCAGCACTTTAATAAGAAGCAGTAACATTGGGTCCAACTCTAGTGGATTATGACAAACTCAATCCAATACCAATTCCTAGTTCTACTGCTTTTCTTACCTGAGAACTTCTGTAGCTCTTAACTTTAGAGTGCCATGAACATTTATATTCCAAAACTGTAAAACGGATGTTTATCTATTAGACCTGAAAGAAGATTATGAGAACATAGAAAGAAATTCGTGAATAAATAATCTTCTGGAGAAAATAATACCAGAATCTTCTGAAATCATAGAAACAAAAGCAAACCAATGTGTGAGTGCCATCATTTTACCAATTGAATTCCATGCAATGGAACCAAGATGGACAGAACTATTTCTGAAGCAAAGTATTGCTATGTTGCTATTTATTGAACACTAAAATGACTGATATCTGAACCATACATTTCTTACTTTCAAACCCCATATTGAGAATTCACCATTTAGTGCACAACCACTATATGTCTTTATTTTATTGGGACTTCGCACCTCACTGCTAACAATTCTATAAGAATGACTTTATTGTAGATTATCTATTTTCCTGATTAAACATTGCAGCATATACTCATGGGTTAGCTCCTCCCCTCACAGCAGAAAGGATGGGAAATAGAACTCTGAAATTGGTATAAATGGAATTTTATTTTATGCTCACCCTGCCAATAATTTTGTAGACACATTCAGAGTTCAAAATGATGCAACAACACAAAAAAACAGATTGCGCTGAATACTGTGTGTATTCAGTAAAATAAAACAATTATTTGGAAGATCCTGGCTTGGAATCGTCCTCTTGGAATGCTTTTTATTATTTGTATTGTTTTTCTATTGTTCCTGGCACATTTAAAACTCCTGAAGTATCTACTCTTCATCCAATCCCTGGAAAGGATTGCCTTCAGGAGAATCTACGGTTTTACTCAGAGCTGGTCTATAGCTCTGACAAATCGGAGTGTGATCCCACATATCCATGTTGTGTGCCCTACACTAAGTTTTTGACTATCTGCACTACTATTGGTTATTTTCTGTGTTGTTACATATACTCATCATCACCTGAAGCCCAGACAATTCCAAGCCAGGATCTTCCACAGAATTGTTTTATTGGTCTTAATACACACAATATTCAGTGCAACTTGTTTTTTTTGTGTTTTGTATTATTTTGCTTCTTGTCAGTAAGGTGTTGGGGCTATTCCTTACATTTAGTGTTTGCAACTTATATTACTGTTTTTATGAATTGATTTCTTAGCGCTTATCCTATCTTTTGTAACAGGCATAGTTTAGCCTTTAATTCCTAATGACCCAGCAAACAGCACAAATGTAAGAGTTGCCTCCCTGGCTACCACTTTTTGTGACCCGGAGTCTGACCTAACTCTCTCCCTGAGGGATGAAAGCAGTCCACTTTATACATGAAGCCAAGCTGGGGTAGACCTCTTTCCCTGATGACCCAGTAGACACCACTTACATCAGGTGACTACCAGGGTATGCCTCTTTTATGTATATCACCATGTCCGGGCTCTTTTTTCAAACCTCCCTGGCTGATGATGGTGAATGTTATATAGGGTGCAGATGGAAGCATGGGAGTCTATAGTTTAAACAGTTTAACCTGACATATGTAGGTAGGCAATACTCATATAAATATATATTTTTTATATGTGTATAAAAAAATAGACCACACAATAAACACAAACAACGTTTATTTACTATTACTGGAATTGACCATGCTGTTAATTCAAAGCTTAAGGGGCTTACAAATATAATTTTTATAACGATAAACAGATAACATAATCTTTAACCTTTTAAACTTTTAACTTATTAACCACCAAAGGGAAGCCTTTTTGGTGGCATTTACATTTTATTCCCCCTCCCTGCTTCTTACCTGGCCAGGGAGGGAGGAGATCGCATCCCTGGTGGTCCGGTGGTCTGGTAGAGGGAGCCAGCCACTGTAGAATGTAGACGGGGACCAGCCAGCACATCTTAACTCTCCAGCACCTCCTGCCTGTAACTCTCGCGAGCTGTGCCTGTTTGCCGCGCGGAGTGTTGCCATGGTAACCCGTGACAACGCTCTGCCGGCCGCGGAGCTCGCTCGCGAGACTTACAGGCACAGGAGCTGCTGGAGAGTTAAGATGTGCTGGCTGGTCCCCGTCTACATTCTACAGGTAGCCGGGGCCCCAGGTGAACAAATAGATAGCGATAATCGCTATCTATATGTGCACAAATGGAATGTGGGGCCCAGGACTCCCAGAGCAGTCCGGGCCCCCCAGGACCGCCGGGCCCATGACAACCGTTATGGTTGTCATGCCCTGATGGTGGCCCTGCCTTCAACCAATCCGAGGCCAGCTCCAGTCCCCAGCAACAACAGTGTCACCGATTATGCCCAGATACATGTCTAAATTGCCACAACACTTAAAACCTCCTTACATTCCTATCCCAGATAAGGCAGCTTTAACTTCTTCCTTGAAACCATACACATATGTCTGTGGCTTCTTTTTTTAAAAAAATTTTTAAAATGTATTTTATTTTCAATTTCAGAATAAATTACATTTATATTTTCAAGATGTAATATCTAACTTTTTGATCCATTCATCCCACATTTGATATATTTTGGGGTTAATGCAAAATATAGAGGCAATACCTTTCTCCATTTTACATTGTTGCGTAACTACTTCTTTTATATATTTCCATGTTTCTACCGGTGGAGTTTTCCAGTTTCTGGCTATAGATTATTTAAACGCTAGCAGTATATGCAACAATAGACATTTTTTATTATGAGGCATAGATGGTATATTGAGGTGTAACAACACAATATAGGGTGTCCATCTATCATATGTCTAAGAGCCTATTAATATTTAAAATTATCTGTTGCCAACCAGATTGGATTATGGGGCAATCCCATCAAATGTGTCTTTCATTCACCTCTGGTTGACCACATCTCCAACAGAAAAAAATTCTCTTCAGGATAAATTTTTGCCATTCGAGCAGGGGTCCAATACCATCTGTTAGACAGTTTATATTGTATTTCTACTAAATTTAAGCAGTGTACCATAGAGAATACATCCTTGGAGATCACGAAATGTTCTAGGTTTGATTCCATCCAGTATATTAAATATATTTACGATGCCATTGTTTATCCATTCATTTAGATCTAGTTCATCTATCAAATACATTAGAAATTGTGTTGGAAAGGAGGGAAGTATTTTGTTTGTCAAGTTCAATTGTCTTTTAAATGTGCGTCAAATTTTTTTTATAAGATTATTAACAATGAAACTATATTCTCCCTCTATGAATTTATTTTTGTTCTTTATGTCCCAAAAGATATTAGTCAACTTATACGGAGATTTTAACCCCTTAAGGACCAAACTTCTGGAATAAAATGGAATCATGACGTGTCAGACATGTCATGTGTCCTTAAGGGGTTAAATAAGCTTCTTCCAACACGTACCATACCTGAGATTTGTGATTCTCTAAATGCATATGCATAATATGTGACAATAGAGCTGCCCTCTGGTATAAACCAGATATCTGGGAAGCCTATTCCTCCATGTTTTTTATTTAGGGATAAAAGATTTGAGCTTATCTTAGGCTTTCTTCCGAGCCATACAAATTCCGAGAAAGCTGTATTAAGCATTTTTAGCCAGGGCATAGGGACCTCCAATTGTATCATTCTGAAAAAATAAATGATTTTTTGTAGAATATATGAGTTCAATATATTAACCCTACCCCACCACGAGATCTCTAGAGTTCTCCATAATTTCGACGAATGATAAGTCCCCCTTAATAGCGGTCAGAAATTTGCTTCAATTATTTTATTGGGATGTGCTGTAATATTTTTTTTTTGTAAATTCTTTATTATGACAATCAGGTGAGTACAGAATCACAAATATACTTACACCACAACAGTGTAAATACGTATAGTCAGTTCGGAGAATAACACTGAAAGTAAGCGTTGTTGTCTTCTGATCATCTAACATACAGCAAGCATCATACAGCTGTTAATCAATCAGTAAATTATAAGCAATTTAAGCAAATTAAACAATTTAAACAATTATAGGTAGGTGCATCTTTACGAGCTAAAACAGTTTCAGTAACATCAATAACCGATCAAGCGAGTTTAAACAAGGGGATATCTCAGAGCCCCATTCCTTGGTCCTTCTAAGGAACCTGGCATATAGACCTTATAGCTAAGAAACTAGGTAATAGCTTCAATCTCAAACATGTTTATATTGGACACATGGAGCTGTAAAAACCTACGTGGCCCCAGTTGGGTGTAGTGTCTGAGATATGTAGGTATTTGCTGAACTAAGTGTGTTGTGATGCAGTTAAGATTGTCAGTTCCAAGCACATACACTTCACTGCTAAGGACGCCACCCCTCTAATCCGATTCTTAACCAGGGATCTCCTAAAGAAGGGAATTCCAGGAGTCGCCTGTGCAACAGAAGTGGTTTGGGTATGTCCGTCTATCGTAGTAGTCCTACAGTCTGAAGCGGTGCCTTGGAGTATCGCAGGGCTTATGTTGTATTCCCGTCCCCCTGTCAGTCTAGTTGGGGTTACTGCTCTGTATGTTCAGTTTCCTAGTTGTTTCTTCAGTTAGCATTTAGTGATGACATTGGCTCGCCTCCCTGGAATTTACTACATTCCATACCTATAACTCGCGCATCCTCACAGTCGGGTACCCCTGTTCCCGACCTCCTCGGGCCCAGTCCGAGCCGCCGCCACGGTGTCCTAGAAATAGGTCGCGTGGGCTTGAGTAGAAACATTGTATAGTGAGAGAAAGAGAGAGGGGAAGGGGGGACATATGTGGGAGGGGGGGGGAGGAGGGTAGGGTTTAGAAGTGGCACCATGCGTCAGCGTGCGCCCAGGCATCCCTGAACCCTGTGTACAATGGTGTGCGTTATGTTCCTCCTGCTCCCGGTCGTGAGAGGTATACATACCACGGGGTCCAGGTGGCGACGTGTTTGGTGCTCCGTCCGAGCAGTTCTGCGTATCGCGCCTCGGCCGTGTGTATGTCCTCTACCCTCTGAAGCCATTCTGTCACAGTCGGGGGTTGGGTCTGTTTCCATTTAGCAGGTATGGATGCCTTTGCCGCATTCAGTAGGTGTCGAATTATCGATCGCTTGTATTGGGCTATGGAGCCTTCCGTGTGATGCAGTAGGGCCATTTCTATGTTGAAGTCAGGTAGGTCTCCCAGGATGGTTGTCATTTCCCTTTGTATGTCCTCCCAAAATGGCTTAATCTTTGCGCAATCCCACCAGATGTGTCTTACTGTGCCCGTGTGGGTTTCGCATCTCCAACAGGTGTCTGTAGTACCCGGGAATATTCTGTGTAGTAGAGATGGAGTCCTGTACCAGTGGGAGAGTAGCTTAAAGTTGACCTCCTGGTAGTTGGTACTTATGGAGCTCTTGTGCTGTAATATTAATATCTGTTCCCATTGTGCTTCAGTGAACGTCCTATCCGTCAACTCTTCCCATCTTCTCTTGAACGCCGTGTTCTGTGTGCGATCTCCTGTTATTAGCTGTTGGTAGATGACTGAGACTCTGCCGTCCGCATCGGAGCCGGTCATGCAGAGGCGTTCAAACCACGTCTGTTCTCTATGTAACGCTACCCTGTTGGGGAGGTTGTAATAAAAATGCCGTAATTGAGCGTAGTGAAATCTGTGCATTAGCGTCGGTTGCGGTGTTCCACTCCATTCCCGAATGCTCCGTATTCCAGAGTTACCTAGGACCTCGTATATCGGGACATAATCGTTGTTTCCCTCTATTGGCCAGGAAGAACGATGCAGCCCTCCACCTATCTCCGAGTTATGAGTTATCGGTATCAGGGGGCTCGGCTGTGGGGAGATACGTTGGTTTCGTCTTATGAGAGACCACGTCTTTAGCGTTTGTGTGATGGGTGATTCAGCGCCCAGTTTTGATGTTACATCCGCCGAGCCTTGCCATGTGAGCCTGTAAAGGGCTTTGTTCATGCCTTCTCTATCCAGTGCTACCCATAGTTTGTTATCAGACGCTGTATGCCAATCCCTGATCCGCTGCAGTACTGCGGCATGGAAGTATTTGCGGATATCCGGTAGAGCCAGGCCCCCCCAATTCTTAGGTAGGCATAGCTTGACAAAACTGACCCGTGCCCTTTCTCCCATCCAGACATATTTTATCAACGCCGACTTAAGAGATGTAAAAAATTCAGGTGGAACGTGCCGGGGAATGGTGTGAAAGTAGTAGAGCAGCCGTGGGAGAATGTTCATCTTAATCACCGATATACGTCCCTGCCAGGAGATGTGGTCATAGTTCCAACTCTTAAGGTCGTTTAGTATTGTGCGCAAAAGGGGGGTGTAGTTCCTGGCATACAGTTCTTTCGGGTTTCTGGGCATCCAGATTCCCAGGTATCGCATCTGGTCCTGGCACCAATGGAAGGGATATTCGCGTTTGATTTGCTCTCCTATAGTCGTCGGAGCCGAGACATCTAATAGTTCGCATTTAGTTAAATTAAGCTTCAGCCCCGATAACGGGCCATATGCGTCAAATTCTTGCATCAGGGCCGGCAAGGATTTAGCTGGATCGTTCACAAAGAAGAGCATGTCGTCTGCATATGCAGCTACCTTATGTTCCTGGTTCCCATGCCTAAATCCTCTGATCTCTGGCGTATGTCTCACCCTATCCAAAAACGGTTCCAGCGTGATGCAAACAGGAGTGGCGATAATGGGCAGCCCTGCCGAGTGCCATTGTGAATGGCGAAGGCGTCCGTAAGCGCACCATTCACCCTCACTCTGGCGCTGGGGTCTGTATAGAGCGCTTCTATCCAAGTCACCATCCCTCTTCCTAGTCCCACTTTACGTAATGTCGCCATCATGAAGTTCCAATTCACCCGATCAAAAGCCTTTTCGGCGTCTGTTGAGAGCATTAGTAGGCCCGATTTCTCTCTAAGGGCTAGTGCTTGTATGGAAAACGCTCGGAGTGTGCAATCTCTGGCTTCCCTTCCTGGTACAAAACCAGTTTGATCTGGATGTATTAAGCGCGGTACATACTGTTGTAGTCTGGTGGCAATGATCTTGGTGAAGAGCTTCACATCCGCGTTAAGAAGCGAGATCGGCCGGTAGCTACTGCAGTTTTCAGGGTTTTTGCCAGGTTTGGGGATTACCGTGATGGTAGCTGCTAGTGTTTCCTGGTGGAATTTATCCCCTTGTTGAAGTCGGTTGAGGGCTGCCATTAGGTGTGGTGTCAGAATGTCTCTGAATAGCTTATAGTATCCCGCTGAGAGCCCGTCTGGTCCCGGAGCCTTCCCTTTCTTCGCTGCCTTAATCGCCGCTTGAACCTCTTCCGTGGTGATCGGGACCTCCAGTAGTTCCGCTTCTTCTGATGTTAAGGCATCAGGTTGGAATCCTTGTAGGTAGCGCGTTGTTGCGTCTTGTAGTTCTGCTCCGCGGGCATCCGGGGGTGACTGCGTGGAGTTATATAATTGTTGGTAATATTTACAGAATTCAGTGGCAATTGCCTCCGGGAATTGTGTGAGTGTGCCGTCTTCCGTAGTTCGTGTACTTGCGCCCTGGCTTGTTGGGGTCGGATCATGCGGGCTAGGAGTCTCCCACCCTTGTTGACGTGGATGTAGAAGAAGGTCTTGGATCGTTGCGTCGCCCTATGATGTTTGCTGGCTACCAGTTCCGCCAATTGTCGGCGAGCATCCAAGAGTGAGCGATAATGCTCTTCGAGTTGCGATCGCTTGTGTTGCGCTTCAAGTCGGGAGATCCGGTCGGTGAGTTCCAACATATGTTGTTGCGATTCCCTCTTTTTACGAGAAGCAATCCGTATGAGATGACCTCGAAGTACACTCTTGTGTGCTTCCCATAGCGTCACCTTCGATACATCCTCCGTGTCGTTTTCACTGAAGTAGTTGGTGAGATGTTCTGTCAAGAGTGCCTGCACTTCCGGGTCCGACAGGAGCGACTCATTTAGCCTCCACGCTGTCTTAGTGGGCCTGAACAGCGGGGAGTCCAACTTCATGGACACTGCGCCGTGGTCTGACCATGGTGTCGGTGTGTTTGTAGCCGACTGCTGATATTGTAGGCCCTCCTGTTGTATAAGGACATAATCAATGCGTGAATATCTCCTGTGTATGGCTGAGTAGAGTGTATAGTCCCGGGTTGTCGGGTGTATGGTCCGCCACGCATCCACTAATCTCAAGTCTCGCATGGTCTTCTTTATAGCGGTTTGCGGTATGCTGCTGTGTCCTGTCGAGGAATCCATCAACGGGTCAAGCGGTGCGTTGAAGTCCCCCCCTATGATGAGCGAACCTTTCGTAAATATTGCCAGTTGGCGGAATGTTTTGCACAGGAACATTGCCTGTTTTGCGTTTGGCGCATAGATAGAGGCGAAGGTGTATTTCCTCCCCGCAATCGTGCCTTTGATAAAAAGGAACCTACCGTTAGGGTCTGCCTTTTGGTCCAGCAGAATGAATGTAAGATTCGCGGCCATCAGTATCGCAACTCCTACTTTTCGAGCTTCAGGGTGAGTGCTGTGGTAGTTGACTGGGTAATCTCTGTCCTTCAGTCTGTGGGTATCGGAAGATTTGAGGTGTGTTTCTTGTAACATTGCCACGGAGATCCGTTTGCGGTGAAGTTCTCTTAGGAGGTGTGTGCGCTTCTCAGGCGTGTTAAGGCCTCGGCAGTTCTGCGTCAGGACATGTAGAGGTGCTGCTGTGTATGCCATGGGGCGAGTGTGGGCGAGGTCGCTGGTGCCTCTGTGATCGTTTTCAGGTGTTCCAAGTCCAGTAGCTCGTGCGCACTTCAACTGCCGGTGGGAGGGGGGGGGGGGGTGGTGGGGAGAAAGAATACAAGTACAGTTAAGTAAGAGGGAGGGTATAGCCCTCGTAAGTTAAGATTCCCACGAGATGGGGGCGGCTCGGCCCACGCCCAATTCAGTCCGTCCCAGGAGGTCCCCGGTGCGAGTACTCAATGGTGTGATGTCAGCAAGAAATAGAATTATCCCCACAATACGAGGGGGTCCTGTGTAGCTGGGTGGATAACAAGACCGTACCGTCTCCTAGCAAGCTAGGGCAGCCGCGGTGTTGGGTCCCCCAGTAATATGGTCTACACAGGTGTGAGTCGGGGTGGTGGTGAGACCGATGAAGCACAGTGTCACGGCCTGGTAAGCAGTAGAGGCTCAGTGTCTAGTGGTGTAGTAGTGTGTGGATCTCTCAGAGGGATGTCCGTGTCCCACTTGTTACTAATCTTAAATCAATGGCTAGTTCAATGAAAATGAAAATGTCGATCTGTACGGTCACGTCCTATGGGGGTATGGGTTAACATTCAATAGGTTTGTGCGGTGTGAGTGGCAGCTAGTCCTTCCCTATGTCGGGGCGAGTAGCCCATTGCTGTTTTAGGTTAGCTCGGGTCGTGGGTCTCAGCGGGCTGGGTCAGCTACATGGGGAGTGCGTCCCGGGTTCTCCCGTCTCCCACAGCGGTCCCCGTCCCGGGTCCCCTGGTTCGAGAGTCAGGAGCGGGGCTAACCGTCTGCAGGGGGGGGGGCATAAGGCGTCTTGGGCATGTGCATGTCTGTCAGCCGTGGCCGCGAACGTCTCAATTTGTGTTTATTGTGCAGTGCAAGGGATTCACATTTCCCTCCCTAATGCGTTATAGCCAATAGATAACGTCACTCCTCAGTACCTCCCATGGACCCCCCACCCCCCCGCCCAGCCAAACCCACCCGCATCCCCTCCACCCCCGAGACCTTGTGCTACTGATAGAGTCATAGTTTTAGTCCCAGTTTAACTCCCTACTTTCCTCCCACCTCCTCCATAGCCCTAGGGCACATCAATAACCCAGCCAAACTCCCACCTATAGAGCCATCCCACCCGCCACAGCCCGGTATTACAATAACAACGAAACAAGAGCTATGTATATGTATGTGTCCCCTTATTCGCCTCCCACCTCCCTCCATCCATCTCACAAATAGTGCTGCAGGTAGCGGTTAAATTAATGTTATGGCATGACCAAATCGCATTTGTAGCATCAGTGGAACCACATTATTTCAGGAGTTCAAGAGTCTCGTAATTAACCAGCAGTCTTATATAGCGATACAGTTCGTGTTCTATGTACACATGTGGGATAGTCCTTGCAAGGGCCCCAACCCACGAGCAAGCCAAGTGGCGCGTACCACCCCCATCAGGCCCCCCTCCCCAATCAACTTGGGATAGCCTCCCGTCCCCAGGGGTTTGCTAGGAATGTGTTGCGATACTTGGTCATGCAAAAGTCCCCATATATGTGTATGTGCGTACAGTACTTATCTGTCTTCTGCAGTACACGGGATAGCGTTGGCTTCAGTGGTTATCTTCAGGCCGTGGTATGTTGTGCTCGTCGTGGTCGGTCCTTCTTGCCTGGTGGGAATAGGAGGGGAACACAACCTCATTCCTCCGGGTCTGTGGGTATCAGTTGCCTGCGGGCCTGTGGGCGCCTAGGTGTGATGTCTCGTCTCCTTCGCTGCTGGCTCGGGGTGTGGATTCCCTGCCTCTGGTCCATTGGCCCCAGTATCCAGTCGGTGACCTCCGTAGGTGGAAGGTTGAGGCGCTGTAGGAACCTGGGCACCTCCTCTGGCCAACGTAGCGGGAACCAGTCGTCGTGATGTCTGGCCAAAAGCATAAAGGGGAAACCCCATTTGTACGGAATTCCTCTATCTCTGAGTAACGCAGTGATGGGTCTCAGGGCCCTGCGGGCCTCCAGCGTAAGGGGAGACAGGTCTTGGTATAGAGCCACTTCTGCGCCATTGAATCGCCAAGTGGGTCTTGCGCGGGCTTTGTTCATTATTTTCTCCTTCAGTTTGTAGGAGTGCAGGCAACATATAATGTCTCTTGGCATGTTATCAGACGTGCGTGCCCTATTAGCCCTATGCGCCCTGTCAAACGTTATGGAGTCTGGTGCATCTGGTCCCAGTATGTCGCGGAACAGCGTTTGTAATGTAGCTTCTACGACCTCCGCCCCTTCGGGTTCTGGTAGGCCGCGGACCCTTATGTTAGATCTGCGGCCCCTGTTATCAAGATCTTCAGTTTGGCGTCTTAGGTGTAAAAGGATATTGCCTTGCCTGTGTATGGCCAGATTTGAAGCCTCAACTCTCTCCCCAATAGCCTGCACCGAAGTTTCAGCTGCCTGTAGCCTGGTTGCCTGTGTGGAAATTTCGGCCTTGAGTGAGTTTACCTCCGTGCGGATCGCCGCGTGCAGGTTGTCAGAGAGGGTCTGCATGTCAGTTTTGGTGACCATTGCTGCTGCTAGGGCTTTTATCGCTTTTATGTCCGCACTGATTTCTGCCAGCGTGGGTGCAGCCGTCTCTGAAGTTGGTGAGCGGGCCGGGGAGTCGGCCATGTTTGCGCCCGCGGCCACGTGGTGTTCGGTTGTCGCTGGAGCCAGGTACCCGTCCATGGGACCCGTTTGTGCGGCAGTCGCCGGGTTCCTGGGGGTTTGGGAGCCGTCTGGGCGTTTAGTGCGCCCCATATCCGTGCCGTGCTGAGGTGTAAGCCCGCTTTAGCTGCTGTGTGGGTCGGAGCTCTTACTCTAAGCGGCCATCTTCGTTCGCGGCCAAACCACGCCCCCCATGTGCTGTAATATTAACCCCTAAATATTTATATCTAAATCTACGTTTATTCCCTATCTAATTCTTTAATTTCTTGCTCCTTCATATATAGTGGCAATGCCACCGTCTTTGCCACATTTAACTTATAATTAGATATGCTACCAAATTTCTGTATGGACTGCATTGCATCTTTGGTAGAGCTGTTTGGTTCCATAAGAGTCAGCAAGGTGTCATCTGCATATTGACTTATTTTTATTTATCCATTTTTAAAATTGTATCCCTTGATTTTTGATTAGAGCTGATATCTATTGCTAGAGGTTCAGCCAATAGTATATATAAGAGAGATAAGAGAGGACATCCCTGGCGAGTTCCATTACCCCCGTAAAACCAGTCCAAATAAAACCCATGTCCTATAATTCTGCCCGAAGGAGCTGAATATAACATCATAATTGCTTGGCTAAAATTGCCTTGGAAACCAAAAGCCTTTAACACCTCCATTATGTAGTTCCAGTTGACTCTATCGAAGGCTTTCTGTCCGTCTAGGAGAGGTCTTCTCACTAGGATCTGTATCCAGGAGTTTGGTCCAGGACCAGAAGGGACGGCAAGACCCCAGGCAAGCTGCGGCGACTAAGGGGCTACAGTGCTTATGGTGTCCGCTGCGGTGCTTATGGTACTCGGCAACAGCTAGGAAGCAGCGATTGGCGGTGGCACCCAGTCGGACTGATAATATTCCCTAAAAGCCTGCCCTATAGCCTCAGGGTACAAGAGGGTCTCTTGTTCTCTGATGATTTTTGTAATAGTTGTATTGACTCTTCTTATCTTGACTCTTATCTTAAATTTATTCGATAGCAGTTTGTCCGCCTTGTTACCTTTAACCCCTTAAGGACACATGACATGTGTGACATGTCATGACTCCCTTTTATTCCAGAAGTTTGGTCCTTAAGGGGTTAAGATAATGCTCTCACGACACTCCTTAGTTAATATGCCCTCGTGCAGTACTCGCACTCACCACTGTTTCTGTTTGGCACTGTTTCTCATTTCTTTTCGTTAAGCACTACACCTGGCCCTTGTTTAGCACCTATATATTCTGGTTTCTCCCCTCACTCCCTGTCAGATCATTATCCTCTATCCTTCACCTGCTGTTTCCTGGTTCCTGTGATTCTGACTCTTTGCTCCTTGCTCCTTGCTCCTGTGTCTTGTATCCTGTGTATCCTGTGTTCCGATGTCCTTATGGTCCTGTGTTCTCGTCTCTGCCTGGTCCTGTGTCCTGTGTCCTGTGCCTCCTGTTGCAGTGTTCGCCTGCAGTGTTCCTGCCTATACTCCATTTCCAGTGATTCTGACCTTGCTGACTTATTTTTGTGTGACCTGCTTTGGGCTTTGCTCCTTGGTGTTTATTTAGTGCTTGGTGGCTTAGGATCTGTGCCCCACTTATATTCTGTGGTGGCTGCACTATCCTGACTAAAACCTTTACCTTTGCCTAAGGACTATCACGTGTACTCTGCCTGCTCTATTGTATTATATTGACTTATTATATATATTTATATATTTGTGGCATTGTACATATTTTGTTTTGTGTATATATATCCTTTGGTTTTCTTTAATACATTTTCTTATTACTCCATTCATTGTGTCCTTGCATTATTTCTCTGCCAAGTTGGTTCCCACACTTAAAGGGACAGTTCCAATTTCTACACCTCTTCCTGAGTCATCTAATACTGGAGACTCGAGACTCGGGCGATGCAATTGACGACAAGGCTGGGTCACTGAAGTTGGAAGCTAATCACATAGAAGATGATCCTCCCGTAAAAAGGTCACCACGTAAGAAACGTGGCAAACAACATACTTCTAAAACACTGTCTGAGAAGGCTGAGAAACTTGAGGTGGAAGCTTCAGAGAAATCAGTGGAAGAGGAAGTTATCGTCCCAAAGGCAGCTTACGACTTTGGTATGGAGAGGTTGGATGATGCCAATTCTAACCCTTTTACCTCTGGGGGTTCGGGGATTGGCACCTCTCTTGCAACCGCAACTGTAAAAGATGAGTTGACACCATGTAAAGAAGACTGTCATCCTCAAGTGGAATTCAACGAGTCAAACTTGGTGCAACATGACAAACACGGAAAGGATCTGAATGAGACAGGGCTTGTTCAGAACAAACAGTCTGAAGAAGAATCTACGGTTATAGGAAAGTCTATCCCCGTTCTTCAAAGTACAAGTCCTGGTAGGACAATTTCCCTGCTGCAAGAGGAAGCACAAACTACCACACTTGTACCTGAACATAACATTGAAGACTCTTCTAATCAGCAGTTTAACCAAACTCCAAACGAAGAGAATGATCAAGGTGACCAGGTATCTCTATATGTTACCGAATTTAATCAGTTTGAGAGAGAGTCGTCCCTGCTTTGTCGGGCCTCATGCTCCGAGAGATTGGGGGAGCCATCCCTTGATGCATTTCTGCGGTCTGAGGAGGGTTCGCAGAGTGCTCCTGATCCTGTACTCATTAATCAAGGGGATTCTTCTCAATTGATCCCAGTGGCACCTACTCAAGCTGACTCTGAGACTGTACTCCCTTCTACAAGTGATGCACCGCGGCCTTTATTCCGAGAAACTAGCAAGCCAGAAACCAAGTCAGACCCAGGACCGCTGAGTTATGCTCCTGTTTCTAGCGATAGCCCCAGGTCTAGTAGGATGACACGTTTGTCAATCACTGGTAATGTGAAGTCCTTATCGTATGAAACCTTGATTTCTGTTTACGTGTCTACCCTCCTAGTGTATCTTGATTCTCTATGGTCCTTTCTTTTCCATGCTCCTACCCTGCCTCGTTGGTTTCTTCCTTGGGACTTTCCATTTGTCATTCCTCCTAAGCCCCCTCCTTGTTTTCCTCTACTGGTTGGGTGACCCTGTTTTTCTTCTGTCGCCCGTGGGGTATCTTTGGGTTTTGGAGCGCCGGGAGTCGCTCCTTAAGGGGGGGGTACTGTCACGACACTCCTTAGTTAATATGCCCTCGTGCAGTACTCGCACTCACCACTGTTTCTGTTTGGCACTGTTTCTCATTTCTTTTCGTTAAGCACTACACCTGGCCCTTGTTTAGCACCTATATATTCTGATTTCTCCCCTCACTCCCTGTCAGATCATTATCCTCTATCCTTCATCCTGTACCTGCTGTTTCCTGGTTCCTGTGATTCTGACTCCTTGCTCCTGTGTCTTGTATCCTGATCCTGTGTTCCGATGTCCTTATGGTCCTGTGTTCTCGTCTCTGCCTGGTCCTGTGTCCTGTGCCTCCTGTTCCAGTGTTCGCCTGCAGTGTTCCTGCCTATACTCCATTTCCAGTGATTCTGACCTTGCTGCCTTATTTTTGTGTGACCTGCTTTGGGCTTTGCTCCTTGGTGTTTATTTAGTGCTTGGTGGCTTAGGATCTGTGCCCCACTTATATTCTGTGGTGGCTGCACTATCCTGACTAAAACCTTTACCTTTGCCTAAGGACTATCACGTGTACTCTGCCTGCTCTATTGTATTATATTGATTTATTATATATATTTATATATTTGTGGCATTGTACATATTTTGTTTTATGTATATATATCCTTTGGTTTTCTTTAATACATTTTCTTATTACTCCATTCATTGTGTCCTTGCATTATTTCTCTGCTAAGTTGGTTCCCACACTTAAAGGGACAGTGCTGTCGCAGGGCAGCACCCCTTCATGTCCTTACAAATGCGTTGTTTTAAAAAAAAAAAATTAGATTTCTGTTTGCTTTATTTAATAATTGATTATTAATCTTAGATTCTACTTCCTTTATTTTTTTCGCTTGTTTCTTTAGATGGTGCAGTATTATTGACCTTACCCATTTCCGCAAGTGCAATATAGAGCTCCGCCAGGGATTCCTCTCTTTTTTCCCTCATTTGGGCATCTAGTTTTATCAACTGACCTCTGATCACACATTTAAGTGCACACCATTTTGTGGTGATAGAAAATTCACACTCTTTTTTATCCTCATAGTATAACGATATCGAGTCTGCTATATGTTTTCTATTTGCCTCCGGCAAGAGTAACCTGTCATATAATTTCCATTCTCGTCTCTGTTTAATGAATTGTTGTTGCAGTTCTAACAACACTGCATCGTGATCAGACCATGGAACCAACCTTATCTCTGAAGACTCTGACCTAGCCAGCACTCGTACTTCCGCTAAAATCATATCGATGCGCAAATACGCACAATGTGATTTATAAAAACATGTTAAGTCTCTCTCTTTAGGGTGTAATGTCTTCTAGGTATCTAATAAGGATGCTCTTAAAATTAGTTGACGCAGTTTACTGTCTTGATTAATAAGATTTCTGTCTATCTTATTCTTCCCTTTTGCTTTTTTTATCTATTGACGGATCTTGTACGCAATCAAAGTCTCCAGCCACGATGACTGATCCCTGCCTTATCCTATCCAACCTGGACAAAACTTTAGCGATGAAGCTAACTGGAGACTGATTCGGGGCATAAATACTTGCTATAGTGTATACATTCCCTTCAATCTCACATATCAAAATTATCCACCTTCCTTCTGTGCCTATATCTTGGAATTTGATTATCAGATTTATATCTTTAGAGAATATTATTGCTACTCCCCTCTTTTTTTTTATCCTTAAGCGAAGATTCAATCATTAGAGGAAAATTCTTTGTACGCAAATTAATTTTGTCCTTCAGTCTCCAGTGAGTTTCCTGCATGCACCCTATTTTAACTCTTTCCTTTTTTAACCAGTCTAAAAGCATATTCCTTTTCTAAAATTAATTGAGTCCATGGGTATTGATTGAAGCCAGCCTTACCATTAACGTCAAGAGATTGTCGATACACGCAAGCGGTCCCTAACCACACATCTACCCCTGGTCCCTGAACTGTACATTGAAACACATAACCAACATATATAAAACATAAAACTAATCCCAATCATTAATTGGGAATTTAGAAAGTGGCTCCTGGGGTCATATTGGCAACGGGGACATTTCATCCACCTCATAAAGTCGATGAGGTGAGGGTGTGGAAATACATCCTGAGAAAATGTATTTTGAATTCCAAAGGACATTCTTTATAATCAAGACAGAATTTAGTGGATTCGTTGCACAACAACAAAAACAAAACAAAAAAAGGGCTTTCCTTTTTTTTTAGAACATTTAGTAGTTACCATTAATTTTTCTATTAAAACGTTAGTGACAGTTATGATATTCAAACAGTTTCTTATTCTTATATCTCTATTTTCCCTTGATTTATCCATAATCACTGCAAATAATCTTTATCCCTTGCATATCTCTGTATTTAAAAACTTATTAGCCAAAAGTTTAGTGAAATATCTGATTAATTTGTGGTGTCTAGTTATTTAAGTCCCCATTTGCCACTGAAATACAGGCCTGCAGCAGTTTGTCTGTCTCCATGGCTGTTTAGTATTTTTCCCCACCTCAGTTAAGTACATTAGCAATTTAGATTAAACACTTGTATAAGTACCTGGGTTATTGTTATTTCACTTCCTTCCAGTTGCGTACATTGGGCTTCATTCTATCAAATAGGTCACATTTAGGCAGCTGATAGTGAGCATTTAGGTACGTTTATACATGTAACGATTAATTTAAAAAAAAGAGTGCTGATGAAGGATATCCTGGTTGTATAAAGTCTGTCTGAATACCACAGCCCTGAAGACAGAGAAGAGGCCAATACCCAGAGTAGGAGAAAGCTTCCCTGGTGGACCTATAGAATGTACCTAGTCCATAGACTATGTACACATGTGCGTCGGGGGGTTAATCAGGGGTCAGGTCATGGCGCGAATAGCAATGACCGCGAGGGCATTTAGCAATGGCTGTTGCAGCGCCCTCGTGAGTTTTTCAAACGGGAGTCCGCGCGGACAGTGCTCTAATTGGAGCACTTGTCCGCGAGGATACTCTGAGGCGGGAAAAGTGTGACATATAAGGCGCCCTGGGGTAAGTTTTGGCGCCAGAAGAAAGAAGTTACCCTAAAGGAAGAAGGAATTACCCTTTAGGGTAACCCCTTAGCGACCGAGGACGGTTCAGGACCGTCATCGGCATTTTTGCATTGCCGACCGATGACGGTCCTGAACCGTCCTAACGGTGCAATGTACTTACCCGATCGCCGTCGTTCCCCCGGCAGCGATCGGCGGTGCTCCCGGTGTGGGGAGCCTGCCTGCCGCCCAGACAGTCTCCCCATGGCAGATTAGGACCCCTGGGGCAAGGTGATCGCTCAACAGAGCGATCACATGGTCACGATGGGTGTATATGTGTCTGCCTGCAGGGGGACTTTATGTGCTGACAGGCAGTCTCCCTGCCAGTGTAAAATCATCAAAGTTAAAGTTAATAAAAAAAAAAAATTATTATATGTGTGTGTATATATATATATATATATATATATGATATATAGACATATATTATATCTATATAATATGTCTATATATCATATATATAATGTCATGCTAAGTGTATTTTTATATTAATATGTACATATATTAATATAAAAATACACTTATAATTAAATTATACACGTAAATATATAATATATATATAATAACTATATGTATTGTGTGTATATATATATTATTATAAAATACAAATAATAAGTAAATTAAATTAAAAAAATTCAAAATAATAATAAAACTTTTGAAAAAATTATATATCTAATCTATATGAAATTTTATTCTAACTGTATTTTGATATTAATATATATATTTATAACAAAATACACTTAGAATGAAATTGAATATATATCTATGTATATATAAATAAATAAAAATAATACGAAATATACATATGTCCATATACAAAATTACATAAATAATTATATAAATATACACGTAGGCTTCAAATATATAAATATGCATATATTTAAATTCTACGTGCATATTTATGTAATATTTTTACATAATTAAGTAATTTTATTCATTGCAATTTGAGGGACCTGCCTGCCAACCCAGGCCGAAATTCCAGAGAATTTAATTTGCTAGCACTGTATTTTACCCTGTAACTTTCTATGACACCCTAAAATCTGTACATGGGGGGGTACCGTTTTACTCGGGAGACTTCACTTAACACAAAAATTAGGTTTTACTGTTTTGAATCACTATCACAGCGATGATATTGTCAGTGAAAGTGACTTTTTTCGCATTTTTCACACACAAACAGCACTTTTACTGATGATATAATTGTTGCGATATGTTTTCCTGTTTTGAAACACTAATATTTGTGTTCAAGAAAGTCTCCCGAGTATAACAGTACCCCCCATATACAGATTTTATAGCGTTTTTGAAAGTTACAGGGTCGAATATATGGGTCAAATATTTTTACATTGAAAATGGCCAGGTTGGTTACGTTGCCTTTGAGAGCGTATGGTAGCCCAGGAATGAGAATTACCCCCATGATGGCATACCATTTGCAAAAGAAGACAACCCAAGGTATTGCAAATGGGTTATGTCCAGTCACAAACACTGGCCAAAATTAGCGTTCAATTTAGTTTTTTACTTTTTTCACACAGAAAACAAATATGAACGCTAACTTTGGCCAGTGTTTGCGACTAGGTGGCTACTAAAAAAGATTGGACATACCCTATATTGAATACCTTGGGTTGTCTACTTTTAAAGAAATATGTACATGTGGGGTGTTATTCAGAGACTTTTGACAGATAATAGTGTTACAATGTCACTATTGATAAATTTGAAAAAATGGATGTTTTGAAACCACAATATCCTACTTGTACCTATAACCCTATAACTTGCAAAAAAGCATGTAAACACTGGGTATTTTAAAACTCAGGATACAATTTTGAATCTATTTAGCAGTTTTTTTTATTCGCTTTTGTAGATGAGTAAAAGATTTTTCAAGTAAAAGTCCAAAAAAAATGTATATATTTTTTAAAATTTTTCCTCATATTTGTTTTTTTTTAAATTAAATTACATGAGATTATATAAATAATGGTATGTAAAGAAAGCCTTTTTTGTCCTGAAAAAAAACCAATATATAATTTGTATAGGAACAGTAAATGAGAGAGCGGAAAATTACAGCTAAACACAGATACCACAAGAGTGTAAAAAGAGGCCTGGTCGCAAATGTACAACATCGCAAAAACAGTCCAGTCCTTAAGGGGTTAAAGGGGGATGGACTAGCTGAGTTTATGATCATTTGGTTGAAGTTCTGACTAATAGGGCGAACTCTGGTGAGTTATGTTTTAATTCTCTGGGGGTTTAAAAAACGGAGATGGTTTGGTTATAAAGTTAAAGGACCACTCTAGTGCCAGGAAAACATACTCGTTTTCCTGGCACTAGAGTACCCTGAGGGTGCCCCCACCCTCAGGGCTCTGGAGAGAGGAAGGGGTTAAACTTACCTCTTTTTCCAGCGCCGGGCGGGGAGCTTTCCTCCTCCTCTCCATCTTGATCGCGACGTCATCGGCAAATGCGCATGCGCGGCAGGAGCCGCGCTCGCATTCAGCCGGTCGCATAGGAAAGCATTTACAATGCTTTCCTATGGACGCTTGCGTGCTCTCACTGTGATTTTCACAGTGAGAAGCACGCAAGCGCCTCTAGCGGCTGTCAATGAGACAGCCACTAGAGGATTTGGAGGCTGGATTAACCCTCATTATAAACATAGCAGTTTCTCTGAAACTGCTATGTTTATAAAAAAAAAGGGTTAATCCTAGAGGTACCTGGCACCCAGACCACTTCATTAAGCTGAAGTCGTCTGGGTGCCTAGAGTGGTCCTTTAATAAGTGTTGGTTGTATTATTTTTAAAACTACATAAAAGACCACAACCTTTTCTGCAACATTTCTGAGTCTGTGTGTTATTTATTATGTATCTATGTGATTTTTATGTTGTTTATTATTGATGTTCACTATGTATCAGTCTGATTTAACCCCTGCTGAGCACATGAAGTACACACTTGTATATAACGTGTTTAAAAGTCTGACTCAGAAGTCCACACAGACACGTGTTCCTATCAAGGCACTTGGCATTGATTGCAGTTACCTGTGCATTTTAGCACATAAACAGGCTTCTTTCGGAGAGTTGAAGGTAATGTATTGTGTGGATCGCCTTGCTTATTTAAATTAGCCTGAGACCAAGGTAGTCTATCTATATATGAACTGGTGTGCAGACAAAACCTCAGTATATGTGACTGATTTTATCTCTGTATATGGGCTGATGTAAAGCACAGCGAGTTAACATGAGTTACTGTGAGGTCACAGCCTCCATTTATGTATCCACTATATGCTCAATATATGAGTAACTGTGAGGTCACAGCCTCCATTTATGTATCCACTATATGCTCTATATATTTATGTATCCACTATATGCTTTATGTATGAGTTGGTGTAAAAACACAGCCACAGTATATGTGAGTGATATAAAGACACAGCGGCAATATATGAGTCCAATATAATCTTTGTGTATGAGCTGTGGTGAAGACAACCTCAGTATTTCTTCTATATCACAGAAGGACATTAACTTATATATTTGCCAACATATGTTTACAATTTCCAGACCATGTCTTAATGTTTTAAGGAGGTTCTCCTCTAATCTATTTTATTCTCCATAGCAAGACGGATGCAAGACGGATGTCTCATTTCTTACATTAGTTTGTCTCGTATTAGTCCAGACTTGTTCTTTTTATAGGTTTTGTTATGTTGACCTTAATTCCTCCCTGGTACTGTAATTTTCCATTCCCTATATTTGAATGCCAGTGGGTTGTTGACCAGCAGCCTGTGGGGTACAATAACTTGTCTGAGCGTAATTATGATAAAATCCTGTTGATTCATTGTTTGGGTTTTTGATAAGGCTTGTCAGGTTTATGCACATCAATAATGTTTTTTTGTAACTATTAGCTGTATTTGAACTCTGTGCCTCCCAATAGATATACTGTGTGGGTATTACCCATAAGTAAATGCTGCCATGTTTAATCAGGAATCAGAAAGATTGTTTCATACTTACCGTATGGGCAGGGAGAGGCTCTATTTATACCAATTTCAGAGTTCTATTTCCTGTTCTTTCTGCTGTGAGGGGAGGAGATAACTCATAAGTAAATATTGCCATGTATTATAATAAGTAAAAGAAACGTACTGTAAGTATGAAAAATTTTCCTTATTCTGAACTTATTCTGAACTTTGCAACAATGTGCAATGTCAATCAGCAGCGGCCAAGGCCAGTAAGGTATTGTCATGCATGAAAAAGGGCATTCATTCTCGGGACGAGAATATCATTTTGCCTCTTTATAATCACTGGTAAGACCACATATTGAATATGCTGTGCAATTTTGAGCAAGTGTTCTAAAGAAGCATATTGTGGCACTAGAAAAAGTGCAGAGGCGGGCTACAAAATTAATAAAAGGAATGGAGCATATTTGCTATGAAGAAAGGTTAACAAACTTAAACCTATTTAGTTTAGAAAAACGTCGCCTGAGAGGGCATATGGTAATATTATACAAATATATTCGGGGCCAATACAATCCATTGTGTGGAAATCTATTCACAAACCGGACTTTACATAGGACACGAGGCCATGCGTTTAGACTGGAAGAAAAAAGATTCCGTCTAAGGCAAAGGAAAGGTGTTTTTTTTTACTGTAAGAACAATCAGGATGTGGAATTCTCTGCCTGAAGAAGAGGTTTTATCAGAGTCCATACAGATGTTCAAACAGCTACTAGATGCATACTTGCAAAAACAGAATATTCAAGGATATAATCTTTCAATGTAGGGTAATAACTGCTTGATCCAAGGATAAATCTGACTGCCATTCTGGTGTCAAGAAGGAATTCTTTTTCCTAGCTTGTTGCAAAATTGTGCTTCAAACTGTTTTTTTTTGCCTTCTTTTGGATCAACAGCAAAAAACAAATGTGAGGAAGGCTGAACTTGATGGACGCAAGTCTCTTTTCAGCAATGTAACTATGTAACAGGAGTTTGAAACTAAATATCTCCCTCAGCCTTCGCTAAAATAATAAATTCCATGTTTCTCAGGATTAGTGTGCTCACTGTACATGAGCTATACTCCAGACCCATGTAGCACTTTGCACCCAAAATAGCACATGTTTTGCCTTCAACTACACAGCAAAATAGAGAGCAATCGACATGGATCAAACAGAATGTCTCTCACCATTTAGCAATTTGGACCCAAAATTCTAGAACATTTAGTAGGGGAGATTTTTAGGGCAAAATAGCACCTGCTTTATGCCTTAATATTTTTTGATAGTAAGAACTACACAGGTTCACCGAAAACACGCCATTCTCAAGATACCTCATCCATTCTAGATCTCAATGTTGAATATGCAAATATGTAAAAAAAAAGTTATTTGAACAGGCCAATACAATGATGACATATGAATTTTGTCAAGGCAATAACGGACAGTTCAGAACCAAGAAAGGCAAACTCACACATGGCCCACAAACATAGGCATTTTTGCAGAACTCTACCAAGAGTGACAGACACTCTTTAGCAATATGCCCTTTTCGATGCCTGATGATGGCAATCTTTAAAGGGTTATTCCAGGCATTGCAACCACTACAGGCCACTGTAGTGATTGTGATGTTTGGTGTACCCTCATCCCGTTCTCTAGTAATTGTTAAAAATATTTTGAAATGGTTTGCCCTCTTACCTGGCTCCCTGCCAGCACCAAGGATTCTTGCATCTCTGGTGACACACATCCAGCTTTTGTTGAGCTGCAGTAGCCGGATGCTGATACCATCACCATTCATTGGCTCAGAACATTAGTTGACCATTCGTAGCAAATGAATGACATTCTATTTAATTAGACAGTCAGGAACAATTGTTCTAGGCTGGCTAGATGATGCCCCAGAGACACTGCCAGTGGTGGAGTTCCACCTTCAGCAGCAAAGGGGTTAAACTCTGTTTATATACAGCGTTTCGAAGAGAGACATTGCACATACAGACTCCAGGCACCATGACCACTTCAAGTGCCAGAAGTGGTCAAAGCGGTTAGAGTAAGCCTTTGGATAATTCAGACATAAAAAAGAGGAGTTTGTGGTTAAAAACTTAAAATCTTTTAAGACTTCCAAATTACTTCCTGAAATTACCACTTCCAACCTTGTTCACCCTAAGATTCCTGCATCTGACAGGTTTATCTGTTTTAATGTCCCTTTTCATCTTTCATTTATCCTCACCCTCCTGTAACCGTGTATCCTTGCCCTCCTTTAACCTTATCGTTCTTTTTAGTTCTCTCTCTTCCTCCCTCCCCATCTCTTCAATAATTTGCAACGTTAAAGTATCATGCACTTCTTGATTGCGTTCCAGTTTTCCTAAGTAATTTGTGTTGATTCTGTTTTCAATTCCATTATATAGACAACAGAGAGGTTGTAGTTCATACATTTTTGACATAATGATAAATCAAGCTCCACAAGTTTCCACACACAATACAATGAACAGCTGGTTATTAGTGTGAGAACATACATGGATGTCATCACAAATCCGCATGATTGGCTTACTAGCAGTCACACACAAAGATTATGTGCCGCCATTACATTTAACAAAAATGTTAAACTACTGTTGCATTAGTTTAAAAGGGTTTTATCAATGTGATCACCTCTACACGGTCAGAAATACCAATATATGAATCAGGCGTGGACGACTCAGCCATGGCTTTGTGCACCGAAATGATAATGTTTTAATGTTGCTGTTAAATGATAATTTCAACCACAATAACCATATACAGAGATTATATAGCGGTATGACTCACCAACCCACACCAGCAGCCGTTAACCAGATCTTCAAATACACGCCATGACTGATAACACCATACAAGTTGCTTACAATAAATTTGAGGCTCCAGGATTCAAGTAAATACTTTTAAAAAGTAGCATTTATTAAAAAAAAAAGGTTAAAAATCATCCCAAAAAATACACATTCTGTTTCTTTCGCTGCTAAATTTTAATAAAACAAACTCCACACAGTAGTACTTTACGCATTTCATGTGCAAACACCTAATGAACACTACGTTTTGAAAGTACTTACTTGAATGTGGGAGCCTCGAGTTTATAGTAAGCAGATTAATCGATCATAACCACCACAGTGGCTGAGAGGAGTACCCTCGCCGTTCCCTGTTAACTTTACAATGGCCCTACATCCAGCTGCTGGAGAGCTGCAGAAGCCGATTGCCGATCCTGCTGCTATTTCATTGGCTGAGAGCATAAAAATGTTGCACATACAGAATCCAGGCCCCATGACCACTTCAAAGAGGTCATGGTGCTTTAAGTGTGTGTGTGTGTGTGTGTGTGTGTGTGTATATATATATATATATATATATATATATATATATAGGTTCTCTCTCCGTGTCTAGAGAAGTGTGGGCGGATGATAGCAAAAAGAGGAAGGATGATTAGGACAGAAGGAGTTGAAGTTCCAGAAGGCCAAATAGAAGATGTAGCTACAAGTACCTGGGGGTACCACAAATGCATGGCAGCCATGAGCAAGAGGCAAGGAGGATAGAAACATCCAAGTACTGCCAAAGAGTCAGACAGGTCCTAAAGACCCAGCTCAATGGCAATAACAAGATCCAAGCCATCAACACATATGCCCTACTGGTCATCAGGTACCCAGCTGGAAAAATAACCTGGCCAAAAGAAGAACTGGTCACCGTGGATGTCAAGACCAGGAAACTACTCACTATGAATGGAGGATTCCACCCGAAATCCAGCACCTACAGACTGTACACATGCCAGAAGGAAGAAGGCCGGGGCCTGATGAGTGTCAAGGCCACAATCCTGGATGAAACACAGAGCATCCACAAGTACATCACGAAGATGGCTCCCAAAGATGAACTGGTAAGGCAATGCCCGAGACTTCCACAGATCGAGGTTGCAGACAAAGAGGAGGTTCCTTGGCAAGACAAACCTCTCCACAGCATATAGTGGATGTGGCTCACATGACAAAATCCTACCAGTGGTTGGACAAGGCAGGACTGAAAGACAGCACTAGCAGCACAGGAGCAGGCACTCAGCACCAGATCAATAGAAGCTGGAGTCTACCACACCAGGCAAGACCCCAGGTGCAGACTGTGCAAAGAGGCCTCTGAGACAGTCCAACACCCAGTAGCCGGATGCAAGATGTTAGCAGGAACAGCATACACGGAGAGACACAACCAAGTTGCTGGGATTGTTTTCCAAAACATCTGCACAGAATATGAATTGGACCTGCCTAAGATGGGAGATCCCACAAAGGGTAGTTGAAAATGACAGGGCTAAGATCCTTTGGGACTTCAAGATCCAGACAGGCAAGCAAGTGCTGGCCAACAAACCAGACATCGAGGTGGTAGACAAGGAACAAAAGACTGCAGTCGTGATGCATTGGGCAATACCCTGTGACTATAACATCAGGAAGAAGGTACATGAGAAGGTGGACAAATACCAAGGACTGAAAGAAGAACTAGAATGGATGTGGAAAGTGAAGGCAGTAGTAGTACTAGTCCCACTTGTGATAAGAGCACTCGGGGCTATGACTCACAAGTTGGGGGAGTGGCTTCAACAGATTCCAGGTAGGAATCTGAGATCGCTGTCCAGAAAAGTGCAGTTCTAGGAACAGCTAAGATACTGTGCAGAACCCTCAAACTTCCTGGCCTCTAGTAGAGGACCTGAGAATGAGGAATAAACATACCACCCAGGAGGGGTGAGAAAATCAATTTTATATATATATATATATATATATATATATATATATATATAGTTAATTAAATGTTTTTTTCTCATAGGCGTTTGGTAGTGGGTTTTTTCCAGTAGTAATGCATGAATGCATGTTTTTATTGCTTTTTGAGTTTTTCACCATGTATAATAGAATGCTGGTTATTTCATTTTAAGTAGTTTGTCGACATGGACATGAGAGTTAAACCACCGACTCATCTTTCCAGGGGCATCAACATGAAGATCACTTAATGCATTCCTAATGTGATTAATCAGAATGCGATTACCACTGTAAAGCTCAATAAGTAAGAAGATACCAGTATTGACTCCGATCAAGACAAAGCTTCCTTTTATCATGTCTATAATGGACAAATATTTGCATTAGTCATTAAGAATCCTTGCTTATATCCTTTGTTTCCATACATGTTATCTATGTTTAACTGTAAAAACAAAATACGGTATCTGTTCTTTAATGAAAAAAATGGACAGTTATTTCGACAAACAAAGTTCAATCAGCAGGTGCTTTAGCCATAGCTAAAAGCCATGAGATTTGCCAAGAGGAAATATTTATTTTATGAATCACTAGGCCTTATATTGCAAGGATCGTTGGTTTGAAAGGAGCAACAGGGCCACGCTCTGTAAAAACAAAATATGGAGTTCGGTTCAGGCAACAATAGCAGATTTAGAAAGAATTTCATCACAGCTTTAGACACAGCATAAGTATGTTTGTCTGCATTTCACAATATAGTTTTCAAGTTACTACCAGTCACTGTTTAGGTAATAAGCCCAGCAGGATTATTGTAATAGAGAAGTTGCTTCTGATGCTTACTCTTCAATTACGTTTTCCATATAGTAGGTTGGAAAACCTTAATTATGACATATATACATTTGTGTATAGTGGAAAATTTATTCATACTTACCGTAATTTTCTTTTCCTGGCTATTATTCATGGCAGCATATACACATGGGTTAGCTCCTCCCCTACAGCCGATAGGACAGGAAAACCACCAAGGTTTTAAAAGGAGGCTCCATCCCTAAGGTCCTCAGTCAGTTTACAAGCTCTACAGTACATAAATAGAGACATTAATGGGTGGGAAGTATATGCTGCCATGAATAATAGCCAGGAAAAGAAAATTACGGTAAGTATGAATAAATTTTCCACTTTCCTGGCTAATCATGGCAGCATATACACATGGGGAATACCCAAGCTTACAAAGGGAGGGACAGAATAGCCAATCAAATAATCAGAATAATTGAACATAGATAGAAGAATTAACTGAGTAAAGTACTTGAGTACCAAATTGTGCATCATAGACTGTTTTAACAAACAGTATGAAATGCCAGACAAATGTGTCTAAAGAGGTTCAAATGCTAGCTTACAAAAAGTGTCAGCAGAAACCATTGCCATGGCAACCCATGATGCTGCAACAGCATGAGAGGAGAGTGCCCTGATACCCTCCAGCACAGGTAGAGAACGGACGTGACGTCCAAATTGTGCCTCATTAATTGCTTCAATGTCCAACATGGAATGCAGGACAAACTAGTTCAAAGAGGTCCAAATGCCAACTTTACAAAGTTTCAGCAGAGACCATTGCCATGGAAGCCCACGAGATGCTGTAACAGTACTAGTGGAGAATGCCCCAAATCCTTTGGTACAGGTAGAGAATGGCATTGAAAGGCTCTCACTTTAGGCAGGATCTTTGGTGCTACCAGCAAGACAACCATATCCTGTTGAAATTCAGTGAATGGGGGTACACAGGATCAAGCCTGGAGTTAACCCATTTTCCTTGCTGGGGTACCAGCCACCAGCACTTTCTGTGCTACCACCATGGAAGCTCCTTCTAGAGGTTTGAATAATGGTTCAGTCAGGGCCTGTGAGACCAGTGGTACGTCACATATTGGCTTCACCACACTCAGTGGAGGCATGATTTCAATCAATGCCTATATGAAGCAAAGTGCAGCTAAGTGCACACATTCACCTTGCTGTGGTACCAGTCACCAGCAACAGCAACGTCTGGGCTGACATCATGGAAGCTCCTGCTAGAAGTTTAGTCAGAGTCTGTGAGACCAGTGGTACGTCACATATTGGTTTCAACACCCTCAGCGGAGGCTTGAGTTCAATTGTTGCTTACATGAAGCAAAGCACCAGGGGCATCAACGCTCAATCGGTACCCTTCAGTACAGGTAGAGAATGACATAGATAAGCATTCACCATAGGCAGGATCTTCAGGTGCCAAATGCAAGACGACCATCTCTGTTGAAAAGTAGTGAAAAGGGGGTTCACAGGATCAAGCCTGGAGTTCACCCATTTTCCTTGCTGGGGTACCACCATGGAAGCTCCTTCTAGAGGTTTGAATAATGGTTCAGTCAGGGCCCATGAGACCAGTGGTACGTCACATATTGGCTTCACCACACTCAGTGGAGGCATGATTTCAATCAATGCCTATATGAAGCAAAGTGCAGCTAAGTTCTCCTCTAGAGTGTTAGAACACAGAACCTTTCAAGGCCTGAACGAGGAGTAATTCCAACAGACAAAAGCATGTTAAGCCAAGTAAAGCCTGTATAGGATTGTAAGAGGATCTCAATGACCGTCTCAGGGATGCCTATACGAATATGGACTCCCGCATCATGACCAGAACTTGAGGATCCTGGTGTGTCATGTGGCCTTGTAATAGGTCTGGACTTACTGGAATTTCGCTTGGAGGTTCCAGAATCATCTTATTCATCATAGGAATTAGAGTCGACACGGTCTTCCACGGTCTTCCACGGTCACCTTTGGCATTGCCTTTTTAGGAAAGTCAAAAACAGGAAAATATGTACATCAGACTAAAATTCTAAATTTCAGTCAGTGTATCCTGAAACGGAGCATTCTGGTCCTAGCATGTAAAAAATACCTCTGGACCTGGTAGTTCCAAGAAATGGCCATCAGATCTATGTAGGGTATCAGACAATCTGCGTCAACCCCGAGGATACGTCAGGACATGGTTGCCAATCCACCTTGTCCACAGTTATTCGGCTCCAGCAAACAGCCATTGTATTCTGAGCCACTGGTTGTTCTTCTGTGCCCTGATCATTATGGGCTGGAATTCCAACAATACGTATCTGTGAGACCCATCTTGATAGATATAGGATACAGTTGCATTGACATTTGAGCAAATTTGGACCCACTCGTTCTTCAGCAAGCCTCTGAAGTGAAGAAGATCCTTGAAAATGACTCTTAATTCCATACAAATGAATGGAAATATTGTGCAACATGGTCCAAACACTGCAACCAATCTTATAAAAACTGGAATTCGAGCTAATAATTGACCAATGAGGTTCTGTTCACTGGAAACTCAGATCTAATCCCTCTTTCAGCTACCAGGGTAAGGTGTAACTCCACTGATGGGGACATAGTAAGTGGCTGGCTCCAATAATCTTTCTCTTGTTAGACCTAGATAGGAAGGATCTGTAAGGAATCCAGAGATGCCATTGGGCCCATCTGACAAGTCTGCTGGTGGAAACTGGGAGAGAAAACCTTTACAATCTGTGGAACTGTTCCCGAGATAGGGAAAAGCAGAGCATAGAATTTTCCACTCGGGAATGTCAACCACTGAGCTGGTCTGAAACTGCTTTTCTTGATATTCATCAAGCAGCCAAACTTTAGGAGTTATGAAAGAACTATATACCTGTGTGTGCCTGCCTTCTGAGGGTCTAAGGCTATCAGAAGTAGATCCTCCAGATAATGGAACCAGGTGGAGTTCTGGACTCTCAATAACACTATAAACACATATAAAGATTCTTGGGGCCGCATTGAGGCCAAATGGTAGGGCACTAACATGGAAGTTCTCTTCTGAGCTAATGCCGAAGATCTCTGCAGATTGAAAGTAAGCATCCTTGAGATATATATAGGTAAGGAAATTATCCTTCCAGATTGCTTGAGATATGGATCTGATTGACTCCATCCCGAAGACTCTGACATTCAGCCTCTTGTTGGCCCCTCTTAGGTCCAGTGTAGGCTTTCATGTGCTTTTCCTCTTAGCACCAGAAGAGAGGCAAAACTTGTCCCTGGAACTGCTTGTTCTGGGACCTAAAAAAAAAAATCACCTCTTCGTCCAGAAGGCTTCTTCCTTCAGTGCTTTACCTTTTGATTCGGTGGTCTAAATACTCCTTTTAGTATGGAGACTCCTGTGCCTGAAGAAAAAAAACTCCAGTCTATATCTATCTGGACCATGAATACCACTCAAGCCTCCAGAGTATGACGAGCCCAGGTATGTGTGATCAGAAAATGAGGCTCCTACTACTGGAGGAGATATGTTCATTGCTGAAGAGCAAAACAACTGCTTTATAGCTCCATTAGAACCTTGAAAGGCAGGTTTACCAACTGCCATGGGTTACCTCTGGAGTATTCTCTGCAGGGCCAGTAGCTCCATGTATCTCAGAAATACTGGTCACATGAGGTTCTCCGGTCAGACTATGAGGAGCTGGGTTCCTTGGAACTTCCGTCCTGAGGTACCAATATCTTGCAGCCCTCATTCGCCTTTTCATTGGAATTATCCAAAGTTTCCCCAAACAGCACCACCCTTTCAAATAGAATGGTGTAGAGGGCAGACTTGGAGGATGAGTCATCATCCCAGAAACAGAACTATAATGCTTTTTTAGCTGCTATAGACAAAGCCATTTGATCCAGAGAATATCCTAGTTACATCTAGGGAAGTTTCTGTGAAGAAGTCAGTTGTAACCTGAAGACTTCAGACTGCCTCTTCAATCTTGGCTTTTGATATCTCTCTCCATAGTAGCCTTTAGATCTTTAATCACATATTTCATGTTTGTAGAAACAGCAGCGGAAGTCACAGCTGGCTGGCCTCCTGCAATGGTAGACGTAAAATTTTGGACAGGTCTGCGTCCACCTATGATCCATAAGTGTGTAACTTAGGTAGTGTAGTTCTGGGGTTGGAAATAACTTCCTCCACAGGGTAAAGCCTGGTCTCTTTTCATACCCCTAAGGCCTCTGGAACTTACTTTGTAAGCCCTGCGCGCATGTCATGAGACTGCACAGTAATAGGTCATGCTGAAGCAACAACCTTCTGGAGGAAGTCAGTGCATAACCGATTCCTTCCTCTGTTTTCTACTCATAACCAGATCCTGGTGAAGAATCAGACATTTGACAAATAATAACTAAATATTACCTGTGGTAAAGTATTAAGAAAAAAAAAGTGCACTGTAAAATTCTATAAGAAACCAGCGAAACAGCTTTAAAACAGGCTGAAGACAGCCCTTATCCATGTCTGGAGACCCTGCAAATACTTACCAAATAAGTGTGATATGTTTACTGTAATTTTACCTTTATTTTAGGAACTTTCTGGCAATTGCCCTTATCCAAGATGGCTGCCACAACTTGTATTCCCACAATGCAAGTCATCTGTATTAGACCCAATAAGGCACAAACTGCACACATGTGGGCCTATTCCGAGTGTGTTTGCTGTTTAGAGACCAGGGAGAGGACTCTGTCTGAAGCCTACATGGCCCCTAAACACTCAGGGAACCGGGAATAAATCACTGGGACCGAGGGGCAGCAAAATAGATAACAAAAGTGCCTGCAAGGAAGTTTAAAAGGCAACCAGGTGCAAAAAATCTAAGTTTAAAGGCACCACAGTCTAAAGGCCTCAAGGTATAAACGGTAACACAGTTTCCAAAATGTATCACAGTTTTTAAAATATATCAGTCTTCAAATGCACTGCAGTTTCCAATGACTTGCGGTATTAAATGAACAGTATTAAATGAAAATTTAAATGAAACAGTTTTAAATGCCACACAGCTTAAATGCAACACAGCTTAAATGCTTCCTAGTAAAGCACAACCGCATAATGTACCACAATCTTAAAAACAAGGTACAGCTGTATAATGCACTAGTTTAACCCTTTAAGGACCAAACTTCTGGAATAAAAGGGAACCATGACATGTCAGACATGTCATGTGTCCTTCCCTAAGGGGTTAAATATATCAAAGCTTAAATGCATCACAGCATTAAAGCACAACTGCATAAAGTACTACAGTAAAACAGGCAAATAAAGTAATGAAGATAAAACATACATGTCCGTAAGTAAAGGGAGCAAATTGCTCACGTCCTAAGGGCTGTAGGACAGGAAAAAGACTGAGGACCTTAGGGATGGAGCCTCCTTTTAAAACCTTGGTGGTTTTCCTGTCCTATCGGCTGTAGGGGAGGAGCTAACCAGTGGCGGCTCTAGACTTGGCGAGGCCTTAGGCGAGACTCATACATGAGGCCCCCACTAACACCATTATTGAAAAAATAGCAGTTGATGTATACATTGTTGCATTGTCTACCTTTGTGTGCCTGAGAATGTGTGTCTGACAGTGAGTATCCTTGTATATGTATGTATGTATGTTTCTCTGAGCATGTGTATGTTTGTGTACTGCCTGTGGCCTTTGGCACTGAGTTTATGGCGGAGCTATTTTATGACAGTGTGTATAATTATTGCCTTCAGGGGGTGACAGGGTGAGTAAAGGGGTAACTGTGGCAGGGTGAGTGTAAATGAGCAGGAGGGTGCCAAAGTGTATGGAGGTGGGTGCCAGAGTGTTGAGGGTTGACAGTGAGAATGAAGGGAGGTGCCCGAGTGCAGAGAGTGGTGCCCGTGTGTGCGGAGGGAGAGACCGTGTGTATGGAGGGGTGTCAGTGTGCCTAGAGAGTGGTGACAGAGTGTGTGGGGGAAATGACATAGTGTGAGGGGTGGTGACAGAGTATGAGGGTGGTGACAGTGTGAGAGGGTTACATTAGTAAAGGGGTGTGACAGAGTGAGAGGGGTTGACAGAGTGAGAGGTAGGGTGACATAGTGAAGGTGGGTAACAGAGTAAGAGGGGGGTGTCAGAGTAAGAGGGTGGGTGACAGAATAAGAGGGTGGGTGACAGAATAAGAGGGTGGGTGACAGAATAAGAGGGTGGGTGACAGAATAAGAGGGTGGGTGACAGAATAAGAGGGTGGGTGACTTAGTGTGAGGGGGTGAACGTGTGAGGTGGGGTGACAGTGTGTGGGGAGCGACAGGGTGAGGTGACAGAGTACGGGTGGGTGACAGTGTGGGGGGGTCACAGGGTGGGTGACAGAGTAAGAGGGGGTGACAGGAGGGTGACCTAGTGTGTGAGGGGGGAGACCTAGTGTGAGAGGGAGGGTGACATTGTGTAGGGGGGGTGACAGTGTGAAGGGGTGGCATAATGTGAGAGGTGAGAGACCTAGTGTGTGAGAGGGAGACCTACTGTGAGAGGTGGGAGACCTAGTGTGAGAGGGAGGGTGACATTGTGTAGGGGGTGACAGAGTAAGAGGGGGGTGACATTAGTGTGAGAGGGAGGTGACAGAGTGAAAGGGGGGTGACAGAGTGTGATGGGCTGACAGAATGTGAGGTGGGGTGACAGTGTGTGGTGGGGTGACATAATGTGAGGTGGGGTGACATAATGTGAGGTGGGGTGACATAATGTGAGGTGGGGTGACAGTGTTAGGGGCTGACAATGTGAGGTGGAGTGACAGGGTGAGAGGGGATGACAGGGGCTGACAATGTGAGGTGGGGTGACAGGCTGAGAGGGGGTGACATATTGTTTGGGGAGTGGCAGGGTGAGGTGACAGAGTAAAGGGGGTGATATAGTGTGGGGGGGGGGTCACAGGGTGGGTCACAGAGTAAGAGGTGGTGTGACAGGGTGAGGGGGTGACAGGTTGGGTGAGAAGGGGTGACAGGGAGGTAACAGGGTGAGGGGGTTACAAGGTGAGAGGGGGTGAGAGGGAGGTGACAGGTGGGGTGGCATGGTGAGAATGGGTGAGGAAGGTGAGAGGTGGGGTGGCATGGTGAGAATGGGTGAGGAAGGTGACAGGTGGGGTGGCAGGGTGAGAGGGGGTGACAGGTGGGTTTGCTGGGTGATAGGTGGGGTGGCAGAGTGAGAGGGGTGACAGGTGGGGTGATAGGGTGAGGGAGGTGACAGGGTGAGGGGGGTGACAGGTGGGGGGGTAGGGTGACAGGATGAGGTGACAGCGTAAGGGGGGTGACAGTGGGGGGTCACAGGGTGGGTGACAGAGTAAGAGGGGGTGACATGGTGAGAGGGTGGGTGGGTGACAGAATAAGAGGGTGGGTGACAGAATAAGAGGGTGGGTGACAGAATAAGAGGGTGGGTGACTTAGTGTGAGGGGGTGAACGTGTGAGGTGGGGTGACAGTGTGTGGGGAGCGACAGGGTGAGGTGACAGAGTACGGGTGGGTGACAGTGTGAGGGGGTCACAGGGTGGGTGACAGAGTAAGAGGGGGTGACAGGAGGGTGACCTAGTGTGTGAGGGGGGAGACCTAGTGTGAGAGGGAGGGTGACATTGTGTAGGGGGGGTGACAGTGTGAAGGGGTGGCATAATGTGAGAGGTGAGAGACCTAGTGTGTGAGAGGGAGACCTACTGTGAGAGGTGGGAGACCTAGTGTGAGAGGGAGGGTGACATTGTGTAGGGGGTGACAGAGTAAGAGGGGGGTGACATTAGTGTGAGAGGGAGGTGACAGAGTGAAAGGGGGGTGACAGAGTGTGATGGGCTGACAGAATGTGAGGTGGGGTGACAGTGTGTGGTGGGGTGACATAATGTGAGGTGGGGTGACATAATGTGAGGTGGGGTGACATAATGTGAGGTGGGGTGACATAATGTGAGGTGGGGTGACAGTGTTAGGGGCTGACAATGTGAGGTGGAGTGACAGGGTGAGAGGGGATGACAGGGGCTGACAATGTGAGGTGGGGTGACAGGCTGAGAGGGGGTGACATATTGTTTGGGGAGTGGCAGGGTGAGGTGACAGAGTAAAGGGGGTGATATAGTGTGGGGGGGGTCACAGGGTGGGTCACAGAGTAAGAGGTGGTGTGACAGGGTGAGGGGGTGACAGGTTGGGTGAGAAGGGGTGTCAGGGAGGTAACAGGGTGAGGGGGTTACAAGGTGAGAGGGGGTGAGAGGGAGGTGACAGGTGGGGTGGCATGGTGAGAATGGGTGAGGAAGGTGAGAGGTGGGGTGGCATGGTGAGAATGGGTGAGGAAGGTGACAGGTGGGGTGGCAGGGTGAGAGGGGGTGACAGGTGGGTTTGCTGGGTGATAGGTGGGGTGGCAGAGTGAGAGGGGTGACAGGTGGGGTGATAGGGTGAGGGAGGTGACAGGGTGAGGGGGGTGACAGGTGGGGTGGTAGGGTGACAGGATGAGGTGACAGCGTAAGGGGGGTGACAGTGGGGGGTCACAGGGTGGGTGACAGAGTAAGAGGGGGTGACATGGTGAGAGGGGGTGACAGGTGGGGTGGCAGGGTGAGGGGGGTGACAAAGTGAGGGGGTGACAGGTGGGGTGGAAGGGTGAGAGAGGAGTGACAGGTGGGTGGCAGGGGGAGGGAGGTGACAGTGTGAGGTGGTGTGACTGGGTTAGGAGGGTGACAGGTAGGGTGGCTGGGTGGGGAGAGTGGCAGGTGGGGTGGCTAAGTGAGGAGGGGTGACAGGTGGGGTGGCTGAGTGACAGATGGGGTGACTGGGTGAGGGGGGTGGCAGATGGGGCAACAGGGTGAGGGGGTGGCAGGGTGGCAGATGGGGTGACAGGGTGAGGGGGTGATAGGTGGGGTGGCTGAGTGAGGGGTGTGACAGAGTTACAGACGGGGTGACAGGGTGAGGGGGTGGCAGATGGGGTGACAGGTGGGGTGGTTGCAGGGTGAGGGGGTGACAGGTGGGGTGGTAGGGTGAGGGGGGGTGACAGGGTGAGGTGACAGCGTAAGGGGGTGACAGTGGGAGGGTCACAGGGTGGGTGACAGAGTAAGAGGGGGTGACATGGTGAGAGGAGGTGACAGGGGGTTGGCCTGGTGAGAGGGGGTGACAGGGGGTGGCAGGGTGAGGGGGTGACAAAGTGAGGGGGCAGGGTGAGGGGGGTGACAAAGTGAGGCGTGACAGGTGGGTGGCAGTGTGAGATGGTGTGACTGGTTTAGGAGGGTGACAGGTGGGGTGGTTGGGTGAGGGGGTGACAGGTGGGGTGGTTGAGTGAGGGGGGTGACAGGTAGGGTGTCTGGGTGACAGATGGGGTGACTGGGTGAGGGGGGTGGCAGATCGGGAACAGGGTGAGGGGGTGGCAGATGGGGTGACAGGGTGAGGGGGTGATAGGTGGGGTGGCTGAGTGAGGGGGTGACAGGGTTACAGATGGGGTGACTGGGTGAGGGGGTGGCAGATGGGGTGACAGGTGGGGTGGTTGCAGGGTGAGTGGTGTGACAAGGTGAGGGGGGGTGACAGGTGGGGTGGTAGGGTGAGGGGGGGTGACAGGGTGAGGTGACAGCGTAAGGGGGGTGACATTGGGGGGGTCACAGGGTGAGTGACAGAGTAAGAGGGGGTGACATGGTGAGAGGAGGTGACAGGGGGTTGGCATGGTGAGAGGGGGTGACAGGGGGTGGCATGGTGAGGGGGTGACAGGTGGGGTGGCAGGGTGAGTGGGGTGACAAAGTGAGGGGGTGACAGATGGGTGGCAGGGGGAGGGAGGTGACAGTGTGAGGTGGTGTGACTGGTTTAGGAGGGTGACAGGTGGGTTGGCTGGGTGGGGAGAGTGACAAGTGGGGTGGCTGAGTGAGGGGGGTGACAGGTGGGGTGGCTGAGTGAGGGGGGTGACAGGTAGGGTGTCTGGGTGACAGATGGGGTGACTGGGTGAGAGATGTGGCAGATGGGGCGACAGGGTGAGGGGGTGGCAGATGGGGTGACAGGGTGAGGGGGTGATAGGTGGGGTGACAGGTGGGGTGACTGGGTTACAGATGGGGTGACTGGGTGAGGGGGTGGCAGATGGGGTGACAGGGTGAGGGGGTGACAGGTGGGGTGGCAGGGTGGCAGATGGGGTGACTGGGTGAGGGGGTGACAGGTGGGGTGGCAGGGTGGCAGATGGGGTGACTGGGTGAGGGGGTGACAGGTGGGGTGACAGGGTGAGGGGGGTGACAGGTGGGGTGGCAGATGGGGTGACTGGGTGAGGGAGGTGACAGGTGGGGTGGCAGATGGGGTGACTGGGTGACAGGTGGGGTGACAGGGTGAGGGGGGTGACAGGTGGGGTGGCAGATGGGGTGACTGGGTGAGGGGGGTGACAGGTGGGGTGACAGGGTGGGTGGCAGGGTGACAGGGTGGGTGGCAGGTACCTTTTTCCCTGGTGGTCCAGTGGTGTCAGACTCCCTGGTCTCGTGATCTTCAGTCAGAGCGTTGCCGTGGTAACCCGCGGCAACGCTCTGATTGGCTAGAGATCGCGAGACACTTCAGTCTGCAGCTCACACCCGGCGGAGCTGCAGACTGAAGGCTGGCTCTCCCGGTCAGACTGACAGGAGGGGCCTCGCACCCGGCGGCATACAGGGGAAGCCGCCGGGCCCCCTCCTGTGTCGGGTCCTTAAGGACCCGACATGTCAGTCTGCCCTATGGCGGTTTAGGCGGCCGCGAGGCCCCACACAGCGCGAGGCCTTAGGCGGCCGCCTAAACCGCCTAATTAGAGAGCCGCCTCTGGAGCTAACCCATGTGTATATGCTGCCATGATTAGCCAGGAAATATGTATTATGTATATATGGTAGAATATGAGTGTGCCTGTGTGTATACATGTATTGTGTATATATGGTAGAATATGAGTGTGCCTGTGTGTATATATGTATTATGTATATGTAGGAGTGCCTGTGTGTATATATGTATTATGTATATATGGGAGAATGTGGGTGTGCCTGTGTGTATATATATTTGTATGGGAGAATGAATGTGGATATACCTGTGGAGTCAAATTCCAGGAGAGTTTAGTGACCCACCATCTTAGAACTTCACTATCAACTATTGGTATCTGTGAATGACATAGAGGACAGTTATTCTAGACAAATGGTTTTGTGTTCCTTAATTTAATTGCACGTAATAATGTAATAATCTAGGGTTACAGAAAGACCAGTTCAGGATTACACAATATGTAATGGACACATTTGTTTATTTACATTCTTTTTTGGGTACTTATTATTGGTATACTAAAGATTTAGGGGAATTTGCAACACAAATTCTAAGGACATGAAAGCAGGACCCGTGCAAGACAATTTTGCACCTTGACAACACCCGGTCTTGCTTGCTTCTATCCCCCCTTCCATCCATGTCTCTATTCCCCTCCCTTGCGTCCATGTCTCTCCCCCCATGTCTCCCTTCAATATCTCCCCCCAATGTCTCCCTTCCTTCAACACATACCTTTTCTCCATTCCATCCATATCCCCCTTCTTCCATTCATGTCTCTTCCCCCTATGTCTCCCTTCAATCCATGTCTCCCTCCCACTTCCATCCATGTCTCTCCCCATGTCTCCTTTCCATCCATATATCCCCCCATGTCTTTCTTCCATCCATGTAACTCTTCCATTTCATCCATATCACCCTCCTGTCTCCCTTCCATTCATGTCTCTCCTCCCTTCCACCCTGGTGATCCAGTGACCCCTATTTGCACTCTCCCGGCTACCCAGGAAGAGTGCAGTGTTAGAGCATTGCCATGGTAACGCTCTGACAGCTGGGCTCACGAGAGTGGGAGGTCTCGGCCGGGGAGGCTCCTTCTTCCTTAGCAGGCAAGAATACAATGACAGGGGGTAGAGAGAGATCTACCCCATAATGCTCTTACACACATAATGCTGGCAAAGCATAATGGGAGGTGTAGTCCAAAACATCTGCAGTGCCGAAGGTTGTCTATGCCTGGTACACTCTACAGCCTTTGCAAGACCCTCTCTTCTTTCACAGCTGAGACTTTCTGTGACTGTCCAACCAAACCAGGAAGTAACAGGGCCAGTTGTCTGATTGACAACCAGGGAGGTGTAACAAGGTTAATTTATAAAAGTGCCAATTTCTGTTGTAAAATGAAACAAAGAGGATATAGTCTTCACCCGGTAAAGCACTTCAACAAGCTACGGTGCTTTGGGTGTTTGTTTTCGATGTGCATTGAAAAGGGAATAAATGTACAGTAGTCTTATAGATTTGTGTCCTTTGAATTACCTCCAGCATTCTAAATTAGCCTTGATCTCAAATCCCATTACTCTTGGGTGGCTGCACTGGCAATTGTATTAGTCCCAGTGTATCAACAAAACAAAATAAAAACATTACTTGATCACTAACCTAAACTCATTTGAACACTTAACTTAAATAAGGTTTTTAGCACCATTATAATAGCCATACAAATGTAAACTCACCCGTCAAAACAGAATGAGTCATACACAAAGTCATTCTAATTGCTTTTTTAGTTCAAATGCAAAATATTTAATTAGACAGAACCAGATATTCTTACAAAACCATACAAACGTATTAACTCTAAATAGAGAATATACGCAGAGTAGACAACTGTACTGTAAAAAAATACTGTGAAACACAAAGGCTAAGAGGGTAATAAATAAATGCACTGTGATCATACCTATCTGTATGCTTGATATATCTCAAACACTCAAGGGGTTAATGACGGAAAATGTATTTTGTTAAAATATAAGTGATGTCTAAAAAAAAAAAAAAATCTAAGAGAAATAATAATGACACGTGTATTATAAATCTATATTGAATAAAATAAATATCTACTTTGTGTAATTATGATAGTACAATACCCCCGGAAATATTCCAACCATGTACCTATTCTCAACTAGAGTATAAAACATTTTAATGTCAAAATGTATAAAGGTGTAAAACGTGACAATACGTAACAGTAGTAAAAACCTTGTCTGTCATAAATCGAAATCAAGAATTCATAAAGGTGTGACAAATTACAATATTTTAACTATAGTCTATTTTACACAATGTTCTTTCTGGATTACAAGCAATTTGTGTTTTTTAATTATCTGATAACACCTCCAGTTTATTGTCTCAGCTGAATTGCTATGTAAATGATGTTTATGTTTAGATTTCTATAGTATTATATTATTACTGTAGAAGAAAAATGGAATTCAATTATTAACATCATCTCTGGTGTGTCAACACCCTCCGTTCTGGGATTGTGTGATTTTGCCCAAAGAAACATTTCCAGGTATCTAGATCAGAATTTCCATATCAAAAGGATGAGTTTTATCTATAATTTGTTCATCTTCGCTCTCTCCAGTGTGTCAGAGTTGCATACATCCTAGCGGAAGAATTTCATGATCCGCTTCCTCTGTCTGTTCACTCAATACCCTGATAAGACAAATAGTGTAGGCGTTTATCCCAAGTTAACCAATTCCTTTCTTCTGGGCTGTATGGGACAAAGTAATTGCAAACCCCTTTTTATATTGTGAAATAGCAATTATAGGAAAGGCGTATTTTAAAATTCGTGGATCAGGTATGCGGTAGGTATCTACATTATAGATACAGGCAGGTATTCTCAATATTCTAACCATTCTCAGCGTGTTGAGCAGAAGATCTCATGGTTATGATAGTCATACAGCAAAACTGAAGCAAATCAATATGAATGCAAAAGGGATTTTCTAGTAAAATGATTTATCAGAAAAATATCCAGTTAATTAAAAGGGGGAATTGCCAAGAAATGGCAAATTGCTAATTTATTGTCGATATATCCTGTATAGAAAGACAGTTGAGTAGAAAATCACCCCCAATTAGACCATTCTTGGAAATTTGTTCCTCAAGTCCATTTAGATTTCCCAGTTCCCATATGACCATTTTATTGTGTAAATTATGTGCATGTCCCTAACATTTAACATGTGGGGATACTGAGAAACCTCTGCAAGTGGCACATATGTGGCATTGCTGGTTATGGTGCCAGGAATCTTGCTGCTCCATCTTATTATTAGGAGTTAAACCATTTTCAAACAGGTTGATACTTACCTGCGTCCACTGATTGCCTGCAGTCTGGCACCTCTTCACAGATATCGCTAAAGTGGAAGGTCCTACTTTAACATCAGTGATTTCATTGTCTGGATGAAATTCACTGTCTGAGAGGTGTCCACTGATACTCTTAGCCAATGGTGCTTAGAATTCCTATGTATGTGTTAAACTATATGAAAACAGTTTTACAGTGGGCACTGGTGTTAGGGGGCACCTTGCTCCATAACCACTAGAAAGGGCTGTATCAGTTATGGCGCTTAGAGTGCCCCTTTAAAATAACCTTGTGGGATATTATCCTATATCTGTGCAAATTTACAGATACTTAGAGAAATGCAGGGAAAAATATGAACACATATTGTGGTAACAAAATGACCACATTAAAAAATTGCTTGGGCATCCAATGTGAAATACCCTGTGGTATCTATTTAAAAAAAAAAAATACTTTTACAGTAATAGTTTGAATTGTTTGACTGACACGTAGAACCTATTCTTGTGTAGGAGAAAGTAGTTTTTCCTAAACCGAACCTGTCACTCGTGGGCTCCACCATCTTTTTCTGTGAGGTCCTCTTCAGCTCTTGGTCCTACACATGCCAGGAGCCTACATCAGCACTGTACTCTTGCACATGGTCGGAGGTTAAACACTGATGTCTATGGAGGATCCTGTGAGACAGCTAGATCCTCCATAGAAAGAGTCGATTAATTTCCCCTCAGCTATCACTAGTGACAGCTTGAGAAAAGGTATCTCCGTCTTTTGTTACACTATGTCAAGCAAATGGAAACATACGACAAAGTAGTTCCCAATGTCTAGATTTGTCAAACGTAGGACAATTACTGAGACAAAGTAGTTTTTCTCAGTATTTCTTTTGACCGAGTTGGAATTTCAGTGAAATTCCAACAGTATTAATGATCATTTCAAATAAATTTTATTTTTATGAAATGATCATTTTGGGGGTGTTGGGGTGTAAGAGAGCCGTTTTAATTTGTGTATGGGTGGTTGTTTGACCAGAGGATGGCTATTTTGGAACAGTTATTGAACTCATGACCCACTGATAGTAATTAACTGAAAGTCATTTAGAGAAAGACCTAATGTAAACCAATAACATATATAGAGGTTAATAATGATTAGCAACTCGTATTTATTTATTTGGGAATCATAGTCCAACATAAATAAAAATGCAGGCCCAAATCTCTGAGTCATTTCATTATGAACAAGATCTGAAAGAGAATGACATTATTTCATCGTTCACATTGTGAGAATAGGAAGGCACAGTAGGCAATGTAACGGAATGTCTTCAGGCTTATTATTTTCACTCTTACTCCCGAGAGAGGACCAACAGAGACAGACAGAAGTAAAAAAAATAAACATATACACAGGCAGGCTTAGTCCAGACCTGGCCACAAAGCACTGAATGCATAATGACTTGCAGAGCAGCATATATTCAAGGAGGACAACTTAAATCTGCAAATGTGTCTCTACACAGTGAGGATTACACAAGCCATGTGTTAAGGGAGCCTAGCAATCAATTCTAGTATACAATAACAGCAGCACTGCCAAAGCTTGAGCATGAAACCACCATCTCTCAGAGGTAATTCATCTCGTCTTTTTTTTTCATAGATATATCAGAGTTCATGTTCATATCCAGCCTAAAGCATTACAATGTAGTGCCAGAGGGCTGTGCAATGTTTTATTTTTTTATATAAATAGAAACTTTATATATTTTATAGGTGGCTGCAATTGTGCTTAAACACATTCTAAACCCCTAACGTTCGTCAGCTTGCTGAAGTGCTTTGTGTGTGAAGAGTGTCCTATTTTTTTTTCTTCTTACAAAAAGTGCAGGTTTTAATAGAAATTGACACTTTTATAAATTAATCTTGTTACAACCCTTTGGTTGTCAATCAAACAACAGGCCCTGTTATTTCCTGGTTAGATCAGTGAAGCTAAACTGTAGAGGGAGCAATTGCTCATAGCACCTGCCTTGCAAAGACCTCTCATTGAGCTGCATTGGGACGTCTTTGATTGGACAGCCACAGAAAGTCTGGGTGGAGTTATAAAAAGATGGTTTGGAAAGGTTGCGCACAACAGCTGACTGAGGAAGCTCCACACCAAGGAGTGAAACGCGTATTGGCTTATTTTAAAAATGACTTTTTATCAAGGACTTTTTTTACTACTATTGTTTTTATTTATTTCATAATAAATGTATCATCTTTTATTTAAGATCCTTTAAGTCCTTCCTTTTTTTGAAAACCTCAAGAATATCTTCCCAGGGGTAGTGCCATCCCCACTCAAATTGGCACAACACGTATATACCTAGAGCCGGGACCCACAGGCTCAGGACCAGGTGAGCACACCATTTATCTCTAAAATAATTGTGTTTTACAAACACCCCCTACACATTGGTCTGCTTTCTCCGTTTTTGTCTTTGAGAAACATCCTATATCGAAGGAGACGGACGGTGCTACCCCTAAACAAGCACACAGGCTGAAATACGGAGCCAGTGTTTTTATATACAGGCTCCTTTAAATGTGAGTGTTCCATTCATTTAGAAACCACCACTACAGCTTTTATTATAATTTTACTATTATTTTAAAACCGTCTGCACTATATTGTATTTTTTTGTGTTTTCAACATGTACCGTATACTCTATGATTGAATGAGAAACCATTTGGTAAGCTATACATGTTAAAGCGCTCCACTTGTTGGTATAAGTTTTTTGTCACTTACACCACACTATAACTTCAATCCTGTCCTGTGGAATAGAGGATACTTCCACATAAGTGTGTTGAGCTGCTTGTAAACCACTGTATTTATTTAAAAATACTTTGTTGTACACATTCCTCTGTAAAAAGAGGTACTCTTTGACTTGCGCACAACAGACCTGCAACTTTTGCAAGATGTTTTTAGATATATCCCAATGTATAAATATGTAATTACATTCATTCATGTTTTCATTGGGAAAGTGAAGAAACTACACCTTTTTTTCATTAACTTTGATTTTCCTCATTCGGTAGATAAAACTACTGAACACCGACCACCCCCCTGGCTCATTAGCTACAAAGAAAACCGCAGATTAGGTGCTCTATCTGTGTGGCCGCCATTCGTATGGCCGAACTCCACATGCTGGAGAAAACAACAGCCATCTTGTCGCACGAATAGAGGCAGCGGGACTTGGTCGTCGAGTGTCTGGAACTAAAATAAGACACTCGACTTCCCGGTCACCTTCGCGAGTGCCTGCTTCTTTTCACCAACAAGCCAGGAGAGCGCTTTTCACTAGGTTTGTTCCCATGAACCAGGTGAACAAACGCTACCCATGAATCAAGGGAACAGTCCCTGGATTTGTTTGGTTTAAAACCCCCCGAAATTGACCTGAAATCCATGGAAATCACAAACCCCTGAACCGATTTATGGAGATGTTGGCCCCCCAGATTGGGATATGACCTTTGTGGGGTTTCCATGTGTTTTGGGGGCACTTTCGGGGTGTAGTTCCTGACTCAATTATCTCAGAGGCACAGGGGAGGGATTATCCTGTTTTGTGTGGGAGTGTCCTGGACCTGAGAGCCAATGTAATTACAGTGTGTACTTTTCCATAGTCCCCTCTCAGGTCCAGTGGAAAATGCCCCGGAGATATGTCACAGTAAACCCCTTGCATGGGGACATGCATATAAACCGGCCAGTTGGCCTGAATAAATTCATTCCTGTAGTACCCTTCATCTAGTCTAGGCTGATGTTTGGGTATAGGTCTGATTGCTTTGGGAATTTACTTGGATACTGCATTTTCTTCTGGAGAACGTTTGAATTAACAACCGTACTGCAAGCTATCATCACTCAGCCTTTAGCAGTTCTGGAGGAATCGAAAGCGAACGGGTATCTGAAATACCAGCGTTCTTAACAGGGAATATATCTATTAAACAGTTTAAAAAAAAATTATGGGCAGTAGTTTCCCTTTAATTCATTTAAAAATTTTTGGAACTTGACAATTTTTATTGTTCGTACTTAAAGTAACAAGTTGTTTCAAACATGCTTACCAGCAACAGCAAGAGTTGTCGACTGGGTGCCACGCAGGGAACCCGGCATATACATGGGATAATTAGACATAGACAGCATTACATCAGCAGTGCATAATAATAATAACAGAGAGGAGCGTACATTTCCTTTATAAATTTGCTATAGAGGTGGTGGGAGGATCCAATTTTGTTTGATAATAAGCAACAGTAGGCACCTCTGCCTCCTGATGACAGGCAGTTGGAAGGTTGTCATAACTAATAATCCAGTACTGCCTGTTGGCCACATGCTTCGAGATTTAAGGTAGGGGAGGGAGGGCTACAGACATAACCCCATGAGAGGAATTCCCCTAACCAGTCTTTATTTCACTAGCTTTTTGGACTGCCTGCTTTTAGCCATATTGTTGTATGGTCATAAGTTCGTACGACCAGTTTAAGCCTATCTGTGCTAGCAACTCCTTCATATTTGGGGGGAAGGTTTTCTTCCAGTGTATTGATATCAGTTGGTTAGCCGAGATCAATATATGCCAAGTTTTGCTGGAACTAGATACCAGCAGTGCATGATCTTTCATTGCAATCAATATAAGACAGGGGCGTACCTAGGGAATTTGGCACCCAGGGCGGATCCTGTGTTTGCGCCCCCCCCAACTTTAAAATTAAAAATCACCCGCACATTTTTTAACACATCTTTTAAAGTGTATTGCACACATTTTTAAAACCCCTGTCCTGCCCACCTTTTATGAAACCCATGCACCCCTCTTACTCAAATCCCCTGCTAAGCCCCCCTTATACAAAACCCTTCCCCCCCAATATAGTCTCCACGTATGCCGCGGTATACATATACTGTCAAATACAGCCACATGCACACAGTCACACATGCACAGTTACAGGCAGTCACAGGCATACAGTCACACACAGCAACAGGCAGACAGGGATAGTGGGCAGCCCTGTTAAGAACTGTTAGTAATTGAGAATGGCCCAACAGGAAGCTGGAGTTGAGTACTTTGGCAGATGGGTTTGAATAGAGTGTGTGTACTGCATTACTAAAATGTGGGGGGAAGATGAATTTATTCAAGACTGCATCTAGAGATTCTCTGTTAAGGCGACCAAACACCTTTTCAGCGTCAAGTGAGATTAAGAGGCCTCACTCTTTATCCCTGTTCAAACCATTCATGAGGCTTATCACTTTTCTGGTATTGTCTGATCCTTGCCTGCCCAGTGTGAAACTAACTTGGTCATCTTGCACTAGGCAGGAAAGGATAGTTTGTAGCCTAGTGGCCTGTATTTTTGATTTAGTATCTGTATTTAAAAAGGATATGGGCTGACAGTTGTGACTATGCATGGGCGGTTTCCGTTGCTTGGGCAGGGTTATAACATGGGCCGATAACATTTCTCGAGGGAGTTCGGTGTTGGTAGAGGCAATATTAAAAAGTAAGGTCAGGTAGGGAGCCTGGACCGACACAAACTTTTTGTTGTTCAGATTGGTGAGGCCGTCAGGCCCTAGGGATTTATGTGCTGGGAGATTTCCAATGGCTTTTAGTACTTCCTCCTTAGTGATGGGGGGCTTGTAGGGTTGACTGCTGAATAGGGGACAGGGTTGGTAGCTCTACAGTTTGTAAATATCATTCTATAGTTTGTGGTGTAGTTTGGTATATGGTCTGGTCAGAGCGCAAATTATATAGGGGGAATAGTAGTTAGCAAAGACATCGCTGATGTCTCTTGAGAGCTTTTTCTCCTCCTCCTATGAGTATACATAAGGTATTTGGGCCGCTATTTGCCTGTGAGCAAGATGTCTGGCCAGCAGTTTGCCTGCTTTGTTGCCCTGCGTGTACTGGTGTACCTTAAGTTTTGTAAGGTTAAAGCCTACTTTGTGCTGATAGTGTTTGTGTACTTGGCTCATGATTTCTGGAATTTTTGCCTTCAAAGTGGGATTAGGTGCCACTTGGTTTTGTTTATTGCGTTCTTTCTGCCAAGTACACAGTGGCATCACTGGGGGGGGGCAGTTCCCCCCGATTGAAATTGAACTCGGAAGCACTGCGTCTCCCTTCACAAGCAGCAGCAGCACTGTTACTGGTGGACTTTTCCCACATGCAGCCAGAGGGGGCGCTGTGCTGGGAGGACTTCCTCCTGGGTCATAGAGAGCAGCGTAGGGGAGAGACAGGGAGAGGAAGCTCAGCTCTGCAAAGAGGAATCCAGGCTGCTGCTCTTAGGTGTTAACCCCTTAAAACCGGAGGGCGTACTATTACGCCCTAGTCTAAGCGGCTCTAAACACGTCAGGGCGTAATAGTACGCACTCCATTTTTTTTTTTACTTACCCGGTCGCGGGCGATCCCACGCTGGTGATACCACGCCGGCGACCGTGGTTGGGGAGACTTACCTGGGATCCCAGGGAGTCCCCCGCAGCAGATCCTGCCTCCCCCGGCCATGCGAGAGTGAGGTCCTTGCGAGGACCTCACAATTACATGGCCGGGTTAGCTGGCTGCTGCATTGCCAGCAGGGGGACTGCCTGTAATGACAGTTGGTCCCCCTGCTGGCTGGAAATCAAATAAAATGTAATTAAAATCCGTGTAAAAAAAAAAAATAATATACTTAGATCACATTTATATATATATATATATAATATATATGATCTAAGTATATATATATATATATATATATATATACACAAACATACACACACATACACTGTCTAGGTGTATTTTACTATTAATATATATATAATTATTTATATATTAATATCAAATTACACGTAGACTGATACTGATTAAATATATAGATAATTATTGTTATATATATATATATATATATATATATTTATATATAATATAAAAAAATATGTAAATACGTTAAAAAATAAAATTCAAAAAATAATTAAAAATAAATAATTAAAAAATATATAGATGTGTGTTATTTTGTTCTAACTGTATTGTGATATTAATATATATATTTATATGAAAATACATGTAGAACTAAATAATATATATATGTATATACATAAATATATATATATATATATCACTATATATATACCAATATATAAATAAAAATATAAAAAAAATTATATATATATATATACACATACGTATACATATATTTATATATTATTTCTACATATATATTTATGTAATATTTTTACATAATTAGGTATTTTAATTAATTACAATTAGCGGGACCTGCCTGACAACCCATGCCGAAAGTATAGGTAATTTAATTTGCTAGAACTATATTTAACCCTATAACTTTCCAAGACACCATAAAACCTGTACATGAGGGGTACTGTTTTACTCAGGAGACTTCGCTGAATACAAATATTAGTGTTTCAAAACAGTAAAATTTATTACAACGATGATATCGCCAGTAAAAGTGAAGGTTTTTGCATTTTTCACACACAAACAGCACTTACACGGACGATATTATTGCTGTGATACTTTTTACTGTTTTGAAACACAAATATTTGTGTTCAGCGAAGTCTCCCGAGTACAACAGTACCCCTCATGTACAGGTTTTATGTATGTTTCAAAAGTTACAGCGTCAAATATAAGGATTGTGTTTCATTTTTTTCACATTAAAATTCGCCAGGTTGGTTACATTACCTTTGAGACCCTATGGTTCCCAAGAATTAAAATTACCCCTATGATGGCATACCATTTGCAATCGTAGACAACCCAAGGTATTGCAAATGGGGTATGTCCAGTCTTTTTTAGTAGCCACTTAGTCACAAACACTGGCCAAAATTGGCGTTTTTTGCATTTTTCATACACAAACAAATACTAACGCTAACTTTGGCCAGTGTTTGTGACCAAATGGCTACTAAAAAAGACTGGACATACCCCATTTGCAATACCTTGGGTTGTCTACTATTGCAAATGGTATGCCTATTATGGGTGTAAATTTAATTCCTGGGCTACTATACACAGGGCCGGTGCAAGGAATTTTGTCTACACAGGCGAAGGAGTATTTTGCCGCCCCCCCATACATACAACCACTATCATATCCTCACGCAACAAACATGTCCGCGCAAACACACAGACACCAAACGCCTACACCAGGCTCTGCACAGACACGCCGCGGCAGACTTCTTGACCACTCAATCTTATACACGCGCAGGGGCTTCTGCTACTGAAGGCTTGGGGTGACCGACTTAAGCCACTGACCCACTCTACCTGAAAGCAATAAGTTTATACAAAGATGTTTAATCGACTAACACCCATGACATAAAAATATGCATAGTATAGCGTTCAACCAAGCCTGATACACAAATATAAAAATGTGCGACTTTTCATGCCACTGACTAACTATTGCAAATCTGGAAACACGCTGTTGTGGCGGATGTCGATACCCTGTAACCACCTGCACATCAAAAATAAAGAATTCAACACACAAGTTACCAGAGAGCATTATCACTGTGCTTTACCGTTAACGTCACATGAGTTACCAGAGAGCATTATCACTATAACAAAGCAAATATAGATATAAATGCTGTGAAAGTACTCACTATACCATGTTATGTTTGTAATACCTGTCAAAGAAATGCTTGCAACAGCTGTTGGAGCTGTGCAAGCCCAATGTTATTTTATGCACAACCAAAATAAAAATAAAGCATTTAAAAAAATAATAATAATAAAGAATTAAAAAAAAAAAAATATATAAAAAAATGTCAATCTTACCCCCTTCAAGTGCTGGCATACAGTTCTAAAGTGATGGGGATCTGAGGAGACTGCAGGCACTCTGGGGAGCAGTCTTGCAGAAGAGGCAGCTCTTCCAAAGTAAGTCTGCTGCCGCCTGCCTGCAGGACTTTGACAATATGGAGTCAGGGGAAGGGGGGGGGGGAGGGGGCGGAAGTCAGGCCACCTACTCGGCTCACCATATTAAACTAAACACCGCCTGGGCCTATCTGCCTGTCTCCCCTCCCCTTTCCTTCCCCTACCTTCCTGTTACAGTTTTCTCTGGCTGGCTTGGCTCCAAACGCGGGCGGGCTCCACTCTGTCATGGGCGCCGCCATATTGGAGCCAGCAGAGGGAGCCCGGCCCTGATGCATCCGACGGTGGACCGCAGGGGACTCTGGGGGAGGTGTAAGTCGCGCCCTCCTCCTGACATCATCAGGAGTGGGCGGCGCGGCAGAAACTTCACCTCCGGTCCGGAAGTAAGGGAAGCAGGCAGCCTCAGCAGGGCAAGGTAGGCTGCGGTATTATACAAATCCGAATCCCTAGCCGATGGCTGGGGATTCGGATTTTTGCGCCCCCCCTGCTCGGGCGCCCTAAGGCGGCCGCCTGGGCCGCCTTATGGACGCGCCGGCCCTGACTATACAGTCTCAAAGGCAACGTAACCAATCTGGCGAATTTACATTTCTTTTGTAACATGTTATATTTGACCCTGTAACTTTCCAAAACACCATAAAACCTGTACATAGGGGGCACTGTTTTACACGTGAGACTTTGCTGAATACAAATATGTGTATTTTATTGCAGTAAAAGCAAACAGTATTATGACATTGACAGTTAAAATGTCATAGAACTAGAAAAATAAAATTTCTCATTTTCTCCCATTTTTTTCATATTAAATTATGTTTGATAGCTAAATATTTGATATTAAATGAAAGCCCTGTTTCCCCTGAATAAAATGATATATAATAAGGGTGGGTGCATTTAATATGAAAGAGGTGAATTATGGACAGACATGTAGCACAAATGCCAGGTTTTGTTTACGTTTTGTTTTGTTCACAACATGTACATTTGGCTCAGTCCTTAAGGGGTTAATCAGTCTCTGTGTATGTGTGTGTGTGTGTGTGGGGGGGGAGGGGGGTCAGTCTCTGTGTGTGTGTGTGTGTGTATCAGTCTGTTTGTGGGGGGGTTAGTGTGTGTGTGTATTGTGTGTGGGGCGTCAGTTTGTGTGTGTGGGGATCAGTCTGTGTGTGTGGGGTCAGTCTGTGTGTGTATGGGTGTGGGGGGTCAGTCTTTGTGTATGGGTCAGTCTGTGAGGGGTGGGTCAGTCTGTGTGTGTATGGGTCAGTCTGTGTGTGGGTGGTTAGTCTGTGTGTGTATGGGTCAGTCTGTGTGTGTGGGGTCAATTTGTGTGTGTGGAGGGGTCAGTCTATGTGTGTGGGGTGGGTCAGTTTGTCTGTATGTGCCATTCTGTGTGGGGTTGGTCAGTCTGTGTGTGTGTGGTATGGGTTAGTCTGTGTGGGGGGGAGATCAGTCTGTGTGTGTATTGTGTGGGGGAGTCGGTCTATGTGTGGAGGTTCAGTCTGTGTGGGTCATGTTTTGTGTATGGGTGTGGGGGGTCAGTCTTTGTGTATGGGGATCAGTCTCTGTGTGGGGGTCAGTTTGTGTATATGGTCATTCTGTGTGGGTTGGGTCAGTCTGTATGTATGGGTCAGTCTGTGTGTGTGTATGGGTCAGTATATGTGGGGGGGTTCAGTCTGTGTATGGGAGGCCGCTTGTGTGTATGGGTCATTCTGTGTGGGGTGGGTCAGTCTGTGTGTGTATGGGTCAGTGTGTGTGTGTGTGTGGGTTCAGTTTGTATGTATGTGCCATTCTGTGTGGGGTTGGTCAGTCTGTGTGTATGAGTAAGTATGTGTGTGGGGTCAGTCTGTGTGAGTGTGTGCATGGGTCAGTCTGTGTGGGGTGGGTATGTCAGTCTGTGTGGGGTGGGTAGGTCAGTTTGTGTGTATGTGCCATTTTGTGTGGGGTTCGTCAGTCTGTGTGTGTGTGTATGGGTCAGTCTGTGTGTCAGGGGTCAGTCTGTGTGGGTGTGTGCATGGGTCAGTCTGTGTGTGTATGTGTATGGGTCAGTCTGTGTGCGTGTATGGGTCAGTCTGTGTGTGGGGGGCAGGGTGTGTGTGTGTGTGTATGGGTCTGTCTGTGGATGTGTATGGGTCTGTCTGTATGTGGTCTGAGAGCCATTCAGTAATAATGTGCGATCAGACCTAAGCTATCTGGGGATATGTTGCATGTCTGTATTTTATGTAATAAATGTAACCTTGTGTATTTTATTATATTTTACTGTCTTTTTACTGCCAAGTGCTTAATGGAGTTTTGCCTCTGTCCTTGGAGATAATTGGATTACTTCCCAATTATCTCCAGGATAGAATACTCTGTGTAACTGGTTTTGGGAAGAAAAGCCATGCTTCCTTTGGTCACAAAGGACTTCGATCTATCTTTTGAACCAATGGACCAATGTGGATGATTTTGACATATGTTTGTATTTGGAGTATGCTGATTCTGAAAATGTATTGTGTTTTATGTAAAAAAAAATGATATGTTTTATGTGAATGTGATGCATACTTTTAAAGTTATGAATAATGTGGAAAAACTGTATTTCTCTGCCTGTGATAATTACATTACCCATTGTGTAAGGTAATTGTATCACAGGCAGAGGGGAGGATTTTGTGTGAGAGTGTCTGAGTGTATTGTACGTGTTTATTGGTTGTTTTCCAAAACCCTGTGGGTGGTACCAATGTGTATATAAGAACAATAAACCCACAGCTCTGTCTGTTCCTGCTTGACCGTCAAAACGGAGCCTTGTCTCGTTCTTGGGGGGATTTATTGTATGCTGTTCCAGTTTGACTGCTAGGAGTGTAAACCTATTCATATGGTTTTTCCTATTCGGCTGTTTAAAGCATTCGTATGGTTCCGGTTCAGCTGTTTACGGCATTCATATGCTTCTCCGGTTCGCTGTATTGGTGTCTACAGTAGCTGTGCCTGTGTCTCTGGAAATGAAGATCTACTAAACGGCGGTTTAACCCTTTTATGCCTGGTGGTGCTGTTACAATACATATGACAGAACAGTAAGATAATGCTGGGAGAGTGTTCATGTAAAGTGTTGGTAGTGGGACAGGAAACCCAAATCAATATTTAGTCCTCTATTCTTGCTGTTAAACAATTTGAACATTCTGACTTCAAAAGTTTTTCTTTCTTGGGTATTTTTAAAACCCCCTTTCAGTACTTTGATTTTTAGGTCCTTCAGTGACTGGCCAGGCCTGGTAAAGTGGTGTCCCACAGGAGTGCAGTACGATCCTTCTTTGTGGTGTTTAACGGAGTGTCTGCATATTTATTCTGCCATTTAATTGCTGGGTGGTTTCCCCAATGTAGCATCTTAGGTGGAATTTGGTGCATTGAATCATGTATACCACATTGCTGGATGTGCAGGAGTATGATCCTTTAAAGCTGTAGGTTGTATTGTTGTGTGTGGCTGTGTTGTCTGTGCATATGTGCTAACAATGTTTGCAGCAAGGTTTTTTGCATTGACTGGTCCTGTTTTCTTTATTCTTACCATCAGTGGGTAGCTTCCTGTTGATTATTTTTTGTTGGAGGTTTGGTGGTTGTCTGAAGGCCAAAATGGGTGTTTCAGAGAAAATGTTTTACAGAGTCTCATTTTCTGTTAACATTAGTTGTAGGTCTTTAATGATTTGCCGCATTTGAGATCTGTTTTAATTTTAAAGGACCACTATAGTGCCTGGAAAACATACTTGGTTTCCTGGCACTATAGTGCCCTGAGGGTGCCCCTACCCTCAGGGACCCCCTCCTGCCGGGCTCTGGGGAGAGTAAAGGGTTAAAACTTACCTTTATTCCAGCGCCGGGCGGGGAGCTCTCCTCCTCCTCTCTGCCTCCGATCCTCCCGTTTGGCTGAATGCGCATGCGCGGCAAGAGCTGCACACGCATTCAGCTGGTCTCATAGGAAAGCATTTACAATGCTTTCCTATGGCCGCTTGCATGCTCTCACTGTGATTTTCACAGTGAGAATCACGCAAGCGCCTCTAGCGGCTGTCAGTGAGACAGCCACTAGAGGATTTGGAGGCTGGATTAACCATATTATAAACATAGCAGTTTCTCTGAAACTGCTATGTTTATAAAAAAAAAAAGGGTTAATCCTAGAGGGACCTGGCACCCAGACCACTTCATTAAGCTGAAGTGGTCTGGGTGCCTAGAGTGGTCCTTTAAATGTAAGCCTAAAATAACCACTTTAAATTCTCACTTTAGTGAATAATTCTAACTGAAACTGTCTCTAGCAAGCAGTTAATTTTGGCAGCTAATTTCAATTTAGTTTTAGTCATAGTCTTTTGACTAAAGAGCCATTTTAGTTTTAGTCATATTTTATTCATCTGAATTGTTTTAGTTTTAGTCGACTAAAATTTGACTAAAATTAACAACACTCATCGGAAGCTCTACAAATATTAAAAAGTTTAGGAGACTCTCGCGATTGGCTAAGGCAAGCACCTGGGCAGACTATCAGTGCCGTTAGAGTGCATGTAACAGAACAGGGACAGCATGGGGCAATTTTATGTAACCAGAGGGAGACATGGAAAAAACAGCAGGAAATCTATTACCTTGCATATTGCCTCCTCCATTCATATTACCATTTAATTCAATTCAGAATTTCAGCTTGCTCTGGTGCCAAGATTAGCCATTACTGTCTGTATATGTAGATTAATTCGATTTATTTGTTTAATTATATCATTAGCAGTTTGACTATGTCCTTTGTAATATTTATTTCACTAAAATTATGCTCTGTAACAAAACACAAGTGGTTGTATAAGATGGTAGTTTTAAGGACGGGCAGCAGAGGGTGGGCTTGTACAATATCTATGTTTACTCATGACTACAGGAGACATATCTGATTTTGTTGATGATAAATTAATAACGAAGGCACAGAGCAACTATGCTACCTCTGGCACTCCAGTTGGTGTGTATTACAATTATCTCCCATGATGCTTATGTAAGAGCTTTGACAATGGTTGATTAAATACATGTGTCCTATTAGTTAGAATGTATTTTAAAACTTTGAATTGGAACTTTGACTTAATCATTAGAATTGAATTAAACATTTCCTTTTTCAAACCCTGCTGCTATGTAAAGGTTCAGAGAATTTTGTGAGGAAGTGTCAGGGCAACTAGTTTAGAACTGGAAGAGCCAGTTAGTGGTGAAACGCACATCGGGATGCTTCCGTGTGTTGGTGGTTAACGATAAGGGACGATGCTGCAGCATGATTTAACCATGGAGACATTACCACCACACACTTTGATGTCTCAACTTTCTTTTTCCTTTATTTAATTAATTTTTTCCTTTTTTGTTATTCCCTTATTGTATCTAGTTTATCATTTTGTGGATACATTCCATTAGTACTGGTTAGGTTTGGCAATTTCCCCAGGATGTTGGGATTCATTTTCCTGCTACTCGTTTGAGAGTTCAATACAGGCACTTCATGACAGGTTATCTCTGTGGGGAAGCATGCGTGGGATATGCATAAGGCTATCCTAACTATAAGATAAGGCCAGGGACTAATGAAAGGATTTAGACAATTGGGCAGACTAGATGGGCTGAATGGTTCTTATCTGCTGTCACATTCTATGTTTCTATAGACTAGATTTTTTTTAAGGTTTGCCCTCGAAGGCGCAGCAGTATAGTACAGAGTTTATGGTGTTCTCATTCCTCCATCCATATCCACTATATGACAGCTTAGCTAATATTTCCTCCTTTATTATTAGATACATACCTATATAAGTGATAATGTGTTACCTTTTTCTAGGTGGATATATTTCCTGCTTGTGTATATATAGTTTATTTTTTCAGTACTTTGGATACATATTAGCTATACTGATATACTAGACAGCTTAATGTGTGTGAATAATTATATATTTATTTATTTCGATTTTTATATTCATTACTATATTCTAGATCAGGGTTAGGCAACCTTCCGCACTCCAGATGCTGTGGACTACATCTCCCAGAATGCTCTTATTGCCATAATGTTGGCAAAGCATCATGGAAGATGTAGTCACCAACATCTGGAGTGCTGAGGTTTGCCTATACCTGTTCTAGATCTATCTAAGGACATTATTTGAAATCAGGGATCTTTACTATATTTAGTCCTAACTTTAGGAATGTTTTTTTTAATGCAACTTTTTGATTTTATAAAACTTCTAACAAAAGTTAAGTTTTATATGTGGATTACTTCGCTATGGTAAAGGGTTTTTATTTATGTTTTTCTCCCTTTCTCCGTTCAGGTGTTGCTCATTGTTTAGAACTGGAATCAAATTGTGAATGATGACCGTATGTTAAAGTAAATGTAGAAGTTTCACAATACCCCTATACAAAATATAACCGGGTTATAGCTAGCCTATCAGAGAATACCCCTTATAGCCAGGTGGATAGAGAAAATGAAGGAGCAGAAAACACATCTGCATAGTTGTTAGAATGTGATGGGATAGATGAAGAAAAGAAGACTGTAACTTAAATGTCACCTGATTTAATGAGGACCTTTGCTTATTTTGGAAAATTAACCAAAAAATTGCAAAATTCAATACAGAATAGTTGCTAAAGTTTGCATTTCTCATGCCAGTTCCTATTCATTATTAGTTTATTGAATAACCCTACATGTTATCATTACATGCCTCTCTACAGTCCTGCTTTTGGTGGAACTGTCGCAATGTCAAAATCCTGCCCCCCATAGTTTTCTGGTGTCCCGCATCTGCATCTTTAGACATGCCTGTGTTGTACAGCTACCACTAGGACTATGCAGAGGACTAGAACTCTCAGTAAGGGATTGGACAGACAGGCTGTCATGCCCCTTCAGTGTACACCTCACCCCTCAGGCCCACCCCCATCCCGATTGAATACCTCACAATATAGTGAGGTATGGCATTATTCCCCTAAAACCTTACACATTTAAGTTTGTTGACTATTAACTATGAATTGTGAAGAACAGATTATGGGATTACAAATTACATGCCAAAATATTAGAGCTGGAAAATTAAGCGCGTCTGAGAATTTTTCCTGGTTGACTTGCTTGGCCTTAAATTTGTAATCCACTTGACACTTATCCACAGCTCAGAGAATACACACTTTTATTTGTTCTTCTCGATGCTATACTTTAGTTGGAATTCATGCAAATTCCTTGGAGATTTAACTGAGCCAGGTTTCTGCAATTCAGAAACATAATGAAAGTGGATTCTCTGAACATAAATTAGAAATACAATATTAAACCATATTTTGGTGAAATACTGCGCTGTCTACTGACATGAGTTATTTACCTTAATTAACACACTGATCTTGGGAGCAAAAAGGAATTACATATTACAGCACAGTATATTAAAAACTATTTCCTTGTACTTTGACTAAGTCAGAAGAAAAGCGATCTAACTTTCTGGTCTATAAAATAGAAATGCCATGAGTGTTTTTTTTTCCTTTTGTTTATTTTTCAAATTAATGCGGTGCAGTTGCCTTCTGTTTTCGCCCACGATCCTTAGCAATCGATTCGGAGCAGTGATGGATAACTCTGACTTTTGCTCTGGCTGAGCATTATGTGAAAGATAGTTAACAAGCATCTGCAGTGCCAAGAGTAGCCATCCTTAAACCATAAAAATCTGGAAAGAGTGCATCCCTTTTAGCTATTTACTGACCTATAAGCTCCATTTTCAATCATGTTACAAATTACGATTACGATATAATTAAAGTAAATGTACGTAGCATCAACGTATTCCACAGAGCTCCACATTAGGTAAAAAAGAGACAAAAATTCTAACAAAACATATTTGACATATGGGATCAGTAGGTGAAGAGGACCATGTCCCAATTAGTTTACAATCTAAAAGGATGAGGGACAAATACACAGTGAGTGTCGGCAGGGCCGGTGCAAGGATTCTTGACGCCCTAGGCAGCAATCCATTTTGCCGCCCCCTCATGAAGGCAACTGCATTCTCTCACAGGTTTATTTACTAAATTCTGAATTGTAATGAACACACTGCGTAAAAACACTCATCCAGTATATGCATACATATAAACACACTGCCTAATACATCCATCCACACAGACTGCCTATTACATACAATCAACCATATGCACATTACATAAATCCTCACACACACACACCGCCTAATAAATACATTCATACACCCATACTGCCGAATGCATAGATCAATAGACACATACCGCCTAATAAATATATCCACACACTCTTTTTCAATGCATGTGGTGCTGTTTCATTTGTAATAATATTGAGATTTAATTTATGTTACTACTAACATTTTTTCGGTTTAATATAGAATTCTATTAACATATATTTTAAATATAATTTAACATATAAGTATCTAATTACATGGTCACACACTAGCACACACACTGTCACACACACTCTGACATACATACACATTTTCACTAACACACTTTCACTGACATACATAGTGTCGCTTACACACTCACTGACATACAGTGCCAGTTAAACACACAAACACTGACATACACAGTGTCACTCACACACTTTCACTAACACACACTCACTGACATAGTGTCAGTTACACATTCACTGACATACACAATGTCACTAACACACACACAGTGACACTCACACACTATCACTGACATACACACAGCTTCACTGACACACACACACTCACTGACATACACAGTGTCACTTACACACTCTCACTGACATGCACAATGTAATTTACAGTCACTAACACACAGTATCACACACACACACTGTCACTGACATGCACACACAATTTCAGTTACACACTCTCACTAACGCACACACTGTCACTCAAGCACAAACTCACACCACTTTACATATAGTCACACTTTATTTACACACAAAAACACAGCAATTCAATAAACACAGACTAATTTACCATCATACACTCATACACATAATCAGTTCCCCCTACCTTCAGATCTACCATTCATAAGTGCTGTGAATGGAGCAGAGGGGTCCATCCTGCAGGTAGCTGGTGCTGTTCCTGGTGGGGGGAGCAGGAGAGCGTGCACTGTGAGCACATGCTGCTTCCTGCTCCCCTCAGAGTGCTTCCGGTGTTCACAGGCAGGGGGCAGCCGGGATACCAAGTCATGTCCCGGCTTCCCCTGCCTGCTGGAAGCTGAGTGCTCTGCTCGGGTGCTGGGGTTACAGCATACCCCTCTCCCGAGCAGGCAAGTGGCTGCAGAGAGAGCCCAGCAGCTGAATGACTGCGCTGGGGGGTGGCTAAGAAGCCGTTCGCCCAGCACACCAGCCCCAGGCAGCCCACCAGGAAACCTCACGGTGGGCGCCCCCCAGAGGCCAGCGCCCTAGGCGAATGCCTTATTCGCCTTAATGTTAGCGCAGGCCCTGAGTGTCGGAATCAAATGTTCTAGATATACCTGAAAGCATGGGAAGGGTGTTTGGGAGGAGGGAGCACAAGAGATGGGAGACAGCAGAGGAAGAGGATCAGGGATGAGAATTTAAGGGGTGAGATTACAGGCCTCTCTAAAGAAGTATGTGTTAAGGATTTTTTGAAGGACAGCAGAGATGGGGAGAGACGAATGTGGTGTGGGAGCGCATCCTGTTAGGAAGGGGAAACCCTGGAGATCTCCTGTAGGTATGAGTCTGGGGAAAGGGTACGAGTACGGGACAGTAACAGGTTGTTGGCAGAGTGAAGAGGCTGGACTGTGACATAGAAAATTTTGCACAATTCTTACCTTTCCTCCGTGATCTTGCTATACTTTCTGTCAGTATTCCCGAATGTCCTGTCATTTTAGACAGAACGCCGGCAAAACTACAAATTTCATCCTAACAGAATGATAACAGTTTCTCCATTCATGCTAGGATGCAATTCTGGACTTTGTTCGTATCGGTATATCATTTGAATGAATGAAATTCCGATCTATTCGTGCTGTGGCTGCATCTTGCAGCCACTTAGAAGATAGCTCCTTAATTCCCAAGGTATTAGGGAGCTATCTACCAAAAGGCTGAAAGACCATGATTGGTCTTTCAGACATATTTAGTAAATTACAAATTTACTAATACTAGTAGACATGCCCCTACTACTATACCGCGAGTAGAAGCATGTCTATTAAACAGTGAGCATACAGTGGCTGCTCACTGTTAAAAAAAGCTCCCTAGTTTCCCCCCTCCCAAGCCCCCACCCATGCTGTGCAAGTTGGGGCTATTAAACTGAAGGGGGACATAGCGCCCCCCTGACCCCCACCCATGAGCGGCACCCAGGTGGGGGCCCTAAATGAAAATGTGGAGGACCTATTGTGCTCCTTCCCACACCCTGCAATTTGACTTGGAGCCCTCTGATTGGTTGATTCCAAACCAACCAATTAGAGTGCTCTGACAGGTAAATGAAGAGACTGACAGATAAGTCTCTACATTTACCAGTCACAGCACTCTGATTGGTTGGCTTGAAATCCAACCAGAGTGCTGTAATTTTACACAGCGTGGGAAAGTTATTTGGAATCTTCCATTGCTGAGTAATTTGACTCATAACACCCTCGCTGGGTGATGATGGATTCATTTTTTTGTGCTCGTTTTTTATTTTTTGACAGTTGTGACGAGTATTATGGATTTTTATTTGCCCTTTTTTGGGGCTGAAAAAAGACATCAAATGGTAAGGATTATTTTTACTTACAGGTATTTAGTTCTTTCAGGGTGAGGGGGTAGGTAGGGGTTTATTTAATTTTTTTGTGTGGGTAATTAAGGGCTTGGGGACCCCTAGTCACCTGGCCGGGGGAGTTTACATTTAGCCTCTACCCGTCGTCCATGGGTGGTTGCTGGGGAGGGAGGACAATAGGTTCCCCCCGTTGTCATTTAGAGCCCCCACCCGCCGCTCATGGGTGGGGACTGGGGGGGGGAGGACGTGTGTTACAAAAACTTACATTCATTTAATTAGGTTGAGCTACTTATTTGAACTACGTTGTTTTAACAAAATAAATTCTATGGAATGGGTTACAAATTCCTATTAAAACAGTGTTAATTGTGCTTTTCATCCAAATTTGCCTTTTAAATACAATTATAAAATTCGAGACAGAAGCCTGGGATTACATATTTTTCACAGAGAGTGGGATAGAAAAACATGTAGTAACCTCAGGATACAGGTAACTGAAAGATTAGTATGTGCTAATAATTAGCTAGAATTCTTTTAAGAATTCATAGACATTGAGATGTCCCTAGCTACCAAGGATAATGGACGATGGAGAGAGGAGCTTCTGACAATGTTAGCTAAAACCGTGATCTGTGGGTCGGTATTACATAACTGGATAAGTATACAACATTTTAAGCAGTCACCAAAATATAAACTTGAAAATGATACAATGCTCCACAATTCTTATCGTAAATCAAAATAACGGACCCTGTACAGTGAGAAGCCTGGGAGGGCTCTATATCTTTGACTACAGAAGGACTCACAGGGCTTAAAAATATCACTGTCTAAAGATCCTCTTACAGCAAGAACCCACACAAATGATACGATAGAAATGCTGGGTAAGTTAGAGGCATCAATCAGTGGAGAAATTGAGTCTCTGAGTAGAGAGATAAGACAAGCCTCACCGAAAGAGTAAGATACACAACTCTTATTAATAACAAGTACAACACCAGGAAGATCAGCTCACATGTGTTACACATATTTGGTACTGTGACAAAATGGCTTTTGTCACTGGGTCTGCATGTGACAAACTGCCCTACCCCCCTATCGCTTGGAGGAGCCGGATTGCTAGCCTCTTACCCTATTGATTTTAATACAGTTTTGTTAAAAGGTAAAAAGCACATATTTCTCTCTGCCCGGAGATAATTAGGTTCTCTGCAACGACTTAAGTTAATTATCTCCAGGATAGAGAGGAGGGGTACGTTAATTATCTCCAGGATACAGAGGAGGGGCTACACTCTTCCTGTGGGTGTGTATAAGAATTGTACTGTATACTGGTTCTGCATATTTTGTTACAGTCTTCCACAAGGTCCCATGTGGGAGTTCCCTTGCTGGGAGACCATCATAAAAGGGCTGATTTTGGCCATCAATAAACACATTCGTTTTACCCCTTCATGAAGTCTCGACTCATGTTTGGGGAATTGGGAGCTATAATCACTACTTCACTCTTTTCAGCTTGGATTTCGGGAGACGCTACAAGGATCAGCGCTGCACGCTTACAGGTACCTCCATAATAGGGATCGTAGGAAAATCCTAATGGTTTTGGAAGTCCCTGATTCTGAGGTCCACAAAGACCTCATGGAGAACCTTACAAATATCTTTAGCGATGTTATGGGGACACCTGAACATTCTGCAGTTGCCTTTCAATGGGCTCATAGAGCCCTGAGACCTAAAGCCTCTACTCAATCCTAACTATTTCTGACAAGAATCCCATCGTTACTTGTAGGCTTTCTCACTCATTTCAAAGCCTCTGTTCACTAATGGGCATTGTATCTATTGCCTCTCAACCGAGTTGCCTGATATCTTCTTATCCTGCTGTTGTCCAAGTTTCCCTGTTGCCTCTACTAGGTGACCTAGGCAGCTCACTCTTCTTGAATCCTCCAGGCTGCTCAGTCTGCCCCTAGTGATCTCCTATCGTATTGCACATTGTAGGTCTTCTGGCTGAGTCTGCTAAATGGTTTCCAAGCCACTAACAATCTAGTTAAGGAAACTTTATGTTACTGAGCAAACCTCTAATTATCTCAGGAGATTATTATACTGTATATATTAAATAAATAAATATGTGCCATTATTGCTATATTTCAGTTACCATTATTGTTACCAAGTTCACTCTATTTTTATGGGCTCAAGTGTCACAGCCTATACCAAGAGTGATAAAGTAAAGTCATTTCATTTATTGCTTAAACTATTGTCTCCTATTATTGCACAATATTGCACCATCACCACTAGAAATAGTGACACACAGGCACTTTTCCACAGTGGCTTCTGTACTGCTAAATCATGGGATCTGGTGTAGGGTCTTAAAGGTTCTCATGGAAGCCTTTCTTGTCCTCTGCAATCTCTCAAAGATACTGGGCTCCCTGCTCTGAGATATAATTTTGTGCATTTTTAGAGGCCAGTAATGGATGGACTTTAGACAGAAATCTTTTGTGCTAATTTTTTAATTTATACTCTACCATACCTTAATAGTTTTTTTTGGGGGGGGGGGGTTTAAGAATCTTAAATCTTAAATCTTAAAATTAAGTATCTCATATATTTTTTTTTTATATATATATGATTTGTGAAGACTCTTTTTAAATATTAATTTAACTCAGTGGTGAAACTATTGAAGATAGGGCCCCGGTGCAAGAAATTATATTGGGCCCTCCCTAGCGCCAACATATTCCACAGCAATTTAAGCATGTGGCACACACAAAGATGCACATATACGCACACAAACAAATCCAACCTTTACCTACACACACAGAATGGCACATTGGCGTATCTACCAAGGTCGCAGGGGTCGCCTCGATAATGCCCTCCTGCTGGTCACCTAATGGACCCCCCCGGCGGGCGGCTAAATTCGCGGCGAGGGAGCTGTGATCTCTCTGATCTGCTCCCTCGAGTGCCGTTTGCTGATGCCGGGAGCTGGAATATGATGTCATATTCCGGCTCCCGGCATCAGTAGACAGCCCGCGAGGGAGCAGAGTAAGGAGAACACAGCTCCCTTGTCGATTCTGACAGGAACTCTGCCACCTGCCGCACTGCACTGAAGCCCCACTGGACCCCATGGACAGATCCATGCCAGCTCTCCAGGTAGGGAGGCTAGGTGGACATTTTATATGAATAATTTATGAGTGTGTCTGTGAGTGTATGTGTGTATGTGTCTGAGTGTGTGTCTGTATGTATGGGTCTCTGCGTGTCTGTGTCTGCATGTGTGGGAGGGCAGGGACGTATGGGGTGGGAGGTAAATGTATGGGGGCCCTAGGACAATTTCCGCACCAGGGGCCCGTAGTTTCTAGTTACACCTCTGCACTGGCACACATACAAACATAAACCTATACACACGCATATTCCTACATGTACACACTGGCACATACAGATACACACATTGACACACAGATACACATACCTACACATACACACTGACACACACACTCAAACATGGAGATACACATACTTATACATACTCGCTGTCACACACACAGATACACACTGACACTTACAGATACACAGTTGTCACACACACAGAGATACACACAAATACATACTAACACACACAGATACACATACCTAAACATACACACTGGCACACAAACACATTTCAGTTTACATATTGTTAATCACCTCCCTTCCATACCTTTTGGTTACAGGGAAGTGACTTCCTCTGGCTGGCTGCCGTTGATGGGAGTCTGCAGCTGACTGCCTGCAGAGCTCCCTCCTCCCTCACTTTCTCTCTTTTGTCTACTCCAGCCTGCAAAGTTTGTAGGCTGAGAGGAAGTGACAGATATACCTCCTGCCAGCATTCCGTACTAACATTAAAGGGGCCCAGTCACGCTGTCCCCGGCCTGCAGCACCCGACCGGGCCCCTCAATGATACCTGCCTGGAGGGAGACCTGCCGGGATTCCTCCAGGCATCGCCATTACTGCAGGGGCCCGGTCACATTCCTAAAGGGCCATGGCGCCCAACCGGGCCCCTGTTTAGGAATAAAATCCACCAGGTGGCTCTTAGTGCATGGGTCACTGGATGGGCCCCCCAAGGCGTACGAGCGCCAGTGCAGCCGCACCGACTGCACCGGCAGTAGTTCCACCACTGATATAACTGTTTTGGACTCTTTGTTAGTTGAGAAGACTTTTATTTATAGTAGATGGCAATGTTATATTTTTGGTCATTTATTTTCACTCGTATTACTTAAAAATAATTTAAAGGAACATTCCAGTAATCTAACACGCTTCAGCTTGTAAAAGTACTCTAAGGGTTAAATGGTTGTCCTCTCGAGAAGAATTGGAAATGCAAAATAAAAAATTGGCAGTAGTCACACCTTTCGAGCTGCTAATCAGACAGCCGAGAGGGCTACCTGTTCACTCATGTTGAACTCTTGGTGGAGTGCAGTGACAGCTACACAAGCACCGTAGGTCCACAGTGGTTCTCTAAGCAAAATATCTAATTGGTCCAGAGATCATCAGTATTGAGACAATTTAGAGCCAGGAGTACCATAAAACCAAAAAAAAAAAAACAAATGGCAACATAAAAAACCTATATTGTAGTGTTCCTTTAATTATCCATTTTATATCATTTTGAAAGTATAATTCTGCTGTATTCAAGGTGTGTAAACTATGCAATAAAAGATGAGAAAACATGAACAGTGACATAATTTCCCAATGGTGATAAAATAGAGAAAATAAAAGTTTCAGACTTTTTCCTATTTATTATTAAATATTTTTAAATACTACCATATCAATTTACTAAGGAGTGTAAGGAGAACTATGCAGCTGTTAAAATCAGTTATTCTTGGAAGTTAGTTTAAAGACTGATTTTTACTGTCATGGCTCACAGGGTGGATTCCGAGCGCAACTGAACTCAGTTATCCAATCTATTTTCCCAGCATAAGTGCAGGCTTTGCAGGCTGCTAAGAAAGTAGCTGTAGTAATTGTGTAATCATAGTTGCAAGCATGGCACTTTGTCACTGTTTGCATCTAAAATTGTAAACACTGTAAAAAAGAAAAAAATACATGCTGGGGTCTGTGACACCCCAGCATGTGACCACAGAAATGCTGAGATATTTACCCTTCCAGTGCACTGTGTTGTTCTCATCTTTGATACTGACTCGAAAAGCAGAATTAATAAAAGAATACATGTTGGGGTCTACGAGATTGACTTGTGTACAAATAAACAATCTACAAATTTGTGGGGTCCACTAGACCCCAATAAAATGGAGTAGATGCCCAATGTGTGTCATTCCCATTGGGCCAGGAAATTCCCAGTCTTCTTTTTAATTCCCCCTTGTTTGGGTTAGCTTCATAAGAGATTAGACCCGTCATAGACAGAGTAACACAAGATGCTCAGTTTTCTAGGTCAATTTTAGATTCCAAAAGGATTAACCGGGGCGGGGCCGGGCCGCCGGGCCGACTGGACGCCATCTGGATGGGCTCCAGCGGCAAATCGCCTAAAAAAGCATTAAACATGGCCCAAAACCGCAAAAAAAAAAAAAAAAAAAAAAGCAAAATATGCTGCATTTAAGGGGGGAAAGCTCCGACACCCGCCTGGTATCTGCAAGAAGCCGACCGAGTGGCAAGAGGGCGGAGAAGACTGGGTCTGGCCCACACGCGGCCTCGGAGCATCGGCCGCCAGTGCAAGCAGCATGGCGCCATGAAATGGTGCAACACATAACCAACCTGCCGCAACACAAGCATTCTTGGCATGGAGAGACCCTTGGCCCGGGGCACGGCCCCGTTTCCCCCCCCGGCCGGCGGGGGTAATCCCGGCCACGCGGGGACCGCGGACACCGAGGAGGGAGCTCCCGACCGGTGCCTGTGATGCTGCCCAGCAATGGCAGAGGCTATTTATGTGGGACCCGCCAGCAGACAGACGCGAGAAACGGCTAACCCATGCGTGGAGGGGACACCCTGCGCCCACCCTTTGACCCGTGGTGGTCGGAGCTGCGGACGGCCTGTCCGGATGGCCTGGGAGCCAACACCAGGGCCGCTCGACCTCCGGATGAGGTGGGCACCCGGAGGAACTTGTCCCCACCGCTGTGAGCCCGACGGGGCTGGTAGGTACGCGCCTCCGGTAGACCGGTGGCCGCGGGGCCATGCAGCTCTGGCCCAGTAGTAGCGGCCGGCGATGGGAGAGGCACACAGAGCGGACCTGGAACCTGCCGGGGTACTGGAGGTACGGGGGAGGTGCAGGGGACACTGGGCATGTGGACTCTTTGGGTTGAGGGGCCGCAAACGTTCAAGATGCCCCCGAGTGCCCACCGGGCCGCGGTGCGTATGGGGGGAGGCCTGGGACAATCTGGGGGGCCGTCTGGGGCCGAGCACCCGGAGAGATGGAGGGGCGCTGGCTACGTCCTGACCGGTGTGGGGGACCCGGACACGCCACATGAGTAGGCACTGTTCCCACACAGCCAGCCAGACTATGCAACGCATCCAACTGCACATAACACTTGGATGGAACGGTTAAGCACCTGATAAGGCCATTGGAACTCATCCACTGAATTAAAGGATGCTGATAAAGTCCAGGATAATTTTCATTAATCTGCAACTCGAATCAGTCTTGTTATGGCTATTTATGTTAATGTTTCCTTTTGAAGTTTCTGCTCATGCTATATATATCTCAAAGCCCCCCTAGGGCTCCTGCTTAATGCTGTTTATTTTATTGTTGAATGCATAGCCAGAAGGGTGTACCACATGATGTAGGTCAAAAGGCTAACCTTTCCTATTAGGACGACGCACGCTGCACAGGTAGCTACATGTTAATAGTACTGCGGTCACGACGACTAACTTAAAGAATAGGCCCTATTCATACCTAAGCTTACGTCACCTCTCGGGCCCTACTCTGATTATAATGCAGCAAGGTATTGCTAATAGATGAGTGCATGACCTTACAGATTAAGCACACACGGCAGCTTACTTTACGTTAACCGCTTCTTTACATATTAACGCCCTAAGTCCATACAGGCTTCAGTTAGCAATACAATTCCGTATTCATAAAATGCTGATACTTAAATTTTAACAAATAGCGCATTTGCTCAGATTGTACAGCTCATGTTGTAATGCCTATAAGTGTACCCGTACTAAGTTTAGTATGTGTTTAAGTTTATGTTTTGATCATTATGCCTTTGCACAGGCGATAATCTGCGCTATTATATATTATTATACGCTAACAATTAGGCCTCTACGCAGGCGACTGTTCACCTTAATGTTTGAAGTAAACTACTGCTTGAGCCCCTGCGTGGGCAACCGCTTGCCCTTTTCGAACCAGTTTGCAATATGCATTCCTTTTCTTTTTTTTTTCAAATTCTTTATTTTTGGAGTGACATTGGTATTTCTGCATATAACACATCATCAGTTACATTACAAGTTCCTTTGTTGACAATGGTATGGGTACAATTAGCACTGGAACATACCGCGTCCGCGGTTTAGGTATAGTTTCTCAGAGTCGTTAGTGTTAGCTAATTGGTGTCACAGTTATACATTATATACATTGTACATAGAAATAGTACAATGAGAAACGATAATAATCATAAAAGGAGAACGACAAAAAGAAAGAAAGAACATATTAAAGGTGCACGCTATAGAGGTGTCTAAGTATAATCGGTTACACCATGTAGTATCCAGCCCGGAGGGACGAGCCACGTAGCCCAGACCTGTGCTCTGAGCGTGGGGTATCCACCCCTGTAACATCAAACACTGCTCGTTGGCTGGATGCTCAATGAGTAAGTCCTCCCGATGCTGCTGATGAGTGGACTTAGTCTGTTGTCCCCCAACATCTCAAGTAGGAAGTAACCGAGGGGGGGGGGGGGTGGGTAGTCTGGGGGGTGGGGGAGGGAGCGGATTCCCATGGTGAGCGTCGGAGCGCCGTACAGGAGGTGTTTCACTTTTTACCAGTCAAGTGTGGTAGCGGTGGAAGGCAGTGTGTCAGTGGGGTGGTCCTAGTGTGGTCTACTTATGAACCCCAGTCACCAGCCATCCACATTTCCCAGATTTTTTCGTATGTTTTTATATTACCTCTCACTCGTGCTGTGAGGTCGTCCATAACCCGTATGTCCTTTATTTTAGGAATTACTGCGGTCACCTGGGGGATTTCTGGTTTAAGCCATGCCTGTGCCATGGTAAGTCTGGCCGCTAACGTGATTTTATGAAGCAGTTTTTGGTGCTTCCTAGGCCAATCGTCTAGAGTTCTCGAAAGTAAAAATACCCATGGGTCTATAGTTATGTGCCTGTGGAATACTTGTTGTAATAGGGTCCCTACATCTCGCCAGAAAGCCTGTGCTTTAGGGCATTCCCACCACATATGGATGTAGGTCCCCTTATGCCCGCACCCTCTCCAGCACAGGTCGTCTGGGGTTTTTCCCATGCGATATAGTTTTGCCGGGGTCGTATACCATCTCAGCATGGTCTTGTAGGCCTGCTCTTGTTGGGTGACGCATATCGAGATAGTTTTGTTCGCTTCCCAGATTTCCCTCCAATCTGTGCCCTCTAGTGTCTCATTTAGGTCAGTTTCCCACTGTGTGGTGTAGGGGAGGCTACCCCAATCTGAGCTGTTTGTGCATAGGTGCGCGTAGAGGTTAGATATCAACCCCTTTGGGGGGTTTTCTTTGAGGCACATTCGCTCGAAGCCTGTGAGTGCGGTGGTTGCTGCCGTTTTTGCTAATTTATGTTGTGCGAAATCTCGTATTTGCATGTATCTAAAGAAGTCTGAGGGGCCCAGCCTGGTCCTTTCTGTCAGCTTGTCGAACGTCACCAATTGGTTCCCTTCATATAAGTGTAGCGCCCTCTGTATCCCCGCCTCCTCTATGTTTTTAAAATCTTGGGCCCTCATACCCGGTAAGAAAGCTCTATTTCGAAACAGGGGCATCATTGGGGAGGGGGCCGTGGTTAGTTTGAATTTTATGGCCGTGGAGTCCCATACCCGTAGGGAGTTCAGTATGGCTGGGCAGCCTGTGCGTAGGATCGCCCTGTGTTCTCTGGGTACCCATATGTAGAATTGGGGCAAGTCGGCTCCCGTGAGGCCAGCTTCAAGGTCTGCCCATCTGCGGGTTCCCGGTGTTGAATGCCACAAGGCCACTTGTGTCAATTGAGCCACTAGGTAGTAGTTGTACAGATGGGGTAACGCTAACCCCCCTCCATCTTTGGGTCTGTATAGAACGTTGCGGGCCACTCTGTGCCGTTTGCGCTGCCATATAAAGTCTCCGATAGCCCTCTGTAAGGGGGCCAGGTCTTTTTTAGTGACGGGGATGGGGAGGGCTTGGAAGAGGAAGAGGAGCCTGGGGAGTATATTCATTTTGATTGTGTGCACTCTCCCTATCCAGGATATTGTCTAATCTGTAGACAGTTCTCTATTTTGCGGCAGGAGATTGTATTTTTGAAGTCTGAGATTTGTAAATTATCTGGTAAACAAACTCAGGCTGGAACTGCTGCAAAGCCACTGCCGCAGAGACATACTAGGAATGGCAGATGGATTACTGTAGGATCTGGTAGACTTGGAGTTGTGGATAAAAGGCATATTGCACAGTCTGTTGCTCTACATAATTCATTTTCTGCACTTTCAGAGTGTAGTGGTGTCGTGGAGAGAGGCACTGAGGCTAGTGGTGTTGTGCAGAGAGGCACTGAGGCTAGTGGTGTTGTGCAGAGAGGCACTGAGGCTAGTGGTGTTGTGCAGAGAGGCACTGAGGCTAGTGGTGTTGTGCAGAGAGGCACTGAGGCTAGTGGTGTTGTGCAGAGAGGCACTGAGGCTAGTGGTGTTGTGCAGAGAGGCACTGAGGCTAGTGGTGTTGTGCAGAGAGGCACTGAGGCTAGTGGTGTTGTGAAGAGAGGCACTGAGGCTAGTGGTGTTGTGAAGAGAGGCACTGAGGCTAGTGGTGTTGTGCAGAGAGGCACTGAGGCTAGTGGTGTTGTGCAGAGAGGCTTGGTGAGGCCTAATAGAAAGCAGTTGTTGGTGGGGGATTCCATCATAAGAGGTGTGGAGATGGACAATGGTGGTCTTGTGAGGTGTCTTCCCGGAGCTACTGCTCACAGAGACAGGAGACGTATCGGTAATATTGTTAAGCAAGCAAAGCAGGAAGGGGAATTGGATGTACTTGTCCATTTAGGGACAAATGACTTGGCTTGCAATGAGGTTTCAAAGGTTAAGGAAGTTTTTAGTGTTTTTGCCAATGATATACGGCAGGTTGCTTCCACATTGTCATTCTCTGAAGTTCTGCCTGTGCATAACACTCAGAATGACAGGCGGATGCGTATTAGGGACTTTAACTTGTGGCTTGGTGAATGGTGTCGGGAGCAAGGATTTGGCTTTATTGCTCATGGTAGCTCTGTTTGGAATGGAAATAAACTGTACAAAAAAAGATGGTTTGCATCTTTCTCAAAAGGGAACAAATGTTCTCAGTGAGCAGTTCAGAGGTTTTGCTAGGATGTATTTAAACTAGGAGGGGGGGGCAAAAGGGTGATAAAACATCAATCCAATTGTCCCCCAAAACAAGGACAGAAGGTGCCTGTAGCAAGTGTGTTAAAAAATGATAAGCTTAGAGTCATGTCTACAAATGCTCGCAGTTTAGGGAATAAGATCCATGAACTTGTGGCAATAATGGCAACTGATAGTGTAGATTTAGTCGCTGTTACTGAGACATGGTATAATGAGAAAAATGACTGGGACATAGCAATACCAGGGTACTCTTTATATAGAAAAGACAGGGAAGGCAAGAAAGGGGGAGGGGTGGCCCTGTATGTAAAGAATAGCATAAAATCTAGCCTAATAAAGGTTAGTGAGGCGAACATAGAGTCAGTTTGGGTTACGTTAGAATTTGGTAATCACACAGTAACTCGTGTAGGTGTGATTTATAGGCCCCCAGGACAAATTGAAGAGTTAGATAATCTACTAGTTGAAGAAATAGCTAAAATGACAATGAAGGGGGAAGTTATCATCATGGGTGACTTTAATCTTCCTGATATAAATTGGAAAACAAAAATAGCTACTTGTGCCAGGAGCACACATATTCTAAACTCCCTACTGGGATTGTCTCTAAAACAAGTCGTTGAGGAGCCAACTCGTAAAGAGGCCATACTAGATTTAGTGTTAACAAATGGAGATTTGGTATCAGATATTACTGTAGGTGAAAGTTTAGGATCCAGTGATCATCAGTCAGTGTGGTTTAATATAAGAACAGTGACTGAGTCACACCACACAAAAACAAAAGTTTTAGACTTTAGAAAAACAGACTTTTCCAAAATTAGAATATGTGTAAAGGAGTCATTATCAGACTGGAGCAATTTAAATGGAGTCCAAAAGAAATGGGATTATTTAAAAGTTGCACTACTGAAGGCAACAGAAAATTGCATTAGGCTTGTCAGTAAAAGCAAAAAATTCAAGAAACCACTGTGGTACTCCACAGATGTAGCCAAAATAGTAAAAAACAAAAAGTTAGCATTTAGTAATTATAAAAAAACCCAGAGTGAGGAAGACAGAATGACCTATAAGATTAGGCAGAAAGAGGCTAAGCAAGTTATAAGAGCTTCCAAATCACACACAGAAGAGAAAATAGCACAGTCAGTAAAAAAGGGGGACAAAACCTTTTTTAGATACATAAATGAGAAAAGAAAAGTAAAACAAGGATTAGTTAGATTAAAAACAAAAGAAGGAAGGTATGTAGATGAGGATAAAGGTCTAGCTGACTGCCTCAATGAATATTTTTGTTCGGTATTTACAGATGAAAATGAAGGAAAGGGACCTCAGTTAAGAAAAAGGATAAATGAGTCATTTATTACACGTGAGTTTACAGAGGAAGAGGTTCTATTTCAACTGTCAAAAGTAAAGACAAGGGGCGGGGCCGGACCGCCATGCCGAGAGGTCGCATGCAAGGCGAGCTCCTGCGGAAAATCATCCCTAAAGCCTGTAAAAAGCACAAAATAACCCATCTGCAGTCTGGCAGAAGCGGTCCTGCGGGCACAGAGGCGTTGGTGCTGAGGCCAATCTGACTACAAGCGATCGGACATCGGCACAGCCACATCTGAGGCCTACCCGGGCGGTGAGTGAGGTGGACGGCCGCCACCTCGCTATCCTGCCCTGTGGTTCCCACTCGGACCTCTGAAGCCACGCAGTGAGGGCCCCGTTCCCCCCCCTTTGGACCGGTGGGGGTCATCCCGGTCCCAGGAGACTGTCCCCACGACCTGAAGAGCCCGGAGAGGGGAAGAACCTCCGCTGCCAAAATAGCGGTCGTGGCGGGCAAAACTACAGGGGTGGCAAGGCCAGAAACCACCAGGGCACAGCTGGCCAGAACCATCAAGGAAGCACGGACGGCGAGAAAGCAGAGGGGTTACCCAAGACGACTACACCAGACCTGCAAACATGTGGGAACCTCTAATCCAGCGGTGACATTCAGCCGATACCTGCTGCTCGACCTTGTACCACGCGCCAACCCGGCCGCCATTTGGGACACCCCTGTGCTCCAGCTGTCTCCTGGGGAGGCTTGGGCAGCGGCAAGGGACTATACTCGGAGAGCATACCCACCACCCTTCCCACTACGCTCTATGCTGGACTCAAATCCACATATAATGCTAAACGCATTCCTACCATACTGAAACCCTAGCAGATCGGGGCTCGGGTAAGCCCGCACTATCTGAAGGTAGCCCCGGAGAACTGGGCCGCGGACAGTGGGGATAGCTCCTGCCTTTTTTTGTTTTTATTTTTTCACACAAGCGAAGTCCAACTAGATACCACTAATGGCACAAAATACGCTCTCCCCAAATGCAGCCAAGACAAACCAACACCCAAGAACCGAAACTAAAATGGCGGAGACCGCGTGGCTCCCTCCTCACTCGACTCGTCACAAGAAGATGGGCTGGCTCGACACCAGGGGAAAGCAACTACACAGAAGCGACTTAAATCTCCAGACCTGCACCTACCCCACGCGGATCGACAGAGCACACGGCAATGAACGGCAATGCAAGCACCCACATGTGACCTACCCGGGCCAAAGACCAGCTGGGATGTGTCCCCAAGACATCAACTGCAGACGCTGTAGCCACCACCTGAGTGCTCCCGAGAGACTGCTAGGCCCCACTGGCCACTAATACCTATGCATTGCTTTTCCTTTTCATGGGTTAATCACATCTGTTCAGCATTTAATTTTGTTTATAGTTCTATCTCACCTATGTATATTTCTTTTTATACTTGCCCATAATTGCCTATGTATATGCAGACGGCTTTAACTGGGTAGGCCTTTGTGAATCGTGAAACCCTAACACTGTCCACATCTGCTTGCGCACTAACAGCCAGATACTACCAGTCTTAGTGACACTTACTCATGGGCCCACACCCTAGGTCTGAACTATCCATACACTACTCATACCCACACTTTATTTCTTGGTATGAAGGAAGCCTAGTAAATGTAACGAGATTGAACTCACGTAGTTTAGTTATTTAGTGGAATAATTTTTATTAACAGATGTTTTCTCATACTAATGTTAACTAGCTATCCTCTCGCTATGCTAATCGACAGAGGGTACCCTGGCATTTGAATCTACACAACCACTAAATTTATGTTACCACGTCTCGATTTATTGTTATTTTATTATTTTACTTATGGCACGTTTACGCTCGCAACCGTGCTACTGAATAATGCTATATCAAAGCTTAATAGGTATAGCTTCCCTAGCTCGTGCCTACCTAATTATATTCTAGCATCGGTCAATACTTGTTATACTACCTATTTTAAATTTGTACATGTTAGTCAGGAAAGCCACTAGGTTAACCGTTATGTCAATCTACTGTCTACGTTATATCTAAACAAAACTTAAAAAATTGTGCCGTATATTCCTCATGCCATGTTTTGTTCATTGTATGATACTGCTTACGACTGCTATTGTGGCTGAGTAAGCCTATTGTTATGTCTAGCACAACAAAAATAAAGAATTTAAAAAAAAAAAAAAAAAAAGTAAAGACAAATAAGTCAATGGGACCTGATGGAATACACCCAAAGCTATTAAAAGAGCTTAGTGGTGTACTAGCAAAACCATTAACAGATTTATTTAACCAATCATTGATAACAGGAGTAGTCCCAGAAGATTGGAAGTTAGCGAATGTTGTGCCCATTCACAAGAAAGGTAATAGGGAGGAGTCGGGCAACTATAGGCCAGTAAGCCTAACTTCAGTAGTGGGGAAAGTGATGGAAACCATGTTAAAGGATAGGATTGTTGAACATCTAAAAACACATGGATTTCAAGATCAGAGACAACATGGGTTTACTTCAGGGAGATCATGCCAAACTAATCTTATTGATTTTTTTGATTGGGTAACTAAAATTATAGATCAGGGTGGTGCAGTAGACATTGCTTACCTCGATTTCAGTAAGGCTTTTGACACTGTTGCACATAGAAGGCTTATCAACAAACTACAATCTTTGAGTTTGGATTCCAATATTGTTGAATGGGTAAGGCAGTGGCTGAGTGACAGGCAACAGAGGGTTGTAGTCAATGGAGTATATTCGAAGCTTGGGCTTGTCACCAGTGGGGTACCTCAGGGATCTGTACTTGGACCCATTCTCTTTAATATTTTTATTAGTGATATTGCAGAAGGTCTTGATGGTAAGGTGTGTCTTTTTGCGGATGATACTAAGATATGTAACAGGGTTGATGTTCCAGGAGGGATAAGCCAAATGGAAAATGATTTAGGTAGACTAGAAAAATGGTCAGAGTTGTGGCAACTGACATTTAATGTGGATAAGTGCAAGATAATGCATCTTGGACGTAAAAACCCAAGGGCAGAGTACAGAATATTTGATAGAGTCCTAACCTCAACATCTGAGGAAAGGGATTTAGGGGTGATTATTTCTGATGACTTAAAGGTAGGCAGACAATGTAATAGAGCAGCAGGAAATGCTAGCAGAATGCTTGGTTGTATAGGGAGAGGTATTAGCAGTAGAAAGAGGGAAGTGCTCATGCCATTGTACAGAACACTGGTGAGACCTCACTTGGAGTACTGTACACAGTACTGGAGACCCTATCTTCAGAAGGATATTGATACCTTAGAGAGAGTTCAAAGAAGGGCTACTAAACTGGTTCATGGATTGCAGGATAAAACTTACCAGGAAAGGTTAAAGGATCTTAACATGTATAGCATGGAGGAAAGACGAGACAGGGGGGATATGATAGAAACATTTAAATACATAAAGGGAATCAACACAGTAAAGGAGGAGACTATATTTAAAAGAAGAAAAACTACCACAACAAGAGGACATAGTCTTAAATTAGAGGGACAAAGGTTTAAAAATAATATCAGGAAGTATTACTTTACTGAGAGGGTAGTGGATGCATGGAATAGCCTTCCAGCTGAAGTGGTAGAGGTTAACACAGTAAAGGAGTTTAAGCATGCGTGGGATAGGCATAAGGCTATCCTAACTTTAAGATAAGGCCAGGGACTAATGAAAGTATTTAGAAAACTGGGCAGACTAGATGGGCCGAATGGTTCTTATCTGCCGTCACATTCTATGTTTCTATGTTTCTATGTTTCTATGATATGGGCTTATCTGTCCATTTGTCAAGGTCCGCGTCCAGAGTCCTGATAAGGGGGGTGTAGTTAGCTCCGTACAGCTTTCGGGGATCAGCCGTCAAATGTATCCCTAGATATTTAATCGCGGTATGTGTTATGGGTATGTGGTGGTGATTCCTAATGTGCATCGTATCGTTTGCCGTCATGGCTATTGGGAGGGCAGTGGATTTCGATAAGTTGACTTTATATCCCGAGAGGGCTCCGTATTCTGTTAGGTCCCTGTCTAGAGCCGTCATCGAAGTTCTTGGGTTTGTAAGGGTGAGAAGTACGTCGTCTGCATATCCCGAAACTTTATATGTTTGGTCGCCCACTGTTATTCCCTCTATGGCCTTGTTCGTTCTGATTGCTTGCAGCAAGGGTTCTAACGTGAGTACGAATAGGAGGGGCGATAGTGGGCAGCCTTGGCGTGTGCCGTTATGCAGGGTGATAGGGGATGTCTTGGCGCCAGGGATCCGTATGAGTGCCTTGACGTCGGTGTACATGGCTTGGATCGTTTGTATATATGTATCTGGGAATTGGAGATGTCGTAAAAGTTCAAACAGGTATACCCAGTTAACTCTATCGAACGCCTTTTCGGCGTCAAGAGAGAGAACGAGCGTAGGGGTTTGTGCAGTCGTCTGTGTCCAAATAAGGTTGATGTTACGTCTGGTATTTTCGAACAGTTGGCGGTCGGGGATGAATCCTACTTGGTCGGGATGTACTAGTCCATGTATGTGTGGGGCCAGTCTGTCTGCTAGTATCTTAGCTAATAGTTTTACGTCGTGGTTGATCAACGATATGGGCCTGTAGTGTTCCGGGTATGACGTGTCCTTCCCCGGTTTAGGTATTAATACAATGTGGGCTGTTGACATATCTGGGTCGGGGCGTCCGCCCTGCATCAGGTGGTTAAACCATTCTAGCAGGTGGGGTATTAGTTCCTCCCTATACGTCTTGTAGTAGCTGCCCTCATAGCCGTCTGGGCCCGGGGCTTTATGTCCTTTAAGTCTAGTGATGGCTCTATCTATTTCGTCTGCTGTAAATTCTTCCCCTAGGGTTTCTGTGAGTGCAGGGGTCAGTTTCGGAAGGTTGAGTTTATGTAGAAATTGCCTAATCTCGTCCTGCATGTGTGGGGTCTTGTCTGCGTCTGTGGGTGTGTGGTTGTATAAAGTTTTATAGAATTCTGTGAATATTTGAGCTATGTCGGTGGGTGCTGTCTTTGTCCGACCTTCGCGGTCTCTAATTGCCGTGATATGATTTTGTTTTGGCCGCGGGCGGAGAGTGCGCGCTAAGAGCGTGTGCATCTTGTTGGCTTGTTCATAGAAATTTCTCTTGGACCAGGTCATTGCCTTAGCTACGTCATCTAGTAGGGTTTCCCTGATGTGGCGCCTGGTAATTTGTAGGGCTGTGAGTCCTTCGGGGGAGGGGTTAGTTTTGTGTCTCTGTTCTTGGGTGTGGAGGTCGCGTAAAAGGGATTTTAAGCGCGTCGTTTTTCTTAACTTTTTTCTGGTCGCCTCTCTAATTATGACACCTCTGATGACCGATTTATGAGCGGCCCATATGGTGGCCGGGGTCAGGTCCTGAGTGGTGTTTAACTGGAAATATTCTACTATTTCTTTGCGAATAGTCTCTTTGATATCTGGGTCCTGTAGAAGGGAGGAGTAGTTTCCAATTCCATTGGGTTCCCGCGCACAGACTGCCCAGTTCTATGGAAATGTCTGCATGGTCAGACCAGGTTATAGATCCTATTGATGTCTTAGTGGTTCTTTGGATGGTTTGGCCATTAACTAGAAAAAAGTCTATTCGGGAGTAAGAGTCGTGGGGTGCTGAGTAGAAAGTATAGTCAACCTCCCCTGGGTGTTGGGCTCTCCACGCGTCTATCAGACCTGATGAGTTTATGAAGTCGTGTACCAGTCTATCTTGTCTCCCTCTACCGTGCGAGCGTGGTAGGCCCCTTATGGTCCCCCTATCCGTAGCTGGGCACGGAGCAGCATTAAAGTCTCCTCCCATGATGATCATGCCGTGTTGTAGGGCCCGTAACTTGTCAGACATTTGGTCCCAGAATTCTTTGGTTGGTTCGTTAGGTGCGTATATATTTATCAGGTGTATGGTGTGTGCATACAATGTCCCGGATAGTATTATTTATCTCCCGTCTGAATCCAGATTGACCCCTGTGACCCGTAGTGGGCAGCGTTTGTGTATCAGTATCGCAACACCGTTGCGTTTGGAGTGTGCTCTAGCCTCATAACCCGTGTTGTATATGTGGTCTTTGAGGGAAAACCCTAGAGATTTTGGGAGGTGAGTTTCCTGTAAGAAGGCTATGTCCGGGCCTAGTCGTTTAAGTTCCCTGTATAGGAGTCTGCGTTTTTTAGGGGCGTTCAACCCTTTAACGTTTAGGGAGTTAATTTGTGTGGTCATGTTGGTGAGTGGGTTGCGTGTATGTGAGCTGACTTACGGGTGTTGCCTTCCAGCCGTGTCTTTGGGGTGTCCCAACTCCTAGTTGCCTTGACCTCTTAGCCTGAGACGCTCCGGTCACCATGAGGGGGGAGAGGGGGGGGAGGGAGAGAGAGAGGTTATTTAAATTGCTGCGCACATATTTACATAAACAAATACAAATACAAATACAAGTAACGTAAAATAAACATAGTAGAGAGATAAACCGTCTGGTCTTATCATTTGCCAGACTCATGTGGGGCGTCTGCATCGGAGCTGCTGGCCCAAAAAAAGAAAATGGGTCCAGAGCACCGAAGCAAGGTCCCGAACTGGTACCAATTTGGCCATTAGGCCCTGTGGTGAATGCATGAGCGCGGCTGCTGGGCTGTCTCATCGCTCTGGCAGACCTGCCCGCCGGTCCGTGAGTTGCTCTTGTGGACTTTCCGCTTTTCGCTTCTGAGATGTCTGGGCAATGTTCTTTCGGGGCATCTCAACACTCAAGAGTCTCCTTGTGTCTGGAAGAGGGGTGGTGAGCCTCTCAGCCCTGAAGTGTATGCAATCCCTGTCCCCGGACACAGTTCCCTTTGTCCCCTCCATACCCCCCATTCCCCACCCCAATTAGGCTGGGATCAAGTGTCCAGTTGGCCTTCTGTCTTTTACAATAAAGCTGTGAGTCGCCTCTGCCATTTGTCTGGGTATTCTATCTCAGTTCGGTAGTTTTTATTGCAAAAAGTGAGTTCGTGGATGTGGGCAGAACCTTGAATAGTCTCATCTTCCTTCATGACCAACTTTTAATTTATTTTCGCTTGTTTACTGGTTTATTTGTGTTATTTTTGTTTTTGTTATTTTTTCTTTTTCTTTTTTTTTTTTTTTTTTTTTTTTTTTATTTTTAAGATTATTAAATAATGAGGAGGTTATCATTCGGTATCCGTTAAAGACTTGTTGGCTATCTTAATATTTTGAACTAGATCGTAATTTTATATTACTGTTAATATTCGCTATTTTTCTTTTTTTATACATATTTTCAAGATATTTTCTGTTCTCTTTTTGTTGTTTGTTTTTTTTTTATTTATTTATTTATTTATTTATTTTTTTTGTGTTTTATTATTGTTTTTTGTTTTTTCTGGGGGTACAACGGGTCATGTCTTGCCGTCTCAGGGTAGGTGTCCCTGGGGAGAAAGGTTCCCTTTTCCCACTGTCCAATTTCTTCGGATTGTCTATTTAATTACATTTTTGAGAATAATGTCCTTTTTTTTTTTTTTTTTTTTTACATATAATTTTTGTATAATACTGAGAATTTCGGGGTGCTTTAGGGGGAAGAGAAGGGAGTGATCTAGGGGGGGGGGCATGATCGTCTATTGAGTCTCTGTTTACCTCACCCTTCCAAGGATGCATGTCCATGCGGGGTAATTCTCAATGGTAGGGAGCAAGATCATAAGTGGTCAGTACCGAGGGTCGCCTTCTTCATTCCCCGGCTGTATACCACTCCCTGGGTAACTGCTGTAGGTCCGTCGGGATTGCGGTCTGCCATTGTAGATTTGGCGGGGCCTGTATGTCTAGTGCGTGGAGGAAGGCTGTTGCGTCCCCATCAGGCGCCAACGTCTTCGGCCTTCCATTTTTTAAGGCCATGAGCTTAAACGGGTGTCCCCATGCATATTTTATGTTGTGATTTCTGAGTAAGTCCGTGATCGGCCGCCATTCCTTGCGTCTCTGGAGGGTCTCTGGGGCCAGGTCCTGGAATAGGAGAATTTTAGTCCCCTTATAAGAGACTGGGCCTTCCCTGCTGCACTTCATTATGGCTTCTTTTGTTTGAAAGTTTTGGAAGCGCATTATGACATCTCTCGGCTGTCTAGTGTCAGTTTTCCTGGCGCCTAGGGCTCTATGTACCCGGTCAAGATGCCATAGTTGGTCGGGGATGTTAGGTGCAAGGGGTTTTAAGATTGCTAGCACTATGTCCTGTAGGCTTCCCTCCCCCTCACCTTCAGGTAGGCCTCTCAGCCTAATGTTATTTCGGCGTGAGCGGTTCGCTAGGTCCTCCAGCGCGGCTTCTGCAGCCCGCAGCCTCGTGGTGAGGGAGTTTACCTGGCAGGTGACCTCGTTATGTGCTCTGACGGTGGTCTCCTGCCTCTGTTCCAGGATGGCCGTGCGGTGCCCCAGTGCCGCGATCTCGGCCTTCACTTCTGCCGTGGTCCTATTGATCTCGCCCGCCAGGAAAGATTTTACCTCCAGCAGTTGCGCGATGATCTGGGAGGTGTCCCCTTTCGGTGAGCTGGGGCTCCGTGGGGACTCCGGTCGCACCGGTGCCGACGGGGTCTTAGGGCTGTGTCGGCCGCCATCTTGCTGCTCCGGCTGGGCCGCACGGGAGGCCGCGAACATGTCTGCCACGGACGTACCCGTTTCTGTCAGCTTCTTGTTTAGTTTCCGCTGGAGCCTTCTATCCATGCCGGTGCCCAGTGTGAGTTTTTCGGTGTTTTTTGCTCGTTTGGTAGCTTTTGTGTGCTTTGGGGCCCAATGTCGGCGGGAGCTTAGCTTACATGCGTCCGCTCGGCTTCGTGGTCAGGCCACGCCCCCTGCAATATGCATTCCTATGTGAAACAATAAAAATATTTAAAACAAAAGGATTAACCTCTTTATAGACACTAGGACTAAACATGCAAAACCCGTGCTTAATATCACTGCTTAACTGAGGTGGTTATTCTTCAGTTACCCCTAAGGTGGGAAAGGTTGTCTTACTGGTTGTGTTTAATATTGAAGTACGTGAAGAAAGTTCACTAATCATCACTAATACGCCCTCAATTCCAATCCAACTAGAAGCCATGCCACTGGGTGATGTCTACATAAAGTGGAAAGACACACAAAGTGTATTATTTGCTCGTGACTCACCCCATCACATGTGAGTGTAAAACTAAATAATTACTTACCTCTGGAAATGTATCCTATATACCACACTATACTTTTACCTTGTTCTCCTTTTATGTATATGGCGCACCTCTTATATGGAATAACTGTCACTGCTGGACACCCAAGACTACACTATATCCTGAGGTGGGGATCATAATGCCCAAACGCAGAAGAGGGAGCTGAATTCTAGCTCATGAAAATTGTAAGTGTAGCTCTTATTCCTTTTTTATCACAAAAAATAAGACTTCCTACACTATCTGCCTTTGCTGTTGCTCTCTCCTTTTTTGTTTCATAAAATCACTAAGGAAACTCATCTTACATACATATTACAATAAAAAGCTCAGACCTTAAGCATTGTTTTGTTAGGTATAGCGTACTCCACAAAAAGGCTTTATTTCAGCCTGTGAAACCATTTAGTAAATAACAAATAGCTTTTTAATTTCTACGGTTCTATGTAAAGTGCTTTCATTCCGGTCAGAACCTTTTAATAACTGGCATTGCAGCGAATTTACACCAGTTAGTAAATGCATAGTTGGGGTAACTTTGCCATAGCAACAGCAAAAAATAAATAGCAGACGCTAGTAAATAGTTCTATAAATGTTTTTATATGACTATTTATCTCTTGGTATAGGAACAGATATATAACTATGAATACAATTGTTGTACTTTTTTGGTAATGGTAGTTGACACAATAGTCTTTTAAAACAAAAATAAAATAAAACAATAGATAAAATAATCTTTGTCATGCTTTAATCTCATACTTACAAGTACAATAGTTCCAAATACAACCAGTGAACTGAAAATACATTCCTATTAACTTTTTTTTGAGAATCATGACATTCTTAGGTGGTCTTTGCACGATAATTAATGTGACTGATTCCAAATCAACCAAGTTTGTAGAAAATCTAAGGATACAGAGGAGCTATTAAACAAATCCTTACAAGAGCGACGAAACGTTTACTGCGACACATTCATGCACCTTTACAAAGATTCAATCGCACAGAGATACTAACTAAAGTGGGAATTCACAATTTTAAACCAAATAAGCCCACATTTTTCCATTTTAGCTGTTTGATCTATTCTAAGATATCATTTTCTTGTCAATTCTCCACAATTTCTAATTTAATCAACAACGCTTCATGTTAACTTGGGAACAAGTTTTACAGGATTACGGTGAGAATAAACAATGTACAATAAAGGGTAAACACTTATTTTTGGGGACAGATAAATCCTTTTTTTGTGTTGTTTTATGTTATTTATGGGGCCAGGAGAGTTTGACAAATGAGCCACCAACGTTTATTTATTGACAGCTAGTAAGGCCAGGCCATCTGTGATAGATGAAGTTCGGAACCTTTGCATGACTCACCACCATCGCTGTAGGACTTGGTGATAATTAATATGGATGTTATGACTTTTCCTAACACATTAATTCTCATAACCCAAACACAAGTTGTAAACAGATAATTTTTCTCTATATATTCCTTTCTGTCCTTTTTTATTTTTTAAAAGCTCTTTTCCCCCATTTCAAATTAAAATAAAGCATTCTCGCATAGCTTGCAGTGCACACGTTGCAGGCAATTCTGCTTCTTCATATATTAAAAGACAAGAGGTTTGAAATGTGTGTAATTATATTTTTAACTATATGAACGACAGATAAGACTTCAACCTGATCTTTTATGCCCGGACTTGCGTAAAAATTAATTTGTTGTTCAAATAGTTAAATCAATCCCACGGAAAGACGAAATAATAGTTTTGTTTTTTAAAGATTTCTTTATCTATTTATAGATTAGTTAATTAAACAATCTTTTTGTCCTCACCTGTTCTTTAATTGCACCCCTAAAAGGTTCTAACCTAACCACTGGTTAAAATTAAGCTGATGGTTCATGGACCTCACCACAGGAGAAAGAGTCATATCATGTCTCAAATTAAAATTAAAATAACACATTTTCTACAAAACAGATTAGCTAGCTCACAGCAGGTAATCAAAGATATTATTGGTAGAGGGGCAGAGAAATCTCAAGCTTTTGCAGTTATGGAGTGTATTTACTAAACCAATGAAGGCGAACCTTTGTGAGCCAGAGTGACCAGACCACAACACATAACCAACTCATTTATCTCAATGTACCAATGCTGCAATTAAACCCGAAAGCTGAGCTTTTTAACAAAACTGTCTGAACTAATTCATTGCGTTTTTTCTCACAAGGAAAAACCAAAAACTATAAAAGAGGTTTCAATGATATGATATGATTTTATTTTGAAAACTTTACTATCCAAATAAATAAACCAGCATTATCGTGCATGGAATATAATAGGTTAATGTAACTGGAGAGCAAAATGTGAGCCATCATTGCCAAATAGATAGTAAGCTTGTAGACTTACCTTGCCATCTACCAGTGATGACACCACCACAAAACAGGGAAACCAGACCGCCATATTTTCCTGGACATTTCACACTTACACTAATCGATGGACATTTCATGAAAAGTGTTGTCCTGTAGTATGTAGAATTCTGCCAAATGGTACAGGCAGACAATCAAGTAATTAATCACTGAGGTATAATGTAGCACATGAAATCTACATACAGCAGGGCAGAAATTTTCATATGCTGCATATCAACAAAATGAAATTATGTCTCCCTGGCATAGACGGTGGAGTGAGGGTGGCAGTCATATAATGTGCTGGATGGTAGCGTTAAGGTAACAGCAGATTAATGATAACCTTGATTACTCCAGCTGTTTATGTTATGGATCCCATGATGTTCAGGTAGGCATGTCACTGGCCTATTGGGCCATGCAGGGAGGCAAAAGGGTTCCATCAGGTTGCTAAATAAACTGAAATAATAGTGAGTAACATAATGGAATGGAGTACAGGTTCTAGGAGAAGGCCAGTACTACAGCAAAAACAGGACCACAGTGGTACAATTCAATGCACATGCACGATGAGCACTGCATGAGCATTCAAGCTTCCCCATAGAAAAATTTGGAGTCAATGCTTTCCTATGGGGGCTTCCACAGCACGTGACCATGTTTTACTGAGTTTTGTCACTTTGACAGCCAACAGAGAAGGACATGTAAACATTGTAGTTTCTAAAAAAAACTAAAAGGTTAGGATTAGGAATACCTGACCAAGACCACTTTATTGAGATAAAGTGGCATGAGTGACTTAAGATGATAAAAGCTTCAGAGGAGTAATAGTCATTATCTATGGTGTGCATCGGGCTTGCGGAGTTTAAAGGGTTATTTGCAATTGTAACGGATATTTAGTACACCATTAAAAGTTCCCTCTCACTGGACAAGACAGCACTGAAGTGAATATAGCCCTTTCCCATAACACTAGATGACACTTGGTGAAGGGTAAAACACACACACTTTATTGTCACCAGGCACACATATTTATAGGGACAGTCACAACAGAGGGTCATCAACTAAAACAATAGATTTCCTTTCTGGTGCCATTGTGTCACGGGCAGATAACTAAATTACCGTAACTAGGATTCATTTTATTACCTTCCAGACAACATAGCTCATCACAATAGTAACTTTAAAAGCACAAGCTTCCCCAATAATATATCAACATATTGTCCAAAAAGCGCCCAAATCAAACAGAGGCGGCTCTAGACTTTATGAGGCCTTAGGCGAAACACAAACATGAGGCCCCACTAACAAAAAAGTGTCACATATACACATTGATGCACTGTCTACCTGTGTATGTGCCTGAGAGTGTGTCTGACAGAGAGTATCCATGTGTGTGCGAATGTATGTCTCTGTGAGCATGTTTGCGTTTTTGTCTGAGACCCTATGTGTATGGGGTAGCTGATGGTGAGAGGGAGCGGGGGGTGTGATGGTGAGAGGGAGCGGGGAGTGTGATGGTGAGAGGGAGCGGGGGGTGTGATGGTGAGAGGGAGCGGGGAGTGTGATGGTGAGAGGGAGCGGGGAGTGTGATGGTGAGAGGGAGCGGGGGGTGTGATGGTGAGAGGGAGCGGGGGGTGATGGTGAAAGGGAGCAGGGGGGTGATGGTAATGTGAGAGGGAGCGGGGGGTGATGGTAATGTGAGAGGGAGTAATGCGAGAGTGAGAGGGGGTAATGCGAGAGTGAGAGGGGGTAATGCGAGAGTGAGAGGGGGTAATGCGAGAGTGAGAGGGGGTAATGCGAGAGTGAGAGGGGGTAATGTGAGAGTGGGGGGCTAATGTGAGAGTGGGGGGCTAATGTGAGAGTGGGGGGCTAATGTGAGAGTGGGGGGGCTAATGTGAGAGTGGGGGGGCTAATGTGAGAGTGGGGGGGCTAATGTGAGAGTGGGGGGGTAATGTGAGAGTGGGGGGGGTAATGTGAGAGTGGGGGGGTAATGTGAGAGTGGGGGGGGTAATGTGAGAGTGGGGGGCTAATGTGAGAGTGGGGGGCTAATGTGAGAGTGGGGGGTAATGTGAGAGTGGGGGAGGCTGAGGGTGGTGACGGAGGGTTATGCTGAGGGTGGTGATGATGAGGGTGGTGGGGGGTAGTGCTGAGGGTGGTGAGGGGCGATGCTGAGGGTGGTGAGGGGCGATGCTGAGGGTGGTGATGCTGAGGGTGGTGAGGGGTGATGCTGAGGGTGGTGGGAGGTGAGGCTGAGGGTGGCGGGGGTTTATGGGGGATGGTGAGGCTGAGGGTGGTGGGGGTGAGGGTGAAGGGGTAATGGTGAGGGTGGTGGGGGTGAGGCTGAGGGTGGGGAGGGGTGATGGTGGTGGGGGTGAAGCTGAGGGTGGTGAGGCTGAGGGTGGTGATGGTGGGTGATGGTGGTGGGGGGTGAGGCTGAGGGTGGTGGGGGGTGATGGTGAGAGTGGTGGGGGGTGATGGTGAGGGTGGGGAGGGGTGATGGTGGTGGGGGTGAGGGTGGGGAGGGGTGATGGTGGTGAGGCTGAGGGTGGTGGGGAGTGAGACTGAGGGTGGTGGGGAGTGATGGTGGTGGTGGGTGGTGAGGCTGAGGATGGTGGGGGGTGATGGTGGTGGGGGGTGAAGCTGAGGGTGGTGGGGGGTGATGGTGGTGGGGGTGAGGCTGAGGGTGGTGGGGGTGATGGTGGTGGGGGGTGATGCTGAGAGTGGTGGGGGTGATGGTGGTGGGGAGTGAGGCTTAGGGTGGTGATGGTGGTGGTGGGTGGTGAGGCTGAGGGTGGTTGGGGGTGGTGGGGTGAGGCTGAGGGTGGTGGGGTGATGGTGGTGGTGGGGGGTGAGGCTGAGGGTGGTGGGGGTGATGGTGAGGGTGGGGAGGGGTGGTGGGCGTGAGGCTGAGGGTGGTGGGGGTGAAGCTGAGGGTGGTGGGGGTGATGGTGGTGGTGGGGGGTGAAGCTGAGGGTGGTGGGGGTGATGGTGAGGAGGGGTGGTGGGGGTGATGGTGGTGGGGGGTGATGGTGGTAGTGGGGGTGAGCCTGAGGGGGGTGGGGGGTGATGGGGAGGGAGAGCCTACCTTTCCCTGGTGGTCCAGTGGGCTCCCTGGTGGTCCGGTGGCCACTGCTCACGGTCTGCAGCTCCTCAGAGCTGTAGACTGTGTAATCTCGCGAGATTTCAGAGCGTTGCCGTGGTAACCCGCGGCAACGCTCTGATTGGCCAATTCTCGCGAATCACATGGTCTGCAGCTCTGCACACTGCGGAGCTGCAGACCAGTGTCTGCGGTGGCTGGCCGGGCAGCCAGGAGGGGCCTCGCACCCGGCGGCATACCGGGCAAGCCGCCGGGCCCCCTCCTGGTGTCAGGTCCTCGGTCACTGACCGAGGACCTGACACACTCTGCCAACAGGCGGTTTAGGCGGCCGCGAGGCCCCCGCCAGCGCGAGGCCTTAGGCGGCCGCCTAAACCGCCTAATTAGAGAGCCGCCTCTGAAATCAAATGTACCCAGCCCGAGGTATCATCAACTGAAGCTTAGCAAGGCTGTGGCAATTTCTCGATCCGTCAGTTCCAAGCTGCTGCTGGCTAAGAATCCTCTTCAGAGAAGGAAGCTTTCCCTGGCTTTCGGTGTGTATTGATGGTTCTTCATCTTCCTTATCTCCACTCCAGAGGCGGCTCTCTAATTAGGCGGTTTAGGCGGCCGCCTAAGGCCTCGCGCTGGCGGGGGCCTCGCGGCCGCCTAAACCGCCTGTTGGCAGAGTGTGTCAGGTCCTCGGTCAGTGACCGAGGACCTGACACCAGGAGGGGGCCCGGCGGCTTGCCCGGTATGCCGCCGGGTGCGAGGCCCCTCCTGGCTGCCCGGCCAGCCACCGCAGACACTGGTCTGCAGCTCCGCAGTGTGCAGAGCTGCAGACCATGTGATTCGCGAGAATTGGCCAATCAGAGCGTTGCCGCGGGTTACCACGGCAACGCTCTGAAATCTCGCGAGATTACACAGTCTGCAGCTCTGAGGAGCTGCAGACCGTGAGCAGTGGCCACCGGACCACCAGGGAGCCCACTGGACCACCAGGGAAAGGTAGGCTCTCCCTCCCCATCACCCCCCACCCCCCTCAGGCTCACCCCCACTACCACCATCACCCCCCACCACCATCACCCCCACCACCCCTCCTCACCATCACCCCCACCACCCTCAGCTTCACCCCCCACCACCACCATCACCCCCACCACCCTCAGCTTCACCCCCACCACCCTCAGCCTCACGCCCACCACCCCTCCCCACCCTCACCATCACCCTCACCACCCTCAGCCTCACCCCCCACCACCACCACCATCACCCCACCACCCTCAGCCTCACCCCCACCACCATCACCCCCAACCACCCTCAGCCTCACCACCCACCACCACCATCACCACCCTCAGCCTCACTCCCCACCACCATCACCCCCACCACTCTCAGCATCACCCCCCACCACCATCACCCCCACCACCCTCAGCCTCACCCCCACCACAACCATCACCCCCCACCACCCTCAGCTTCACCCCCCACCACCATCACCCCCCACCATCCTCAGCCTCACCACCCACCACCACCATCAGTCTCACTCCCCACCACCTTCAGCCTCACCACCATCACCCCTCCTCAGCCTCACCCCCACCACCATCACCCCTCCCCACCCTCACCATCACCCCCCACCACCCTCAGCCTCACCCCCCACCACCATCACCCACCATCACCACCCTCAGCCTCACCACCCTCAGCTTCACCCCCACCACCATCACCCCTCCCCACCCTCAGCCTCACCCCCACCACCCTCACCATTACCCCTTCACCCTCACCCCCTCCACCCTCAGCCTCACCATCCCCCATAAACCCCCGCCACCCTCAGCCTCACCTCCCACCACCCTCAGCATCACCCCTCACCACCATCAGCATCACCACCCTCAGCATCGCCCCTCACCACCCTCAGCATCGCCCCTCACCACCCTCAGCATTACCCCCCACCACCCTCATCATCACCACCCTCAGCATAACCCTCCGTCACCACCCTCAGCCTCCCCCACTCTCACATTACCCCCCACTCTCACATTAGCCCCCCACTCTCACATTAGCCCCCCACTCTCACATTACCCCCCACTCTCACATTAGCCCCCCCACTCTCACATTACCCCCCCCACTCTCACATTAGCCCCCCACTCTCACATTAGCCCCCCCACTCTCACATTAGCCCCCCCACTCTCACATTAGCCCCCCACTCTCACATTAGCCCCCCACTCTCACATTAGCCCCCCACTCTCACATTACCCCCTCTCACTCTCGCATTACCCCCTCTCACTCTCGCATTACCCCTTCTCACTCTCGCATTACCCCCTCTCACTCTCGCATTACCCCCTCTCACTCTCGCATTACTCCCTCTCACATTACCATCACCCCCCGCTCCCTCTCACATTACCATCACCCCCCTGCTCCCTTTCACCATCACCCCCCGCTCCCTCTCACCATCACACCCCCCGCTCCCTCTCACCATCACACTCCCCGCTCCCTCTCACCATCACACTCCCCGCTCCCTCTCACCATCACACCCCCGCTCCCTCTCACCATCACACCCCCTGCTCCCTCTCACCATCACACCCCCCGCTCCCTCTCACCATCAGCTACCCCATACACATAGGGTCTCAGACAAAAACGCAAACATGCTCACAGAGACATACATTCGCACACACATGGATACTCTCTGTCAGACACACTCTCAGGCACATACACAGGTAGACAGTGCATCAATGTGTATATGTGACACTTTTTTGTTAGTGGGGCCTCATGTTTGTGTTTCGCCTAAGGCCTCATAAAGTCTAGAGCCGCCTCTGCTCCACTCCAAGTAGTGCTCTTCTGGGCAGCTGAACAGTGACGAGCGTATGTTGCACTGGGAAGTCACCTCATATTTAGCCGCTTTAGAGTACCAGCCGGTTAGCGCCTGGTCTGGCTAGAGGTACGGCTGCCCTGATCCATGGAGCAGTTCCAGGCATGGAAAATGAGAACACTCAGCTCTTGTGGATGTGACAGGAGAGTGATTATGTTCCTTTAGGGGGAGTTAGATCTTGAGTCCAGCACCAGTTGGTAGCATGAACGGAGCAGGCTCTGCCACAGCAAAGTACTCACCCTCTTGACTTCTTTAGTTTATTCATCCTCCTTAGAGCTGCAGTAGCTGTAATAGAGTGTGTATCACTCAATGCTATGCCTTCTCCCCCAGCAGCAAGGAGTTTTACACCCTGTATAGTTGATCCTGTAGCTCTGCTATCAAGCATAGGAGGCCATAATCCATAACTTTTATATTAAACTCAAGGGTTGTCTAAGCTGTTGGTAATTAAAGTTTCCATTGATAATGACAAAATCCTTTTGGTTGCTCTATCAGTTAAAGTCACCCTTCTGCACATAATAGGTATGTTAACAGGAGAGTGGCCAAAAATATAAAAATATTACATGTATGTGTGTATTTATCTATGTATTAGTGGGTGTATCTATGTGTGTCTCAGTTTATCAGTGTGTGTACCTAAGTGCGTGTGTAGCTGTGTGTGTCTATGTGTATCTGTGTAAGTATGTATGTACGTGGCGGTGTTAGTGTATATGTGCATACGCCCTTGCAATTAAACACAAAAATTACATACAAGCACACCCCTGCAGTCAAAAGCCAAAATTATATACAAAAACATGCCTACTTTTGTTATGGGCAAATGCAAATATTACAAGTTTTAGAATGCAAAATTGTATTTTAAACTGTGTACTTTGTCTTTAAGATATTGCAAACTGACAAGGTGTTAGAATGGAACATATTCTTTTTCATACAACATTTCTTTAATACTTGACCTCAGTGAATATGGTGTACAGACTTTAGGATGCCCTCTTGTCCTAAGTCAGGGAATTTCCCAGAGTCAGGGAATTTTCCACGTCATGTGCACCCTTACATTTCGTATAAACATTAGGATAAGATGTTCAGACTTCAGGAAGCCATCTTGTCCCAAGTTAGAGGAAATTCCCCAAGTCAGGGAATTTCCCATGACGTGTGCACCCTTATGTTTCAGTTATCGCCTTGTATCTTTGCCAAGTTAAGGGAAGTCCTAAAATGAACATCTAAGGTATAAATATGTACCTTTTTAATGTTAACACAGAGGGCAGAGATTTGGAGACAGAGACACTGTCGCTCCATATTATAATGTCTGAGAGATGTTGACATATTCAACAGGGTATGTTATTCTAAATTAATGATATTGCAAACATGTAGTTTAATCTTATAACCTCTGCTATAAATTATTGTAATGGATTTTATATGTCTATATTTATATTTTTATATATAATAAATATCTAAAAAGACAAAACTGTATTGCTTCCAAGACAATGCTTATTTTATATTGTATTCTCAATTATTTATGTATTTTAAATAGAGAATTTCTCTTATATAATTTCTCTTATATAAAATTATTCCTAAGATATCTGTATGGTTAGACCTGCTAAGTTCTATGCTTTAAGACGTTTAAGTGGAAAATAAGGGAACCAGCTGCGGTTACACATTCAAACACCAATTCTACACAGAAAAGTATACCTACATTTAAACGCAAACATTACATAGAAGTGCACCACGCACGACAAAGCCATAATCTTATCAGCAATGAGAGGGAAAACCCCAATCCAATTGAAGGCTCATCTCTGCTCCTTTTCCCTGACCTCACCAAAAATACATTACTCTGGCACAGGTCAATTAAACCCCTACTCCAAATCCTAAGAGCCCAGGACGTGCCTTACCGCTGGGGAAACTCCAGACAACTCATACTCACTCACCACGGAGGCACCTACAGAGTCAAGAACCCTCTAGAACTAGAGGCCAACATGCGCAGCCTAAAGCTGCTACCCGAACAAGACTCAACCTCCCGCCTTCAAAACTTGGACCAGTCTAAGATCCCGACCTTCACGCCATGGTCAACCACAGGACGCCCGCCTGCACTCCTGTTCACTTGACTGGCCCACGACACACAGTTCGCCGGCAGCGACCAACAAGCCAGAAGGACAGCATGATCATACAGACGAACTGCGTACTAACAGTATTATAACTCTCTTACATTATTTTTGATGGTTATTATTATTACCCGCTGCTGCGCTCCCACTTATACCCAACTATCCTTCTCCCCTCTGTAATGTAGCTGTTACCTCAACGGGGAGCTGATACTCCCCGACCTAGACGCTATCCTGACAAACCTACACAGAGGGAGCACGTTATTTGTGAAGTCCCCCAACCCACCCTCCCCACTCTTTATAGCATGATACACATATGCCATAGATATGTTATAAGAGGGTGCTAATATGTACCTTGAGAAAGGTTCTACACTACAGTGGATGCTACCTGTTAGGCCAGCGTTCCCATAAATATATAAAAATCCTCCCCCACTCCGTACTGATACACATTGTCTAAATGTCATGCTTGTTTTATGGTATAACTTTGTTCCAGGAATATCATCTGTTGCATACTCCCGAGTGGAGTGAGGCAAAAATAAAGAATATAGAAAAAGAAAAAAAAAGAAGTGCACCACTGTATTCCAATGGCAACAGGACATAAAAATACACCCCTACATGCACACATACACACACATACTCCATACAAAACATGATTAAATTCAAACATTGTTCACAAATACAACCGTGCAAGGATGGACAAATGATAGATTCTCAGCTGGCATAGCATCATGGGTACAACAGATAGGGAATTACCTTTTGGCCAACCCTGCGCTACAGGGTTAGCCCAAAAAAATTCTTGCACCAGGACACTCTCTACTTTAGTTTTGCTACTGCTTCAAACCATATGGAAGGGAAGACACTATAAATGAAAAGTGAATTTCCTTTTTGTAACCAATACAGGCCTCTACAACATCCTTTAGCTCCACTTTCTATAGACCAGAGGTGGGGAAAGGAACATGAAGACATCTGCAGACTTTCTTGCTTTGTAGGGGTGAGGAAATGAGGAGAGCGTGCACAGCTGTCCATCATTATCACATGGTCCTATGTACCATAGTTTATGACCTCCCCCAACCAGCAACACATGGTGTTAGGATTCAAGTGAAAGCTACATCCCCAGCATTGGGTCAAATTCCTAAATGATCTATAAAGTATAGCTTGCTTGTGAAGAATAATAAGAATTGTAGATTAAAAATCAGCTGGGAGGCTGCAGGGAACTTTACACAAGTTAACTAGCAATAATGCAACAATGTGGAATGTACTTGTGAAAAACTTTCCATTAATAGATACCATAATTGATTGCAGGAAACAGGTAGGAGGTCGACAGCAAGACAGATGGTTCATGCTTGGTAACGTACGGTCATTTATCTTGCATTTTTGTATTTTTTTATTTCATAGCAATAGAATGGCTTCTGTTACATTTGTACACTACCATTCTTGACGGAATGTGTTTTCTTATTTACAACTACATTTTTTAACATCATTTTTTATTTAATACAGAAACATGTGAAGATAGACACACGGAATATAATGTCACTGATAGATATTGTCTGAAAGAACACGAATATTTGCAGAGAACTTATACCATATGTAACGGATCACTTGGCACCCCGACTTGGTACCTCCGTTAATGGATGCTCCTAGCGTTTTCTGAGGACTCCAAGCACTCTGGCAGACACCACAATTACCGAATCTGAGAAGCATATGAATGCTCTCAAGCCTCTGAATGCTGTAGACAGTTGAATAGGAACCATACGAATAGGTTTGCAATCCTAGCAGTCAAACTGGAACAGCATACAATAAATCCTCCCCCAATAATGAGACAACACTTCACTTTGAGGGTAAAACAGGAACTCTGGACTGGCACATCCAGCCTGGCTTTTATTACAATGATACACATACAGGCCACACCTAGGGGGAGGCATAAAATAACCAATAGCATAGATGTTACCTCCCACACATCTCCTCCCTTTAGATTAACACTTAACACAATTATACAGTACACCCTTTTCCCCAATTCCTGGATGTACCCCAAATACATATGATACACCCCTATCAGGTATCCCCTGATAGCCCTGATCTGGGTGAGCAACATACTCAAAAATCACCCAGATCGGACCAGGGGTTCGGGAGTTAGGAGCAGGCAAAGTTTTGACCGACCGCATGGGTAAAGTATCCGAAAACAGTTCCATGCATTTTGGCCCTGCGGTCGGTCACAAACAAGGGAATAGAAACAGGCGAATTACTTGTGTTATGTAGCCTAAGGGGGATTCGCCTGAATCCCCTAGTTCGTGGGTTTCTTTCTACCGAACGGCGGGCTGTTCGGTAGTTTCCCCACGAAATCCTGGAAGTCTGGAGGTCTCAGCGGTGCTTGCCTAGTCGAGTGTCCGATTTTAGTTCCAGACACTCGACGGCAAAACACCGCTGTTCGGGAGTTTAAGATGGCCGCCGCCACGTGTTCGGCTCCCGAATGGCGGCCACCCAGAGGACAAAGACCACACTGCACGGATTGCCAATTACCCGTTTGCAACATTGTTGCAAACGGTAATTGGAGGCACACTTATGCCTGGGTGGTCTGGTTGTTCGGTAGTTTCACTCAATATAATGAATAGAGTGATTCTACCGAACAATCAGATGAATGCTGCATATATATAACCCAGGTTAACCGAACACATTGTAACATATGTAATATTAAAGGAAGTATATTGAAATATGCTCCACAGTCTTAAAGGGACAGTAGTCCCAAAAGTCCCAATATGTCCATAGATGATTTTAAAAGGGCCAGCAGCAGCAATATAAAGTACAGCATGCCCAAATATAGTTCTTTAAATGTACCAATTTTCCAGGAGCCATAGTCAGCAGGTAAGAGGCAGGCAGCCAAGCCCCTCCAATGCCCAGTGGCGAGGTGGGTTCCGCCACACCATACATCTGTTTGTATTCAATGCTGTTGCAAAGAGGGTCATATTTTAAAGGATAAAGCATGATGTGATATGATATGATATGATAGATAACCATAATAAAATAATGACTTGCTTCCCAACGCTCTCTTGAATGGTCTCATTTAATAGGCACACCACCATTGGGAATTTTTACTGACTGACCACATTGTTAAAGAAACAAATATGGTTTGTAAGGTGCCTATGAATAAATGTTTTACAATATTTCCTGACAGACTGCTACATTATTAATGCAAAGTCTTCAAGGTGACCACCATACATCTTGCCTTTTGTTTCCAGGAAAACCAAATCTGGGGTCACGTGGCCTTAATTCCAGAGATTCACATCCCGCTGATGGGAATATTAAATTAGATAGAGACGGACAAACTACTTGTAATTCATGATTTTAATTTTTGTATCCCACAATATCTATTTTCAATAAAGTAAACTCCCAGCATTATGCGAACAATACATATTTTGATCTGTAATACAAACTATAATGTTCATCCAATGCATAAGCAGATTTGTGTATTATTATTTATAAGAGGGACACTGGACATAAATAAATGTGACTTAAGTATGGTTTATTTAGTGTTATGTTTATATTTGATCAAAGTTACATTAAAATAAGCTGTTTCAATCAATTGTTGAAGACCTTTCTCATTTAAGAGTTACTCTAAGCACCATGACCACATCAGTGATTTGAAGTTGTTATGGTGCTTTAAGACTGTATCTGCCGTGTTTCATTATGAAACGCTGCACATACATAGATATTGGGACCATATGTTACAATTCCATCATTAGGACATCATTAGCCAGCACAGATCAAAGGTTCCAGACTGGCAAACATCAATTCTGTGCATATTTATATACACAGAGAGGCATTCATTGGCTGAGAGCTCTCAGCTAATCCTATCAGTCAATGAACAAGTGGCGGGTTAAGCATCCAGCTTCTGCAGAGCTGCAGCAGCTGGGCGACATTTAGCTGCCATTGCTAGAGGCTCAGCACCCAATAGAAAAAGGCAAGAGGGTAAACCATTGCAAATCAGCTTGCCCCGTTACCGATAATGGCACATGGGTGCTCCTCACATACGAGCGACTACAGTGTTTAGACTGTAGTGGCAATGATTCTTGGAGTAACTCTTTAAAGTTATGTTTATTGGTAGTGGCATCGGAAGAGCATCTAAAGTAGAAGTTATAATTTAACCAACAGATATATCTAGCCATGAGATCCAGTAAGTTATAATTAAATGGCATTGTCAGATCCTCAAGACGGTTTGAAGCTAAAGTTTGACCTTATCGATAGCTCCTTTGAGTATCATTACTCAAGATGGTAGTATATAGTAGAGATGAATGTATCAGTATTCAAGAAGAACAAACACTAAATGGAGTTGTAATGTATGTGCATGTACTTATTTTACTGTAGGTTTTCTCCATATTTCTGTATACTGTACTATATTTCCACCTAGGGTTATACCTACAATTTCTCACAAAAAAAAGTCTGAAGAATGAAATGTAGAATTAAAGAGAATCTGTCAATCGAACAGAAATTCTCCAAGGATGTCGATGCGAAAAATATTGTTAAATTACTAGATAAAACTATTCTGGATCATAGAATCAACCCCCCAGAGTTTAGCCCCCCAAAAATAAATTGCTACAGCCTGAACCCTTACTAGTAAACAGAAAATTGAAACAGATTTAAGACATTGAAACACAAAGTCATCTGGAAGGAGGCCTGATACTGAATGTATCTGCAAAACACATGTCTGGCTGCTGTGAGATCAAAATCACAAGAATTCATTAAAAGCCCATGCAAATGAAAATAAATAATAATGTGAAGACAGGAACGCTATTGAACCTGTATGCAGAAGAAATGGAGTGTGGACACTTTTAGTGTATGATCCAGTGCGATCAGCGTGCTGTGTGTGTGTGTGTGTGGATGTGCACATTTCTCAACCTCCACAAAACCGAGATATCAAATGGAAAATGAAATATAGGGGTCTTAGATTATATTACTATAGATAACTATATTATGGAAAGGTGCATTCATATTGAAATATATGGCAGTGTTGCTATTAAATTATGAGTTATAATCCTGTCTTTGAGAATACAGTCAAACCCTTAGTCTCCTGAGATTGAATGGGGAGACAGAATCATCAGCCACAGCCTTAAAGATAATTCCATCGTGTTTCTGTACAAAGAGGATAGGTGTACTTTAATAGATTGCTCAATGGTCTGTCACTGTATGAACTGACATAACATCATTGACTGTTTTACATTGTGTTTACAGTTACATTGAAAATAAGTTTCATAATAAAGAACTTTAGCAATGTATTAACTATATATATCTCTATATAGTTAATACATTGCTAAACACAAATACACACACCAGTCAAGCCATGTCAAGACTTGCTTTTCCCACAGAAATCTCACTTTAACAGTGCTCTCACTACTGCAAGGGATTCTGGGTAGGCGTATGCAAATGAGCTCAACAAAGAAACACATTTTTGCCTCATAATTCCACTTTATATTTACATGGATTCCTTGTGTCTTCTGTATACAACAGCTTTGAAACACAACTCAGGAAAATATGCAAAGCCAGTGAACCACTCACGGACAGCCGTTTCTTTGTTAATGCAACTCATCAGCATTAGGGTGGTTACTAGCTTGTTATGGAGGCTTGGCATTACTTGTGAGCTCTGGGAAAAGCAAGTCTTATGGCTTGACTGGTGTGTGTTTGTGTTTACCACTGTATTATATATATATATATATATATATATATATATATATATACACACACACATATATATAGTTATGTCAAATTTCAGGGTTCCAGTGTCATCTGTGTGTTTTTCATTTGATATCTTTTTGCCCTCTTTTATTTACAGTCCTACCTGTACGTTGGTTTCGGCACACCACAACTGACTTATCACCACCACCAATTAATACATACTACTATCATTTTTCCAACGTCAAGTTTTAAGGCAAAAAGCCTGTATTTGTGGGAAGGATTTTATTCTTTAAAAGCCCTTTCACCCTCTTATGTGGGCTATTCCGCTTCGGCTCATCCTACCCACCTCACCCCTTATTTAATTCCTTTATTAGCATTGTAACTGAACATGCATTGTAACTGCTGTGATCATTCCTCTGTTACATATATCTTATGTTATCCAGAGAATACAGTAACGGAGTGACTGGGCTAGTAAGTATTTTGATGCCCCAGGCAAAAAGAGAGTTTTCTGTTCCCTTTTGAATCCCACATTCCCCTTCAGTCTACTTTCTCCATTTCTTTCCCGTCTTTTCCCTTTGCTTATCTATCTTTTTTTTCTTTTTTCCAGTCACTCTTTCCAGTGTCTTTTTATATGTATTATACTGAATGTGTCTCTGTTCTCTAAAAATTTTTCCAGTTATTTCTCTGCCAATATGATTCCTCTCTGCCATTTTCATCTTCTTCTTTCCCATTTTCATTTCTCTACTCTCTCTGTGTTGAAAGTTCTAGGGGGGAGGAGGTGCAGCATGTATATGTGTATAATGAAGGCTGTGTTTGGAGGCTGTTTTTAATGTGATGTGTATTGGGAAGTTACGCATGTTGCTTTGTTGTCTGTAGTTAGCATTGAGTTTTGTGTGCACATAATCTGTGTGAATTGTGCTAGTTAGAGCTGGAGAAAGGAAGCAGCACTTGCATAGGTACCTTGGATAAGAGAATTAACGCCTTAGTAAAAAAGTCCCTCGGTAAATGTAAAGATTGGCCTAAACATATTTGCTGAACAAGTAAAATATGTATCCACCAGTGTGATGATGAGATCATGAAATGATTCTGGAAAAGGTATCATTATACAATTTCAATTAGCATAAAGACATAGTTAAACCGTGCCGCCTAATTAAAACAAATCTCAAGAAAAGGTTTCTTATCTTTATATAGAACCAGATAATGTATCAATCAGCTAATTATCAAAAGACCTATAAGAATCAAGTAATAAGCTATAGGGATTCCTAATACATAAAACATAATCAGAGAGGTACCATGATGTGATTTCAATTACAATGCCCTGAAATATGTATGGTTTATAAGCATCTAACATTTGCAAAGGTCTGTGATGCATCACATCTGTTTTCTAAGTTTAGACTTTCCTGTGACTGAACCAGCAAATCTTTGCAGCCACTAATTAACCAGTAAAAGGAGCATCTCAAAAAATCTGTTCTCTGAATCCCATGTCTTCTGCATCTGTCCTCCAAACAGACACTAGTGATTCCAGAAAAGGTACATCTCCAGCACCTCTGCAACCTGAGCCAAATCTCTTCATTACAGTAGCACTAGAATATTAGAAATGAATATTCTAGGGGGCGTGACTTAGACCTCGAAATTCATGGACGCACTTACCTAGAGCGCCGCTGCTACTTAGTCCTTAACAGCATTACAGAGATTGATCCCCAAGTGTTTTTCATTTTCAAGTACCTCTTGCATGAAGGCACAACTTAAGGGCAGGAAACAATTTGAAAAAAACAACAAAGCAAACTTATTTGTGAAGCGTAGCAAAAGTCACTATCACTCCTGGACCAAAATCAAGATGGCTGGGAGGAGGAGTGCAAGAAGGCCTGCGGTGCAACAACTACAGAAGATATGCCAGTCACTGTAGCCGAAGCCCTGATGCAAGTGTTCGCCCGGACTGGTTTTCCCCGCGGTTCTCCGGGTTTAAACTGATGTTCAGGCGGAGGGTGATGGAACCAATAGACCTTGTCAGGGAGCACTGCGAGGGAAAGGGGGGACCCCTATCATCCCATATGTGCTGCAGTTTAGGGACTGACTGGAGGAGCTCCAGGCGGCTCAGAGGCACCTGGTACGATAAGGGAGCCAGGGATCATAGTTTTAAAGTCAGTCAGAAGGTCTTGGCTCTGAAACCGGTCCGGCATGATAGGCTGCAGGCCGCCTGGCAGGGCCCATATTGGGTGGTGGACAAGAAGTGTGCCACTACCTACGTGATTGGCCCTTGCTCGGGTACAGGAGCTACACGCATGTTTCATGTTAACATGCATGAAGCCAAGAGCAGACCAAGGAGGTCACTGCTATATGTGTGCCCCCCTCAGAAGATTTTGATAATCTTCCCCTGCCTGACCTCCTGGAGCATGGAGCTCAGGCAGGGTCCATAGACGAGGTCCACTTGGGGGAACGGCTGACCGAGCAGGAGCGCTTGCAAGCGAGGCAGCTGTTGGCTGCAAAGAGGGAGACCTTCTCAAACCTGCCAGGCTGTACCCTCCTTGCCACCCCTTCTCCAAGTGGACACCCCCGACCAGCAACCCCTGAGGCAGACCCCACACCGGATACCAGAGGTGGTCCGGGAAAATATGCAGCAGGAGATCCACGTGATGCTCTGACTGGGGGTGATCGAACCATCCCAGAGCCCTTGGGCCTCCCCAGTAGTCCTGGTCATGAAGTGGGACGGAACAACCCGGTTCTGTGTGGACTACAAGAGGCTCAATGACAAGACGGTCTCTGATGCCTACCCCATGCCCGGCATCAATGAGCTCCTAGACAGGATGGCTTGGGGCAGGTACCTTACCACGATAGACTTAAGCAAGGGTTACTGGCAGATTTCCCTAGTGGTAGATTCTGTCCCCATGTTGGCCTTCGTCACTCCCTTTTGGCATTTACCAATTTGTGGTAATGCCATTCGGGATGAGGAACACCCCGGCCACTTTCCAAGGGATTGGTGGACTGGTTGTTGGATGGCTTCCAGGGTTATGCTTGCGCATACCTGGACGACATCGCCATATACAGCGACACTTGAGAGGAACACCTGACACATGTGGGAGTGGTACTAGATCAGATTAGGGAGGCAGGATTAACCCTAAAGCCCAGTAAATGCATCACAGTACCTGGGCCACCGGGTCTGGTGTGGGAAGCAGAAACCCGAGCCAGCCAAGGTTGAGGCAGTGGCGAACTGGCCCCGTCCCCGCACTAAGACCCAGGCCTTCCTAGAGACCGCTGGATACTATCAGAAATTTTTCCTCAAGTATAGTGCAATAGCCAAGCCCTTCATCAACCTGACGCGAAAGAACCTACTAAGACAGGTAAACTAGTCCCCGGAGTGTGAGCAGGCATTCCAAGCCCTGAAGAACGCCCTGATAAATGTCCCTGTCCTGGCTGCTCCTAATCCCCGCAAACATTTTCTCATCCACACAGATGCTTCTATGTTTGGATTAGGAGCAGTGCTGAGCCTGGTTGGGGACGATGGCGGAGAACACCCAGTAGCTTACCTCAGCAGGAAGCTACTAGCCAGGGAGGTAAGCTATGCCACCATTGAGACGGAGTGTCTGGCGGTGGTGTGTGCACTCAAAAAGCTGCATCTATGGACAGCAGTTCACCATGCTCACAAATCACAACCCGTCTGTGTGGCTTAACCGGGTCGTGGGAGACAATGCCAGGCTGTTGCGATGGAGCCTGGCACTCCAACCGTATGACTTCACAATCCACTACTGACCCAGTGGGCAAAATGGGAACGCCGACGGATTGTCAAGACAGACAGAACTAGAGAAATATCTGTGAACCCTCACCCGGACACCCACCAGCCAATCTCTTGGGGATTTGGCTGTGTATGCTGGCTAGTGGTTAACAGGGAGCTGTGTGACGGAACCCTGGTTGTTTGTGTATTCTTCCTGTCTTTATTATGTATACTACCCTGTGTGTTCATGCAAAATACCTGCTCCCCGTTCAGGAGTGCCTCCATGAAGGGAGTCCATTCGCCTCTCGAACGGGACCACCCCAATAACCCATTTAGAACACTGATTAGAACGTTGCCACCTTGAGCCTGATGCCAAAACTGCAAGGAAAGCCTTGACACATGCCGCCCCCTGAGTGGCCGCCAGTTCGTATAGCGAATGCCATCCAGGGGGAGCATTAGTGAACTGCTTCCCACCCTGTTCGGTTACCAGACGGGGACCTCCTCAGTGCCAATTGTAATGATCACACCAATCAATTTGAACGTTAACAACTCGCAACATAAGTGTGAAACCGCAAGGGAAGTAATTGATGAGTGCTTCCCTTGGTGGCCACCGTTCGTATAGACAAGTGCCAACCAGGAGGAGCATTTGTATCCCAAAAGGAGACACTTCCCTTGCCTGGTTTCACACAGGGACCCCGTGAACAGAGGCTGTTCCTGACAGGTACCCTTATGGGGGAGCCTGGGGTTGGTGTGGGCATCCTTTGGGGCCAATGGCTGGGTTGGGCGGGCTTTCTGTAACTGGGAGTCAAAGAGGTGGGTGGTTTTTCCACGCTGTAACTTCCAGGTGCCAAGGCTCATGGGAAGAAGATCCCCTGTTACCGGAAGTAGGAAAATCTGTACTTGGGTGGCGGGAACAGGGGACAAAAGGACCGGAACTCTTGTGTCATGCCAAGACCACTGGGAGGGGGAGAACCTGGGGAGGGGACACTGTGATTGTGTGGTGTTACCTTGCATGGGGTTTTGCATAAAAGCCTTATGTGGCTAATAAAGTTTTGTTGCACCTCCAGAACTCAGTCTCGTCCAGTACCTGGGGGGAAGAAATGGGTCAATGTACATTTTCAGTGGTTCCTGACTGGCTGAAGGAAGGGAACTAGCAGAGGTAACGTTATCATCTACACTATGCTAGATTATCTAGCCTGAAATATGAGAATTCAATCCACCAACCCAGCACAAAAGATATCTTTGATTACCTCTCAGAAGCAGTACTACCAACCTTATCACCTTATCACCAGATCAGGTAGCTTCTTTGGATTCTCTAGTCCAATTAGAAGAAGTGACAACAGTTATACAGATGCTGCCAGTAAATAAAGCTCCAGGCCCTTATGGTTTCTCATAGGCAAAAGATATAGTCATCTGCTAGCACCACACCTCACTACGCTATTGTCAGGATGGACTATGACCCAACATAAGTGAACTTAAGTGAACAAAATATAAACAAGAATAAACTGGAATACTAAAGCGTATTATCTGGCTTTAGAGTGGCCTTAACACTATATAAAATAGCGCAAGACAGGCCAAAGTTAGGGTGGTCAGGGAGACAGAGAATACGTAAATGAGTAGACAAGCCAAAGTTCAAGGTTAATAGAATGGAGAATGGTTAAGATACAAGCCTGGCTCAGATAACTTAGATACAACTAAGTTAACATGATAAAGGCCAAAAGGAGCTTATATAGTCCTTGGAGGACAGTAAGTAGTTTATTAGCAGTCATGTGATGCCAGAGCATGTGTGCGACGTCTTCGTGATGTTACAGGTTTATGTTACTAATTGGGTCATGGAATGGGGAGCCAAATAGGGGCTAGGATTCAAAGTGTCTGGAAGAACACCAGAAGAGAGTGCAGCCACAGAGAGAGGAGTTGGTAGTGGCAATAAAGGCAGGAGTATGTGCCGTGCAGGAACACGTTGCACCAGAGTGTACCCAATGGGCGCTGTGACAGTTACTTGCTCTGCCTAAATGAAGTAAGTCACTGGAACATTGTCAAAATTGTAGGCCTATTTTGCTATTGAATATAAGTGCTAAACTTCTTGCAAAACGTTATGCCATCAGACTAGGTCTTATACTTCCCCATATAATTCATACTGGTCAAGTAGGATTCTTCCCAGACAGACAGGAAGTAGTTAACACCAAAAAGGTCCGTGACTTAATAGATAGCCTAAAGCAATGACAAAAGGGGGGCTGCTCTTATCCCTGGATGCTGAGAAATCCTTCCACCGACTTAACTGGTAGTTCCTGGAGATGGTCCTAAACAAATTTGAATTCCAACAAGCTTTCTGATCAGTGGTTGAAGCTTTGTATTCCTCCCTCTCAATGTACATTCTAAACACTGGATTTGTTTCAAATCCATTTTTAATAACCAATGGAACTAGACAGGGCTGCCCTCTGTCCCTGATGCTATACATTTTGGCCCTAGAGCCCAGAGGGTCGAAAATAGGGGCAGACCCTTCAATACACAGAGTAGTGATGGGTGGCAGGGAATATAAAATTAACTTATTTGGAGATGATGCCCTCCTAACACTAGCACAACCCCTCATCACACTACCTAGTCTACAATGCCAGTTACTATGGCAAATATTCATATTGTAAATTAAATTTAAAAAAAACAGTACATCTTAAAGCACTCTTCCCCCTTGAGTGGAGAACAATTTATCTCACTTTTTTGGGCATAAAGATCACTAAAAACACAGACCACTTATTTCAACATAACCATGCTAAACAAAATAAAGAGTTGGCGGGAATTATCAAAAGCTGGAAGGAACAGTTCCTGTCATGGGTATGAAGGATTGCTGCCATTAAGATGTCTCTATTGCCAAAACTCCTTAGAACACTACAGAACCTGCTGCCTAAAGACTTTCTACATAACCTGCAACATATGTTTCTACTATTTATTTGGCAGAATAAACAAGTGAGGGTAGCTACACACATTCTACAAAGATCAATGGAAAATAGGGGGCAAGCCATTCCCAACTTAAAGCCATATTAGAAGGCAGCTTTTATGAGTAAGATTGTTTCAATTCACCCCATCATTATGAACCACAATGGGTAGACATTTAATCATTCTAGATGCTCTCCAATGCCTTACACTACCTCCTCTGGTTACCACCCCACATGAGACCTGCATTACCACACATGCTGCCTACCACATCTCTAATGTTTAACTTGTGGGCTAGGTATATAAACTACCTATACGGCTACTCTCCTATCACATTAGCAACATCTATATACTCCCTGTCCCTGGGCATACCATCATTTAATAGTAAGCCTTCGAAAGCTCGAGGGATTACTCATGTATATAAATTATTTGAAGGTAATACACTGCAACCGGTCACTGACAAACAGCATTCATCTCCCAAACTCTCATATCTACAGCTCAAATTATTCCTGGTCACTACTAAACATGTACAGAACATTTCACTATTTGATTTGCCTGTGATCCCCTTTGAAAAGGCTTGTCTTGAAAAGAAAATGTTTTCCGTCTGCTATGAGTGCATGAATATGAGGACATCCAAGCAAAATTATGGGTATATAGATACGTGGCAGAATGATTGGGAAAAAAGGTTCACGGCAGAACAATGGAAACTTTCCTACTCTATACATAAAGGATTAACTGCATGTGCTTCACATATGGAGCTGGTGAAAAGGCTCATATATAGATGGTATCTAGTCCCTGCCAGTTTGAAAAAATATTTTCTGCATACTTCTTTGTTATGCTAGAAAAGTGATAGTGATGAGGGAACAATGTTCTACATTTGGTGGACATGTCCCTTCCTTGGACCAAACTGGAATATTGTTGCTCAGAGAATCTCCTCCCTAATCCAATATTCTTTTACTCCTCTGAGATATATTTACTATTTATAATATCAAGTGACTTACCCAAGACATCTTGTAAGCTAATGTTCGACACATTAATTGCAGCTAATACATTATTAGCTAGATTCTGAAAATCAACAAAAATCCCTTCTCAAAAAGAGCTCATAGATAGAGTTGAGCGAACACCTGGATGTTCGGGTTCAGCGGGTTCGGCCGAAATTTGAAAAAAAGTCCGGGTTCAGGATCGAACTTGACCCTGAATTTGACCACGAACCCGTAGCTTTGGAAGAACATAAATCAAAATCTAAAGCATGGCTGTCAGGAGGATCAACAGAATTATCCATTTGAGAGAGGGATGGAGTGCAGGGTATTCTCTTTCATTGTTCCAACTGAACTCAACTCCTGATGCATGGAGAAAAGGCCTTCACAAGCCTCTGCTATTGTGTGCATAGTTTATACTAAGTGACCCATAGGTTGAGGAGGCGGTGGCCATGGCGGGGTAGGTGGAAGCGGCGGTGGAGAAGGAGGAGGCAGCCAACACTGTTTTTTTTTTGTTTTTTTTTTATTTTATTTGTATTTATTTTAATTGGGGTATATTGTGACATATAAAAAAAAAGAAACATTTGCGGCCTGCGGTGCATTTCTTGCAGTCCAATAACGCCATCAGGTTTTTAAAACTGTCCATCTCCACCAGATGGAATGATAGCATTTCAAAGGTCAGGGATCGCAGGTGGGTAGGGGGGTACTTCCTCTTTCTCTCCAGTGTTTGGGAGATGGACAGCTGAACGCTTCCATGGGACAGTGTGGAGATGCTTGGGGCCAGTGGCGGATGTGGTGGCGTTGCTGCCACATCCTCTGTTTGCGGGGTGGCAGGTGCCACTGTCATTTCAGAGGTGGAGGAAGAGGCCGAGACAGCAGCAGAAGAGGAGCCTGAGACCTTTCTTGGTTTTTGAGGTGCTTACTCCACTGCAGCTAGTGCTTTGCATGTAGATGCCTGGTCATGCAGGTTGTGCTCAGGTTTAGCACGTTTATGCCTCGCTTCAGGCTCTGATTGCACAACGTGCAAACCACTAGTGTCTTGTCGTCAGCACATTGTCTGAAGAACTGCCACGCCAGGGAATTCCTTGGAGCTGGCTTTGGTGTGCTCGGTCCCTGGGTGCGGTAGGCAGTAGCAGGCGTACTGTCTAGGGGACGGCCGCTCCGCTTTTGCTCCCTGCTCTAGGAGGAGGAGGTGGATGTGGAGTAGGAGGTTGGTGACCGTGGCGGTGTAGGTGGAAGGGGCGGTGGAGGCGGAGGAGGTAGCCAACACTGTTTTTTATTTGTTTTGTTTTTTATTGGGGTAGCCCACAAAATATTGGGACATATAAAAAAAAACATATAAAAAGAAACATTTGCGGCCTGCGGTGCATTTCTTGCAGTCCAATAACGCCATCAGGTTTTTAAAACTGTCCGTCTCCACTAGACGGAATGACAGTATTTCAAAGGCCAGGAATTTTCTTTCTCTCCAGTGTTTGGGAGATGGACAGCTGAACGCTTCCATGGGACAGTATGGAGATGCTGGACAATTGTGTACCTGGCCTATGTTGGTGCAGGAACCCACCCTCCGAGCAACTTGTGAATGACTGGCCTGACAACCGTGGAAATGACCCCTCTTCCTCCTCCTCTTTCTCCTGTGCCACATCCTCTTCCATCATCGCCCAAAGCGTTTTTTCAAGGAGACATAGAAGCGGGATAGTAAGGCTGAGAACGGCGTCATCGGCACTGGCCATGTTGGTCGAGTACTCAAAACAGCGCAACATGGCACACAGGTCTCGCATGGAGGCCCACTCATTGGTGGTGAAGTGGTGCTGTTCCGCAGAGCGACTGACCCGTGCGTGCTGCAGCTGAAACTCCACTATCGCCTGCTGCTGCTCGCACAGTCTCTCCAGCATGTGCAAGGTGGAGTTCCACCTTGTGGGCACGTCGCATATGAGGCGGTGAGTGGGAAGGCCAAAGTTACGCTGCAGCGCAGACAGGCGAGCAGCAGCAGGGTGAGAACGCCGAAAGCGCGCACAGCCGCTACAGTGAATGTCACATCCTGTTCCAAGTTGCGGATCAGTTTGGTGATGGCTTCTGGTATCCAGTACTCTTTTTACTGAAGCTGCATTAGGGTCCTGGTATGTGGCCACACAAACGCTGGTGCTCAACACCAGGGGGCATGCGGTTACCCTGCACCAGACCCTGCTAATCCATTCCACACTGTGACTCCTAACTTCAACATCAGGCATACTGGGTCCCGGTCATCGGACTGCTGCCCTCAATGTGAAACTTCAAATGGCTCGTAAATCTGGTACGAACCCGGACTTTTCAGTTCAGGTTCGCTCAACTCTATTATGGATCCTTCGATCGCTCCATCTGTTACTTGGATAACTCTGGTAATTCTCAAACTAACACATGCCGACGAGCGCTAGGGGACGGCCGCTCCACTTTTGCACCCTGCTCCCTCTTATGCTGTGCTGGTACTTCTGTGCGACCAGCGCCTCTTCCTCCAAACTGCACACGTCACTCGCATGACCTTGATTCCATGTGGGGTCTAGTACCTCATCATCCTCCACATCATCTTCCACTCAGTCCTCAACCCTGCCCTCCTTGCCAGTCTGCACACTGCAGAAAGCCACAGCAGTTGGCACCTGTGTTTTTCCAGCATGTAAACTCTGCAAAGGACATATGGGAATTGTTTTAGAATTGTATCCAGGCAACAGTTTTTCCTATAAACTGACCTCTCAGTTTGACTTGTGAGGGCATTGCCCCCGAATTACAATATTGTTATATTGGTATTTGACGGTTCTATTTGACTGTCAGATATGAAGTGCAGGCCGCAAATGTATTATTTAGCACCCCAAAAAAATGTAATTGGTCAAACTGTGCTGTAACCACAGTATTTGACGGTTCTATTTGACTCTCAGATATGAAGTGCACACCCCAAATTTACTTTTTATCACCCCAAAAATTTGAATGGTTCAAAGTGCGCTGTAAGCACAGCATTTGATGGTTCTATTTGACTCTCAGATATGAAGTGCACCGCAGGATGCAAATGTACTATTTAGCATAAGCACCCAAAACAATTAGAATTTTTCAAAGTGCGCTGTAAGCACAGTATTTGACGGTTCTATTTGACTCTCAGATATGAAGTGCACCGCAGGCCGCAAATCTACTATTTAGCACCCAAAACAATAAGAATTTCTAAAAGTGCATTGTAAGCACAGTATTTGACAGTTCTATTTGACTCTCAGATATGAAGAGCACCGTAGGACGCAAATGTACTATTTAGCACCCAAAACAATTAGAATTTTTAAAAGTGCATTGTAAGCACAGTATTTGACAGTTCTATTTGACTCTCAGATATGAATTGCACCGCTTGACGCAAATGTACTATTTAGCACAAAAAAAATAGATTTTTTAAACCAACAGTGTAACAGTAGTATTTAAGGGTTTTATTAGACTGCAAGAAATGCAGTACGCAAATGTACTATTTTAGCACCCAAAAAATTAAATAACAATAATTTAGTATAGGACCCACTAAAATAATAGCTGTAGTTTGAATAATCGCTGTAGTTTGCAGATTCAACACCAGAATTCTTTCCTAAGCTGTCCTTCACAGCTGCAGCATCCTGTCCCTACACTAATAAGAGCTCATGTGACATGCGGCGTTACGTGACTCCAGCTCATTTATAGAGGCTGGGTCACATGCTGCACTGGCCAATCACAGCCATGCCATTAGTAGGCATGGCTGTGATGGCTTCTAAGGGCAGCCTTTCAAAACGCGCCATTAAATAGCCGAACACCGAACTACAACCCGAACATACACTGAAATGTCCGTGTTCGGGTCCGTGGTCCAAAAACCATGTACGTACCCGAACTTTGTGGCTCGGGTTCACTCAACTCTACTCATAGACCAAGTTACTCTGAATTGGTCATATTAGACTATGGCCCACAGACAACTGAATTCTAAAGGGGTTACATTTAATATCAGAGCGTCAAGGGAAACATTTCTGGAAACATGGGAAAGCATTCTAAAATAACATTTGTGTTTTCTTAAATGAAACATTTTAGAAAGAGTTCCTGTCTCTGTTCCTTCACTCTCTCTATTGTAGTTACCCACTCATTTGTCTTACTTTTTTCATTTAAGACGCTCTTAACTTTTTAGCCACTGAATTATGCTGAAGATATATTATATATCAGATTTGCCAATGTTATTGACCCTTATCTGTTTAATGGCTTGTAGAACTAAACGCAGGGCCGTCTTTAACAAGGGGCAAACTGGGCAGCTGCCCCGGGCCCTGTTGCTCCTGGGGGGCCCAAAGCAGCTGCCCTGTGGGCCCCCTGCCCGCAGCCAGGTCTGAACAGCCCACGGGATACTAAGAAATATTCCGGTGGGCTGCTGCAGGTGAGGTAATCAAGGGGCCCCGGCCCTTTAAGAGAGCTCCAGACCGGGCCTCTGTCTTCCTGCCTGCTGGGAGGAAGTGTTGTGAGGTCACTTCCTCCCAATTAACTGAGTGCCGCTGGGGAGGAGGATGCATACAGGGAGAGAAGGTGACCAAGAGAGAAGGTACAGACCAAGAAGAAGAAGACTCCCATCAATCTCAGCCATCCAGCTCCCACTGGACTCCAGGGAAGCCACACTTCTGTAAAGGTAAGGAGGGTGGCTAAACTATGTAAATTGATATGTGTGTGTGTGTGTATCTGACTGTGTGTGTATCTGACTGTATGTATGTGTGTGTGTGTGTGTGTGTATCTGACTGTGTGTGTGTGTGTGTATGTGTATCTGACTCTGTGTGTGTGTGTGTGTGTGTATGTGTATCTGACTCTGTGTGTGTATGTGTATCTGACTCTGTGTGTGTGTGTGTGTGTATCTGACTGTATGTGTGTGTGTGAGTATCTGACTCTGTGTGTGTGTGTGTATCTGACTGTATGTGTGTGTGTGAGTATCTGACTGTGTGTGTATATCTGACTGTGTGTGCGTGACTGTGTGTGTGTGTTCTGACTGTGTGTGTGTGTTCTGACTATGTGTGTATATTTGACTGTATGTGTGTGTCTGACTGTATGTGTGTATATCTGACTGTGTGTGTGTGTATATATCTGTGTGTGTGTCTGACTGTGTGTGTGTATCTCACTGTGTGTGTGTGTCTCACTGTGTGGGGGTGTGTGTATCTCACTGTGGGTGTGTGTATCTCACTGTGTTTGTGTCAGTGTTTGTGTGTATATGCGTGTGGAAATGCATACATCCCATCTAACATTGCACACAAATACATTCCGGGGGAGGGGGGGTGGCGGGGCGGGGGGAAGGGGGGGCGGGAAAGGGGGGGGGCAGGGGGCGGCGGGGGGGGGGGGGCAGGAGGGCAGGATCCAGGGGGCCCAAGCAAATGCATGCCCAGGGTCCAATCAATGTTAAAGACGGCCCTGACTAAACGTCATACTATATGTTGTGTATGTAATATTGGTTCTATATTAATATAGAGACAAAATGTTAGCGAAAAGTACAATATTGTAACTAGTTATGCCATTGAATGTACTATGGTTGTTATCCTCGGGAAAAAAACAAAACAATAAAATTGTCAAAAAAACAAACAAAAAAACAATTAAATGTTCTAAGTGTGCCCCCCAATCCCTCTTTTCCCAAATTTATTCTGTGACAGACTCTCCAACATCAGCAACCACAATGTAACTTCTAAAATCTCCATCATACCATTCTTGATGTGAAAGGATATCTGTCATGTCTAATCCTAAAGAGATTAGACTTCTGTAACAGATACATTTGATGCTCTTTTTATAGAAGTGCTTGTCCATCTCATATTCTCCACGAACTGTGAAACCCAACTTCAGAGACAAAGAGACTCCAAAAAGTGGTCCACCATAATGTTGCCATCTGCCAAACCATAATGAACATCTAAAAGAGTTGTATGCCATAACTATCTATTTAGAAACTGTAATCAAGATACATACAAATGTTCAATACTGTTTTTTATTGTAGCTGCTTTTACTTTCTAATTAAAGTCATAGTTCTTGTTGAAATATATTTCCCTTTCATTCGTGTTAGACTGTAAGGGGAGACAGACTGGTTTGCTGTTTTACTCAGTGTAGATTAAACTATGTTTCCTGGCTAATCATGGCAGCATTTAACATATGGGTTTAGCTCCTCCCTCTAACCCTCAGGACAGGAAACACAATCAATCAAACAATTAAGCCTACCTTCCCCTACTATATTAGGTACCCCAGTATCCTCCACACCTCAGTCTTTTCCTGTCCTCCTAGCCCTAGGACAGTTTGTGTATATTTTTTTTTTTCTCTCAGTTTATCTGAAATATTTTTTTTTTTGCTCACCTGACCATGTTTGATATGGTCTTGTCCCTGTGGAGGTCAGCCTCCCTCCTCAGGAAGCCCAGGCACATGTAGCCCAATCTCCATGGAGTTGGGAACCCCTGGGAGCCTGGGTGGTTAGTTCCACAGGCTGTGGGAATCCTCTGGCGTCCTGTGTGTGCTTCAGACCTCGATCAGACGATCAGCATAACGGTAAGACGCTCGCGCATGCGCAATGCGTCCGCCCGGACTCAGAGTGAAATTTGCCCATGTCCAAAATGGCGGTTCCGCGATCTCGCGACCAAGTGCGCATGTGCGATCCTTTAAAGGTGCAGAGCGGGAAATTTGAAATGGCGGTTTTCAGACTTAAAAACGCTCGTTTTCAGTTCCCTTTACGGATACAGTGCTCTAGTAGACTGTTCTTAAGACTCTGCAGGTAAGTGAATTACTTTTCTTTTAAAATCTTCATAATATTGGGCTGGGAATACATTACCTTTTTAATGTTCTTAGCCCTACAGTCAGTATGGATCCATCATCCCCTTCTGCAAAATCAACGTGATCTGCTATAGGTCATAGGTGAGCAATGTTTTTTATGTTTTCTTCAAGTTACAAAAAGAGTGCATAGAGGGTACAGTCTTATGACTTCTGTTTCTTACAGCCCTCGTGACCGGTCCTGTCCCAGATCCCCATCGAGGAGAAGGGAAAAACCGGCAGCCTGCCCGGGATGTGGAGCAAGGCCTATGGATAACTGCAGGCTCTGCAGAAGATGCTTAGCCATGGTCGCAGGTGAATCTGATCGCCAGAAGTCACCGCAAGCCTCTACCTCCTCAGCAAAGGATATTGCGTATTGGATCAAGCAAGCAGTGGTAGAGGGAATTGCTGAATCTCACAAGAATAAGAGATCAAGAGGTGAGACCTTCGGCATGGATTCAGATCAGTCTGAAGACGAATACAGACAACCTTCAGCGTACCAGGATTTAGAGCCAATCTCTTCCAGCGAAGAGGAGTATATGGAACAACCATGCTCCTTGGACTCCAAAGCTATGGAGCATTTGATTATGGCTGTTAGACGTACATTAGATTTGCCGGAAGAGGCCAAAGAATGTTCGGCTTCTGACAGACATTTTGGAGATTTGCATAAGAAAAAACCTTCCTTCCCGGTTCACAGCTCGATTAACCCCTTAAGGACCAAACTTCTGGAGTAAAAGGGAATCATGACATGTCACACATGTCATGTGTCCTTAAGGGGTTAAAGACCTGATGAGGAACGAGTGGCAAACTCCTAGTAAAAGGATTACTAGTCAGGGAAGGCTTTCAAAGTTATACCCGATCAAAGAGGAGGATTCCAGATTGTGGACTACGGTACCTAAAGTGGATGCTCCTATCATTAAGGTTGCTAAAAGATCTACGCTTCCGATTGATAGCAATGCTTCCCTTAAAGAGCCCATGGATAAAAGGATAGATGCTGATTTATCTAAAGCCTTCATGACAGCAGGTTTGGGTTGCCACCCGGCCGTATCCATCTCTGCTTTGTCTAGAGCCATGCGTTCCTGGTTGCTTGACTTGGAGGATGACATCGATAAAGGTGTTAGTAGACGTCAGATGGCAGAATCCTTAAGGGATATCAAACTCGCCAGTGACTGGCTTTTGGAATCCTCCACTGACCTTATTAGAATTCTTTCGAAGGTTATGGCCCATGCAGTCACCGCTAGACGGGCGCTTTGGCTAAGGTCCTGGGGGGCAGACCTTTCCTCTAAGAATAATCTATGCTCACTTCCCTTTATGGGAGAAGTGCTTTTTGGGAAACCGCTGGATGAAGCTATTAAGAAAGCAGCGGAGGTTAAGCAGGTCATGCTGCCTCAAGATAGACGTCCTAAGAGACCTCATCTGGACCGCAGACCTTTTAGGGATCAAGGCTACTTTAGAGAAAGTAAGACCTACAGACCAGGCAGAGAATTCTCTAGGCATTCCAATTGGAAGAGCGGCCAGAATGTAAAATCCTCTAGGGGCAAGACGCAGACTTCTTCCTTTCGCCCCAACAAGCAGTTCTGAAGGTGGCTTACTCCAGGTTCCTCGAGTGGGAGCACGTCTTTCATTCTTTCAGAGGGCCTGGGAAATCATTCCAGATGCTTGGGTCAGATCCATTATCAGCAGAGGTTATCATCTGGAATTCGAAGATTATCCGCCTCCACCAAGGTTTGTTCGCACAAGGCTTCCTGCCAACATCCAAAAAAGAGAGATTCTGAGTCTCTATGTCTACAATCTTCTTATGGAAAAGGCCATCGTACCTGTACCCATAGGAGAAAGATTCCAGGGTTATTATTCTCCCCTGTTTTTGGTCAAGAAACCGGAAGGAAAATGGAGACCTATTCTAGACCTCCACCAGCTCAACCTTTTCCTCAGAGTCAGAAGATTTCGCATGGAATCCATTCGCTCCATCATCCCTGTTGTTCATCACCAAGATTGGATGATATCAGTAGATCTCAGGGATGCCTATTTTCATGTCCCTATCACGATCGCCCATCAAAAGTTTCTCAGGTTTTGTGTCCGGAACGAACATTTTCAATTTCAGGCCCTTCCTTTTGGTATAAGCACGGCCCCAAGGACCTTCTCGAAGGTTCTGGTCACCATCATTGCCTTGCTCAGAAAAGAAGGTGTAGCGGTGTTTCACTACCTGGACGACATCCTGGTAGTGGCCCCGGACCTGGGAATAATATTTCAACACAGACAACTAGTCCTCGACACTCTATCTCATTTCGGTTGGCTCATCAACTACGAGAAGAGTCACTTGCATCCTTCAAGAGAACTAATATTCCTGGGAGCGAGTTTCAATACAGACACGGCGATTGTATCTCTCGCACACGACAGAAAGATCGTACTTCAAGATCGGATAAGAGACTTCAGACTGAAGACTTCGGCCTCGGCAAGAGAGTTTATGAGACTCCTGGGGACTCTCTCCTCCACGATAGAGCTTGTCAGGTGGGCACAGTGGAACCTTCGCCCTCTTCAACAATTTTTTCTGAGAAATTTCAGGACCAGCTCGAGGGACTGGGAGTCGCTGATTCACATTCCTTCGGCTCTGAAACAGAAGCTCCTTTGGTGGATGTCGTGGGAACACATCTCCCGAGGATTCCCCTTACGAGAAATAGACTGGGTGGTCATTACGACGGATGCCAGTCTGACAGGTTGGGGCGCACATTTAGGCAATCGATTTTTTCAAGAAAAATGGCCACCGAAAACTCAATGCTTGCCTTCCAACATCAGAGAACTAAGAGCTACTTTCCTGGCTCTTCTTCATTTTCAACAGCTCATCAGGCATCGCTGGGTCAAGTTGAGGGTGGACAACAAAGCAGCTGCTGCCTACATAAACCATCAAGGCGGTACAAGGAGTGTAGCCCTGATGAGAGAGATAGTTCCCATTATGACCTGGGCTCAGAATCATGTGGAAGGCCTGTGTGCCACCTATCTTCCCGGGAAGGAGAATGTATTAGCGGATTTCCTCAGCAGACACCTGATAGAAGCTTCAGAATGGCAACTTTCCAAGAGGATCTTCACCCAGTTGGTCCAGAAGTGGGGTCTTCCCCAAGTAGACCTCATGGCAACCTATCGGAATGCGCAGGTTCCATGCTTTGTGTCAAGAAGATACCATCCAATGGCAGTTGCTCAGGATGCTCTATCCATCAGTTGGGTGTTCAATCTAGCTTATGTCTTCCCTCCGATTCCGCTCATACACGCTGTTCTGAGAAAGATCTCCAAAGAACATTGCAAGGTGATAGCTGTTCTTCCCTTCTGGCCTCGTCGTCCTTGGTTTCCCCTGTTGCAGAGACTATCGATGGACCTGCCTTGGGAACTTCCAATATCAGAAGACCTGCTGATTCAGGGTCCAGTGTTTCATCCGGAGCCTCACAAATTCAGGCTCCATGCATGGCTATTGAGAGGAAGTCTCTAGTTGAACATGGCCTTTCGGACCAGGTTATCTCAACACTATTACGTTCCAGGAATCCTTCTACTTCTTCTACTTACCATAAGGTATGGGAAGCCTTTGCACGATGGTGTAATTCCACGGTTCAAGATTTAAGTTCCCCTTCCGTGTCTCAGGTTCTGGGTTTCCTTCAAGCAGGCCTGGAGAGAGGCCTTCAACTTAACACGCTTAAAGTGCACTGCTCGGCTCTTTCAGCTCTTTCTGGTGTTCGTTGGGCTTTAAATCCTATGGTGATTCGTTTCTTCAAAGCTGTCATTAGGATTAGACCTCCTATCAAGGGATTCTCGGCTCCTTGGAATCTGCCTCTGGTTCTGCAGGCCTTGACGGAACATCCCTTCGAACCTATCGATGAGGTCCCTATGCAGGTTCTTTCTCTAAAGACCCTGTTGTTACTGGCCTTGGTATCTGCTAGGAGAATGTCAGATATCAGAGCACTGTCTTCTGAACAACCGTTCACTACCTTCTTCGATGATAGAGTTGTGCTACGCCCTAGACCTGAGTTCCTTCCTAAGGTTGTTACTTCCTTCCACCTGAATCAAGAGATTGTCCTGCCGGGGTATTTTCAGGATCCATCATCTCCTGAAGAAGTAAGATGCCATACACTAGACCTGAGGAGGTGTCTTTCCACGTATATTGGACGTTCAGCTAATTGGAGAAAGTCTCCCCAATTGTTTGTGATTCCTTGGGGTTCTCGTAAAGGTGAAGCAGCCTCTGTCGCTACCCTTCGTTCCTGGACCGTTCAGGCTATTTCTAGAGCTTACAGGTCGAAACAGGTTCCGGTTCCCAAGGACATCAAAGCTCATTCCACAAGGTCCATTGCTACTTCATGGGCTGCAGAGTCAGGGGTTTCTGCAGAGAGCATTTGTAAAGCTGCCAATTGGTCGTCTTTGAAGACCTTTGTACGTCACTACAGAGTGGATGTCTCTTCTCATTCTGATTCGGAGTTTGGCCTTTCGGTCTTGAACTCTTATAAGCCTTAAGTGGATATTAAACAATTTTTGTAGCATGACTTACCCTCCCTGAGTGGTTATTGCTTTGGGAATCCCATATGTTAAATGCTGCCATGATTAGCCAGGAATAGAGAAAATTTATTTATACTTACCGTAATTTTCTTTTCCTGGCTATTATTCATGGCAGCATTTGGTCTCCCGCCCTCTCTTGGTTTATTTGTCTTGTTACTGGACTGAGGTGTGGAGGATACTGGGGTACCTAATATAGTAGGGGAAGGTAGGCTTAATTGTTTGATTGATTGTGTTTCCTGTCCTGAGGGTTAGAGGGAGGAGCTAAACCCATATGTTAAATGCTGCCATGAATAATAGCCAGGAAAAGAAAATTACGGTAAGTATAAATAAATTTTCTCTAATTTAGTAATTCCCTTCCCTGCTCTTTATATTTTCTTTCTATTTGATTCCCACACTCTTCAATGTTATCCCAAGTTTGTTTCCCTCATGCTTTTCAGAACCCCAACTCGTATACAGTTCCCCCGAAATTAACCTCTAAAAGGGTAATCCTTAACCCTACCAACCACAGCAACCACTACTGAACCTCTAATAGATTAATATCAAACACATCTACTCCATGAACACCATCTGTCCTGCAAGTGTCCCCCAAATGTCAGCCACCAATAACTCACCCACTTTCTTCAAATAATTTTACAATATTACTTTATACAGCATTTTGGCAGGAAGTATGTGTTGCCACGTGTTAGAGAATCATCTTTAATTACCCTTTATCATTTCAATAATGCCATAATTTTTCACAGCCTTAACCGTATTAGCAACAAAGCCATTAAACTCTCCAGCTGTCGGCTGTAAATCGTCTTCCATGCTACGTCTTGTCTCATCCATCCTTTATGAACTTCAGATTGGAAACTCAAGTTACACGGGAAAGAATGTATTTTCCTTTTACTGTAACATCTAATTATAAATCATACTCTCTGTATACCTGTGCATGTTCACTAATCTCTCTAAAGCACCTTGGATAAGTACACTAGAAAATGTCAGATCGATAAATAAGACCAACAATGGCAGCAGTACCTAATGATGGCCAGAGTAACCACAGAATAAGGGAAGTAATAAGCTATATTTAGCAGCTCATTTATAAAAAATAATAAAAAGGTAATGTCTTTATTATGAATTAATTTGTTCTTTCTTATAATTACCAACATGTAATAAAGTCAACCTACTTAAAAAAAAAAAAATGTACAAGAAAATAAGTGATGCTAATAGTGAAGGTACATTAAAAGGGTTTATTCACTGATCACATAATTGCAGTGAACTACACACTGATTTGCAAAATGTAGGCTGAAATAACCTTGAATAATATTTCAAAAAGCGCTATTGAGCTGTAATTCATAACAATTATATAAATCCAGAAATGAGATCGGAATAGGATCGAAAAAGGGTCTGGCCTCCCATTTAAGGTCCTGTCTGGCCAGCCACCAACCTAAAGGACCTTGCACAGAGCACCATTGAAACACTCTCTGCAGGATTCTAATGCCCATGCAAAGCACGAGCCCGAGGACAGTTCCCCAGTGTGCCTGTATGTAGGACACCAAAGAACTAAATCTGGACTGCGGGACAGGACCACAAAATCGCTGGCAGCAATTCGCCATGGGACATCTCCTCTGTATAGCAAATATTATACTAGCTCACTCTGGGCTCCCAAATAAATCAGGATGATACAATATCCCTTATATTAGTACATAATGGCTTTATTAGCACTGCTATGTGTACTGGTCTCAATTATATCTGTTTTTATTTACGAGTTATTGCAAAATGATCCCTAGCCTGGGCCCAAATGAATTTAGAAGGCTAAGACAAAGTACGCTCTTAGGGTTTATGGGGCATATAACACTTGACAACATATGGGGGCAACACTTATGAGACATTCTCATCTGTTATCCTTAACCTGTACCTCTTACTGCTAATACAGGCTCTTAGGCTCACATAATCAAGACTACTCTGTATGACAGTATTTAGACCCTTCAAATTAAATCAAAGTAATTAGTCATGTTAAATAACTCCCTTAAATCAAGAGACTTCCTGGTACCATGAAATCATTCTGCACTGAACGTCACACCTATCAACAGTTGAAATCTTCAGTTTGCATATAAAATGCCATGGCAAGGATTCACAGCTTTGAGAACGGTAGAAGCAATACGATTTTTTCATATATTCTGAATTGTAGCAAGTAAAATTCTATAAGGCTAAATGTATACGAAGATAACAGATCTGGAAAAAATCCTCTATCCACTACTGTCACAGCTTGCGCCATTTACTTGAATTTGCTACGGTACAGAATTTAGTGAATAATTCTGAATTTGATGCCATTGGTTGGGTATGGACTGTGTAAACAGAGCCAACAATAGCTAATTACAATAAAACAATAAATGTAATACTTAGAGTTTTACAAATGGATGTGAGCAGAAATTGCTTCAAATATTCTTGATTTTTTTAAAAATTCAATATGCAGAGATATTTTATCTGTAAAAGTCATGGCTTGTCATTGGAATATGGCTTGTGTCATTATAGTGAATACAATTACATTATGCATTGCACTAACCAGACTGACCACACATTTATAGATGTTCTAATATGTTAAAGGGATACTATTGGCACCAATACAACTTTAGCTTAATTAAGCATTTTAGGAGGTACATCACTTTGTTTTGTTAGCAAAATGGTTTAAAGGTACACTATAGGCACCCAGACCACTTCAGCTCATTGAAGTGGCATGGGTGCATAGTACTAGGCCACTAACCCTGTAAAGGTAATTATTGCCGTTTTTAATAAACTGTAATAATTACCTTTGAGGGTTAACTCCACCTCTATCTAGTGGCTGTCTACCATCACTAGAGGGACTTCTGGGTCGTTAGGCATGAGGTATCCCAGAGTCACCCAAACCCCCACAGGTAAGCATTATACATACTTTCTAATAGCGGAAATGGGGGAAATACTAATGCGAGTGAGGCCATTGCCATGCATGCGCATTTGGTTCCTTCCACACTGGCTGATGTCGGCAAAGGAGGAGCAGAGACAGAGCCTGAACAAGCACCGAGGGACATTGGTGGTGGACTCATGTAATTGACAGAAGGTGTTTTTAGGCACAGGGGGTGAAGGCTGGGGGGAGGGGGTGAATTTCGGCACTATAGGGAGCTACAGTGTCAGGAAAACAGCTTTGTTTCCTGACACTATAGTTTCCTTTTAAAACCTGAATTTAAATAGGCGCCCAGGCTCTCCAGCTTCCATAACAACTTCATTGAGAAGATCTTATGGGATGGGAATGTTTATTTAAACCACGCTACTGATTTATTTTCAAGAGATTTTTTTAATTCTGATTTGCTTATAAATAATTTTGAGGGATATTCAAATTTTTTGATTACAAAAAATATATATTTTTTATTAATGCTAAAAGTTATAGCACTGTTTGCAGTGTGTACACTGTTTCACATTGATCATCTAAAGTACAAACCTGGTTAACACAAGAATCTTTCACTGGAACAATTCTATTGACATTTTGTTAGATAACAAGACATTATCTGGATGTTTATAATGCTGTCACATAAGTGTTCCACAGCTATGATGAATAATCTAAGAGACTGACTTTCAAAGGATTGGGGAACCTTGCGGCTATATATCAAGGTTGTTCATTGATGATGTAAATAAGATATAATTTGCATTCCTCAGTGGAACAAAATGAACATTTCAGCTTAAGTACTTAGGGCTTTCCATGCTTCCATATCTGTCACCACTGATACAAATTAACATGCAATAGAAAAAAAATAAATAATAATCTTATTGCGTATTATGTATTTTATACCTTCACCACAAAGCCATATAAGGCACAATGCAATTGTTCTAAAATATATGAGCCACAGATTTTTACATAGACAATTTAAAGGGCTGCTTCAAGTACCTACCATAACCACCTATGCTCTTCTATCTACTTGTATTAAGCTACTTATAAGTGCAGTAATATGCAAATTGCATGAAGCACCTCATATTTTTCAACCCCCTTGTCACTGTTCAACTACTAAGATATCTACGGAAATAGACAGACAGACAGACAACTAGATAAATAGATATTCAGAGAGAGACAGACAGACAGATAAACAGAGAGAGAGACAGACAGACAGACATATAAACAGAGAGAGAGAGACAAGCAGACAGATGGACTTTCTTTAACTTTCCTCCTTTCCCAGTTCTTTTTATGCATGATTATTTTTGATTGTCCGACACATGAGATAAATACTTATTAAAACACAAAATTGTAAAACATGTGATGATTTGGAAGCCTGACTCTTTGGAGCTCTTACAGATATGTAGCCAAAATTAACTTCAGAGTATTCATCTATGGTTTCTAAACAGCTATATGCAATGCATCTGCCTTCATGTGTGGGGAGCACAGTCTCCCAACATAGGTGCATCTTATTGTGACTGGTCATTGTTTAGCAGAAATGCCCCAACCCCCATTCCACAGTTATTAAAGCTCACACTTATATGGGGGTCACATTAACCCCCATAGGCGGAACTTCAAATCACGAAACAAACAAGATGGCACATCCATTGCCTATTTCATCTCTTTCATTATACATCTATATGGTTTTCGAAGATGCGGAATTCAGCCAAATCACTGATCACCCAAAATTTAGGTGATTCAGATTGGGATTCGATTAAAACTGAATGCACAGGTCTACTTCTTATTATAGTGATACCTTAACAACAACCCTTTAATAGATTAGGAGAAAGGATTTACTTAGCCAAATGTCATTTTTAATACACAATATACAGATTTATAAAAATCAAACTGTATGGTTCTAAAGGTAATATTTTCTGCATTACATTATAAGACCTATTTTAATATGCAAATATTTCATCTCTTTATTGCACTCAATAAATGATGGTCTGATTGTACTCCTGGTATATAGGAAGTTTGCAGAGATACTAAAATAATAATCCAACATCGGCTTCCAATCTGACCACATGAAGTTGCTTCAGGAAAATCCTGCATGTTTCTATAGCTCAGCCTGTATGCTTTCTGATTCGTTTCACAATTTTTTGTTTTTGGAAAAGGTATGAAGCTCGAGGTTCTCCGGAACTGGATGTTATCTGAAACATTTGATTTTTTATTACAGTTGCACATCCGTACCTTTACCAGCTATTTGACAGATTGTCTTAACTATGTTATGCTTCACAGAGTCTCTTGAAAGACAACATTCATTGAGTGACTTGAATTACATCAGGGTTTTTTTTAACCGTGTCATTCAAGTATGGAAATTATCTGTATTTTCCGCAATGTATGAGTTTTCAGACAAATCCTTAACTGTCAACAAAGAAAAGTTTTAATTTAACAGTTACCTTCTCATGAAATTATCTTAATGTGAAGATAAAAAGTAATTCCACCACAGGCTTACCCTAAAACATTTCATTTTAGTGCTGTGGCTACTGGTATGACCAGGGGCAGGGCCGTTCTGAGAATCTTTAGGTGACTTACTAAGAACAATTAATGCAACTAAAATGTAATTTAGAACAAGAACAATGTATCTTATTTACACAGACTGATTTCTAAACTCATTTATTGTAATTTAAAGACACATTACTATGAGTATTATGGCTGTGGAGCTCTATTGTACACTCTTTACACACCAACAATATGGTGCTTTCAGAAAAGAGGAACGTTAGGTTAGAAAGGAGGGAGAGATGGATTTGGGTTCAAAAAAGGGACTGTCTCTGCTAAGTAGAGACACTTGGGATGTATGCCAAACTCTGGTATTATGGACATGCTCCTCTGTTACTGAGCAGTCTCAATGCAGCTTCCTGGGAAGGCTTTAACCCCTTAAGGACACATGACATGTGTGACATGTCATGATTCCCTTTTATTCCAGAAGTTTGGTCCTTAAGGGGTTAAAGGTTTCAGTCTGCGATTCCACTTAAGTCTCTGTTTTGCTCATATCGTTTACATTCTGTATTTTGTGTCTCAGACCTTCACATCCAGTCAGTCAGAAGTCAGTCTGCTCTGGGACCTCACTCCGCTCTTGGACATTTATCTTCTCTTTGACCTTCTCTTCCTTCTGCCTGAATTCTATCACACATCTACACTATAACTTACTGCCACAAGTTCAGACTTTTGGGATATTCTTTATTCATTTGTAAAACTCACCACTCAATAAAGCATTATGAATCCCACCATTCACCAATTTCTCATACCGTTAAAAGTAAACACATTTGGCAAGAAACAACTGACTTTGCAAAAGAGGACTTCTCACATATGTGGACATCAGCATTTTTGTTATAACCAGGAGTTACACGGTTCCGGGGAGTTCTGCTATCCCCTTTAATGTCTTCAATGTCATTTAGATTTGTCTTTTTTCCAACATTCTCAGCTTGTGCTTCATTAAAGAAAACCCACACTGATAAACAATGATGCAAAAAAGACAGTTGGTGTGTACACAAGCCACAGTGCAATAAGTGCTCAATTTATATGTAAGCAGAAAGAAACCTCCCTAAACAGGGTAGAACTTCCAATAGTATCCTCAAAGACTTCCTATTGTCTTCCACAAAATATTTACAAAAAAATCATGTATATTTTTTATATATATTTGAGTGTGCGTCTATAAGGTATTCATAAATCATTAATTGAATATTGTATGTGCATTAAGCACACTTAAATACAGTAGTGCTATCCAGAGTTTCTAATATTTCCCCCTTTTTCTTTGCCTTTTGTCCGTACATGCTGCATACATTTGCCTTTGAGACTAAGAGAGAGAGGAGAAATGATTGATCGCGACACCTGTACGGAATTACTTTTTTTTTTTTTGTAATTCTTTATTTGTAATCGACATGAGTAATGCATAATCGGTCATCCAGGGTTAAAGACGTGTTATAGTACAAATAACAAGTGGTATACATTTACATAGTACAGCTTTTGTGTGAAACAACATGGTACTACTGGTCACCTGCGTCTGTTGCGTCTACTAATCGGTGTCACGATACCTTACCTGTCATCCTCGGACCCACGCAGTACAGCATCCTCCTTCACTGAGCGGCACGGCACCTCTGACGCCGGCCGCTCACTCAGAGCGGAATTTCTAACTTCGGCGCATGCGCGCCACTGCCGTCGGCTGGAAGCCGACAGAATCATGACGCAACCACGCACCCGGACCTTTTGGGGGCGTGGTTTTAAAGCAAAACACACCACACTATAAAAGGGCTGTCTTGACAGCAGTAAGACGCCCTAGTGTGGTTCTTGCTAGTTCCCATAGTGCTCTTTATGTTTATTGGTATTCTCTCCTGGTATTTGACTTCTGGCTACTCTATTTGACTATTCTACTCTCTGGTTCCCTGTACTTTGGCTTGTTAATCGTTATTCCGTCTTCTGTTATCCCTTGACCTCTGGCTATCCCATTTGACTACTCTAACGTGAGCCCGGCCATTCTAAGGTCCGGTATACGTTCTATAGTTAGGTTGCACTCTGCGTGAAGGGGTCACTGTCGTGACATTACACTAGGGCCATGGACCCTGCAGGTGTTAACCCTCTTGGGCTTGGTGCGGACAATAGGTTTGAGGAGCTGGACCATCGTATGGACCAGATCGCCCTCGCCGTACAGACCTTAATTAACCGCACTGCTTATCTCCAGCCGGAGGAGCAGACTCCTAGTCTGAGACCCCAAGAACATCCCATGGAAGTACTACCTACAGGTACTTCCAATCAGGCTACAGCACCTCTCAGGTATGGGGGTGATCCTAACGGATGCAGGGGGTTCCTAAATCAGATAAGCATATATTTTGAACTCCATCCTAGAGCTTACCCTACCGATAGAGCTAAGATTGGGTATATTATAACCCTGTTAGTAGATAAGGCTTTAACCTGGGCTAATCCCTTGTGGGAGAATGACAACCCCATAGTCTTTAATTACACTAACTTTGTTGCAGCTTTCAGGAGAACTTTTGATACCCCAGGCAGAAAGACTAACGCTGCCAAATCCTTATTGCGTTTAAGACAAAATACCCGTTCTCTAGTAGATTATGCCTTGGAATTCCGTACTTTAGCTGCAGAAGTCAGATGGAACGAACAAGCATTCGTAGATGTGTTCCTGAATGGAGTATCTGATAGAATCCTAGATGAAGTGGCCACAAGAGATTTACCAGATACTCTAGAGGAGCTAATAACATATTTAGCTCATATTGATGAACGTCTTAGGTACAGGCAGAACACCAGAGAGAGACCTAGGAGAGTACCGGAACGTCTTGCTCTAACCTATCCCTCGTCCGAAACCCCTCCAGAACCCATGCAATTAGGGGCTACAAGATTGTCTGAGACAGAGAGACAATACCGTAGGAGGGAAGGTTTATGTTTGTATTGTGGCAGGAAGGGACATACACGAGTGAATTGTCCTAACCGGCCGGAAAACTCTCGCACCTAAGTTCACAAGGGGGACAGGCCTTGGGTGTTATGTGTATGTCCTCCTTCAATGATAAAAAAGATCTCCGGCTTCTTCTACCTATTACTTTAGAATGGGAGGGAAAGAAAATATCCACCCTTGCTTTAATTGATTCTGGGGCTGCTGAGAATTTTGTAGATCTCTCATTCGTGCAGAAAAATACCCTTCCATTCCAAAAAAGATCGGCACCCTTGGCCGTTGAGGCCATAGATGGTAGACCATTATCGATACCTCTTATTACCCAGGAGACCATTCCTCTAGTATTATCTACAGGTCTTCTTCATAGGGAGGTTATCATTCTGCAACAGATAACATCTCCTATTTTTCCTGTAATACTTGGGTTTCCTTGGTTAGTCCAGCATAATCCGTCGATTGACTGGGAAAAGAAGGAGATCATTAAGTGGGGAGATTCTTGTCACAGTAAATGCATTACTCCGATTAAACCAGTAGGCTTAATCAATATACCTACTATGGAACCATTGACTACCCAAATACCCAACCAATATATTGACCTTAAAGATGTCTTTGAACCTAAAGAGGCAGAAAAGTTACCTCCCCATCGTCCCTATGATTGTCCTATTGAATTGTTGCCTGGTACTATGCCTCCAAGAGGCACGGTTTATCCCCTGTCGATGGCCGAGAATAAAGTATTAGAGGAGTACATTGCCGAGAATTTAAAGAAAGGGTTTATCACTAAATCCTCATCGCCCGCGGGTGCGGGGTTTTTCTTTGTATCTAAGAAAGAAGGGGATTTAAGACCCTGTATTGATTACAGAGGGTTGAATAAGATTACTATCCGTAATGCTTATCCTATTCCCTTAGTGACTGAACTATTTGACAGGTTAAAAGGAGCTACTGTCTTTTCTAAACTAGATTTGCGGGGAGCATATAATTTAATCAGAATAAAAGAAGGGCATGAATGGAAGACTGCTTTTAATACTCGTTATGGTCATTATGAGTATCGAGTTATGCCCTTCGGCTTATGCAACGCTCCAGCAGTCTTTCAGGACTTCATCAATGATGTGTTGCGAGACTTTTTACAAATGTTTGTAATCGTATATTTGGATGATATCCTGATTTATTCTAAAAACATAAACGAACACTATGAACATGTCAGATTGGTTCTTTCAAGGTTATTAGAGAATGGTCTCTATTGTAAATTGGAGAAATGTTTGTTCCACAAGGAAGAAGTGCATTTCCTGGGATATATCATTTCTAGTACGGGTTTCCAAATGGAGCCGAAAAAGTTAGAAGCCATTCAGCAATGGCCCTTACCAGTTGGACTCAAAGCAATCCAACGCTTCCTGGGGTTTGCCAATTACTATAGAAAATTCATAAAAGGATTCTCTTCAATAACAGCCCCTATTACTGCTATGACTAAGAAGGGAAGAAATCACAGGGAATGGTGTACTGAAGCTAAAAGAGCTTTTGATTTATTGAAAGAAGCCTTTTCCTCAGCACCAGTATTAAGACACCCTGATCCTTCTCGTCCTTTCATACTGGAAGTAGATGCATCCGAGTCAGGGATAGGAGCAATACTATCTCAAAGACCTTCGGATGATCAACCATTGCATCCTTGTGGGTTTTTTTCAAAAAAATTAACGGAAACTGAGAAGAGATACGATATAGGGGAGAGAGAGTTGTTGGCAATTATTTCTGCCCTTAAAGAATGGCGATACTTGCTTGAAGGGTCACCCATCCCTGTTACCATTTTTACAGATCATAAAAACCTCTCTTACTTCAGTGAAGCCAAGAAAATGTCTGACAGACAAGTACGTTGGTCTTTATACCTCAATCGTTTCAATTATGTTGTTACATACAGGCCAGGGTCAAAAAATACTAAGGCGGATGCTCTATCCCGCCAATATGAACCTGTTACTTCCTCCAATGAAGTTATGTCCTCTTTAATCCCTCATAATCGTATTGTAGCAACTGTCTTTGCTAAAGTCTCATCGGGATTAATAGAGGAGATCTCTACATTCCAAGATCGTACTACCTTGACTGTTCCTCAAGGAAAACTATATGTGCCATTAACCTATCGGAATAAAGTATTATCCCTCATGCATGACTCCAAAATGGCAGGGCATCAAGGGATACATAAAACCACATCATTGCTGGCGGAACGATTTTGGTGGCCTTCCTACAAAAAGGATGTGCGTGAGTTTGTCCTTGCTTGTAATATTTGTTCCACTACAAAATCACCTAAGGGTCGTCCTATAGGACTCCTTATGCCCTTACCTGTTCCAGAGACTCCATGGTCAAGTATTGCTATGGATTTCGTAGTAGACCTACCCCCTTCTAAGAACTACACTGTCGTATTAACGATAATTGACAGATTCTCCAAGATGTCTCATTTGGTTCCTCTTTATAAATTACCTACATCATCTGAACTGGCGTATATATTTATAAAAGAAGTGGTCCGTTTACATGGGGTACCCCAAGATATTGTCTCTGATAGAGGGCCTCAATTTATTTCTCGTTTCTGGAAATCATTTTGTGGACAGTTAGGTATCAACCTTAACCTTTCCTCTTCTTATCATCCCCAATCTAATGGGGTTACAGAAAGGATGAACCAATGCCTGGAACAATACATCCGTTGTTTCACTTCGGTTCATCAAGATGACTGGGCGGACCTGTTACCATGGGCAGAATTTGCTCACAATCATCATATCCATGAATCCACTTTACACAGCCCGTTTTTTATTAATTATGGGTTTAATCCTACAACTTTACCGAGTTCCATTCATTCTACCGGAGTGCCAAGTGTAGATGACACCGTTAGGAACATGAGGGAGACTTGGTTAGGGGTTAAACAAATATTGACTCAAAGGGCTAGTGTGTACAAAGCCAATGCGGATAGGCATCGGAAACCTGCTCCCACGTTCATGATCGGGGATAAAGTGTGGTTAAGTACCCGTAACATTAGACTTAAGGTCCCATCTATGAAATTCGCTCCCAGATTCATTGGTCCATTTCAGGTTCTCAAGCGTATCAACCCTGTTTGTTACAGTCTTCGTTTGCCCTCTAATATGAAAATACCGAATTCGTTCCATGTCTCACTTCTCAAACCATTAATTTGTAATCGGTTTACTCGTAATACCCCTCCTCCTCTTCCTGAAGTTGTGGAGGGACAAAACGAATATGAGGTGAGGTCTATTTTGGATTCTCGTTTTTCTAGGGGTAAACTTCAATACCTTTTAGACTGGAAGGGTTATGGACCTGAGGATCGTTCGTGGGTGGACGCTTCTGATGTGCACGCCCCCCGCCTGATTCGTTTATTTGAAAGGAGGCGTTCTAACCGCCCTGGGGGCGGTCCTTGTGGGGGGGGTACTGTCACGATACCTTACCTGTCATCCTCGGACCCACGCAGTACAGCATCCTCCTTCACTGAGCGGCACGGCACCTCTGACGCCGGCCGCTCACTCAGAGCGGAATTTCTAACTTCGGCGCATGCGCGCCACTGCCGTCGGCTGGAAGCCGACAGAATCATGACGCAACCACGCACCCGGACCTTTTGGGGGCGTGGTTTTAAAGCAAAACACACCACACTATAAAAGGGCTGTCTTGACAGCAGTAAGACGCCCTAGTGTGGTTCTTGCTAGTTCCCATAGTGCTCTTTATGTTTATTGGTATTCTCTCCTGGTATTTGACTTCTGGCTACTCTATTTGACTATTCTACTCTCTGGTTCCCTGTACTTTGGCTTGTTAATCGTTATTCCGTCTTCTGTTATCCCTTGACCTCTGGCTATCCCATTTGACTACTCTAACGTGAGCCCGGCCATTCTAAGGTCCGGTATACGTTCTATAGTTAGGTTGCACTCTGCGTGAAGGGGTCACTGTCGTGACAATCGGTAGATTCTAGCAATAGTTGGTTCCCATGTTCGTTTGTTTTCCTTGTGGACTGTTCCTAGCGACTATGCTCAGTGAACGCCTGTGAGGGCAGTTTGAGAGTGGCAGCTTACTGGATTTGTGAGACGTGTGAATCGTTCGCCCTGTGAGACCGTCCTAGGATATATCGTTTGTGGGTCGAAATTTTGTGTTACATAGAACGTATAGGTTAGGTTCTACTGATACAAGTATATATAGAAAAGAGAAGGAAGAAAGGTGGGGGTGGGGGGAGGGGGGTAAGGGAAAGACCTACTTTTCAGTTGTATTGGTTGAGGTTGTTTATGTTAAGTTGGCCAGGTTGGAGTTTTCCCACGGTTCCCAGATCTTCTGGAATGTTTTTAATGTGCCTCATAGTGTAGCTGTTAAGTTATCCATCAGGTGGACTTCTTTGATCCGCCTTATCACCCCGGCCCTGGATGGTATGTTTGGTTTGAGCCATCCGGAGGCTATCACTCTCCTGGCCGCCAGGGTAATTTTGTGGATTAGCTTTTGCTCATGTTTAGACCAGCCGTCTATGGTTCTGCTTAGTAGGAATAGCCACGGGTCAAGGTTCGGAGCGGAATTACTTTTTGTGTGAACACTGGGGAGGTATAAAGGACTGGGGAGGGAAGGGAATTATATTGTTCATTTGTATCCTGTCACTGCTTGTCACTGAAGTCCCTGAGGAAGTCCTATACACGGACGAAACGTGTAGGACCCCAGGTGGTGACATAGAGAGACTGCACCTATTGTTTTATACTTTGATGAAAGTTATTCAATTTATTTTTACTGTACTCTTGAATGTGCACTTATATATTTTATTTTGTTTATCATTGGTTTAGCAGATAATTCCCATATTTTTTGATAAACAATGATGCCAGGGGTGTTGCTAAGTGGAAAAATTACTAATTTGTGGCACCTCCCAATATCCAGCCCTAGCCTCACCTCCCCTGGCTGTGACACACACAGCCTGCTTAAAAAAAGGTTTTATTTTTTAATCAGATCTTAACTTACTTAAGACATTTTTATCTCCTGCTCTGCATATTTAATTTAAATAACACACAGGAGGCCACTGCATCCTATAGCAGACTATTAGCAAAGCAGGAGATAAAAAATCCCACATTAAACAGAATTTTCAATAAAGCAAGTTTTAACATTAGATATGTCTTTACAGGAAGTGTTTATGAAGGCTGTGCAAGTCACATGCAGGGAGGTGTAACAAGGGCTGCATAAACAAAGTGATGTAACTCCTAAATTGTAGAGAATTGAGCAATGAGACTGCAGGGGCATGATCTATTCCCCAAAAACTGCTTCATTCAAGAATACTGTAGGCAATTTAACAACCTCATGTTATTGAAAAAGGACTGGCCACCCAGTCCAACCCCCAAAACCCTTTATTAAACTAAATAGGAAGCTGGGAAGAATTTCTACAAGTCAAGCCTCCAAGCCTTCTGGGTAAGATAGCCAGGAAGGTTACTTCAGCCACCAGAAAATGTTGTTGCCTGCTAAATGTCTGCTAAATATTAAAATGGTCTACTTTCCTACAAAATATAATTGACTGAAATACTAACTCTACCTCCACAGCTCCTAATGAAAGTATTGACGGAGTGCGCTGAAGTTTGTCATATTAGTGATTACACAATGGATTGGGATGGAGACCTAACTAATACGCATGCAAAAACCTTGAAACATTTAGGAGTTGATTAAAATGTGCACAGCTGTCTTTCTCTTTTCTCCTGAGTTTTGCAAAACTGCCTGGCACAGAAGGGGTCAACGCAAGAGAAGAGGGTAAAGCTATCTGTCATATCATATGCAATCAATTCTTTAGTTCTTGTGTTTATGCGTCTCTGTGTTGTGGTACATGTTACAATGTGGACACAATATTTTATATCGAAAGTAATGGGATATATTAAATGATTCATGTAACGCTCTCTCATTTCTCCTGTAAATACAATTTCCAATATAATAGATTTGACAGTACAGAGACAAGGTCTTTCACATCAATCTTCCTGCTTGCACACTGTATTTTTCAGTGATTAATTAGCTCAACCATTTTCTATCATTCCTTACAAAGGTGAGTTAACTCTAGGGGGTAGAACTCAATGTTTCTGAATCCTATTGGCAGATTCGGCCGCTGGTGTCACACTGGAAGCCTATCATTCATTTATAATTGTGCATATTTAAAAGTAGATAAGGCACATTGTGTCAGCTTTTAGAGACGCCCCACATCTCACATATCTCATCTAATTATATTGCAAAAACAAGATGATTTCACTGTTATATTGGGTTAACATCCAGGTGTTAAATCACCAGGCGCCTCTGCTTCCTTTGCCAAATGACATTATCATTTAGTGTGAGGAAAACGTCAAACAGGTTAACAGGTCATTCTCACGGTCATCACGATTAATAGGAAACGTTTTGAACTCTTTGTCAGAGCTGTACTCAGATTTGATCACACTTAATAGAATGCCTGTTATTTTTGGGGTCAATAACATTATCACGGGTCATTCTAAAAAAATGGAAACTTTAGCATATTAGAGCAGAGTGACGGTATAGAAAAAAAAAATTCAAAAAAAGAAAAAGAAATGCCAAAAAAATGTTACATAGTAGTCTAGGTTGAGATGAGACTAAAGTCCATCAAGTTCAATGTTAAATGTGTTTCAGAATAGAATTTTCTCATTTAGTTTAATCACTCTTCCTCTAATCTTGCATAGATCCCCGTGCAAGATAACTTGGCTGGGATAGAAATGGTTAGGATTTATACACTGAGGTTAAATTGAGCAATGTGAAAGATCGGATCATGCGCTTGCTAAACTGATTCTGTTTTCTCTACATTCACTGTCGCTAACATTGAGAAAGACCTGCTGTGCCTATATAATCCAAACAGCTACTACGGACAGACAGAGGGCCCGTTTACTCACTGAAATTGCTAGCATTAGCGAACAACGGCTGTTTCTAAACTACAAAATCCTACCATTAGCGACTTGTAATTCCCATCTGACAAGACTTTTAATGTCTCCTACAGAGAATAATAGGAGAACGATAAGAAACTCGCTACCTACTTGTTTCCACGTTAATCATCACTAAATTATATGACATCAACAAAGCTATTCAAAAAAGTGAGAATTACAGAGATTTCAAAGTGACTTTCCAATCTAAGGTCAAAATAGCAGAAATAAAGACAGAAATGATTTGAAGAATTGTTCTAATTTGGCTAAATTTTGAAATATCCTTTTTGTTAACTTTTAAATCCAGACAATTCTCACTTCAGTGAATAACCCTGTTAATGTTTGAAGGAATTCCGAGTATTATATATAAATCTTTTTTTATAAACTCCACAACTGGTGCATTAATACACACTATGTGGTATTAAACTTGTCCTCACAACATAAATCCCAAATTGACAGCATGACACCTGCACCCTTTGCGTTAAAACTCTGCACTCATAATATCCCCCACTGCACGGTACCGCCAACTAGAAATACAATGCATTAACATAGCACTGTCACAAATTGTGTAATTAGAAATGTAATTTCTCTCTCAATAATACAAAGAACTCGGGGCTCACAATGAAAGGGTGCTTAAATAAAAAAACAGGGCTTTTCGAGTGTACACTCATTCTCCAGGCCTGATTAGCCCACCAAGCAATGCTCTTCAGACAGTGCGGCTGCCCCGACAACCCACCATGACCACTTACATTCATACAAATGCCGCCACTTCCTGAATGCGGCAACACAGAAGGCAGAGCTTCGGGAGAAAGATATGGTGCGTGCACCGAAACAGGGACAGGAGATGGAGAGCAGTAAGCTGACCGCCCCCTCTCCCTATTTAAACGCCACTAACCCCTGACTCCTCGCTCAGTTGTACTGTACTCCTGATTGTGTAAAGTGACTAACCTGCCATATCCTGTTTTGACCCTTGCCTGAATTATCGTCTCTGAACCTGTGCCGACTGCCCTGACCATTGGCTTCCATGACTACTCTCTCAGTTTGATCCCTTTTGTAATGCGAACTTGGTGCATTTACTTTCAGTGCTCCTCTGCATTATGGGCTTCATCTACTAAACACTGCTGCTCAATACAGGTCCAACACAGAGGGAACACAGTAAGAAAAAGAAGGAGTAGCAACAGGCAAGAATACAGACTTGTTGCTGCTTCAGCACCAATAATATATTGCGATCAACCTCCAGGGCACAAATAATAGGTGTGATGGATCATACCACCTGCAATAACAGAAATTAAACATTTTATTTAAAAAAAAAAAGGAGAAAAAAATGCCAGCAAAGTTGAGGGTAATGGGCTCAAATTATATCAGGCTATTTGCAGATGAGGATATTTTTTCCTGTTCTGCCACAGCAGAACAGGAATCTATGAAAAATGTGATCTCTCCTACAGGTTTTATATACAGTATGAACTACATCAATAAGAACAATCCACTTTTTGGGAAAAAATAATTAATGACAAGCACTCTCTTTGTTCCAAAGGAATACACCAAGTATCATCCCCACTCTAGCATGCTCTTTGCACCATAACCACTCAGTGTTCTCTAGATCACCTGCCCAATGAAAGCAGTGAAGCAATTAGCTAACGGTGCGCCAGGTGTGCAAGGCTTGGCTCATTGGCTGCTTGCAATCAGCTGACACTGTAGCGGTGTAGCAGCACAATAAGGCACTGCTTCTTTATGATAAAAAAAAAACAACACAACACAATAAGGTATCAAAAAGTATATTTCCTAAAATAAATTTAGAAACTGCATCGAAAGAGAACTTTTTCATCTTTATTTTTCGATGCACTTAAATTGGAAATCTTTTATACATATATACATTAATCTAAGGAAATCAGAGTGAATAAAAAAAAAATGTAAATATAAAATTAAGATGATAACACTTGAAGTGTAACTTTTTTTTTTCCAGTTACAATGTGTCCTAGCGTGGTGATCTTTTTAAGGAAGCATGTTACTGTGTTATAAAAAGCCACTTGGTGCCAAAATAGAAAGTCTATTTTTATGATCGTGGTTGAAACATCTTCTTGCTGTTAATAAGTCAACGCTTAATTTCTAGTCTTACAGAAAGCAGTTGCTATGATGAGTATTTTATTCTATGCGAGGTCTAGATGACCGTTCCCATTTACACTCATTAAACAACAATTGCTGTCATGGTTACCACTAATGCTACCATGATGAAACTTACAGCAAAATAACATTACAATGTAGTTGCATTTTTTTTGCCATCAGCGAGACAAATATAATGATAATGCTATTCCAAACCCCAACAGAAAGAGGCATATGAGGTTATGGACAGGTAATCCTTAAAGCCAATCAGCATTGCCCCTGCCCGGCGGCACCCCACGTATCCTGTTACTAAGATTCAGAAGCCAAATGCCACCTAGAGGACCTGCATATCAGCACTGAAGGCAAATTTGGGGGTTAAACTGCTCGAGAATGGTTTAACCCCTTAAAGTTAGAATGTGCGTGGAGATCTCATGGCACCATAACAACTTCATTTAGATGAAGTTGTTAGTGTGACTGGCATGTTCCGTTAATCTCTGGCAGAGTAATTTTATTCTGGGCTGGCTAATGTCAATTTTGTGCATATTTTTTGTCTGACACCAGCACTTAAGGCCTGCTGGAGCCAGACAGCCAATGGAGGTGCAGCCCGCCTCCATGTCGCCCCTGTCCTTTTCTCAGCTGACATGGAGTAAAGGCAGGCAAGGAGGATCAGGCCCTAGGAAGGACTTGAACTCAGCTAAAGAACAGTAGTGAGTTTTAGCATTTTTTGTTCCTCCATTTTGGAGGTTGGACCCAACATAACCTAAGAAAAGGTTACTCTGAGCAAAGCCAGTGCTTTATGAACATACTGCTATTTGGTCGGAGTAACTCTTGAATTAATCCTCAATTTCCAGTTTCCTTAGCTTATTGTTTTCCAAGTGCTGCCCATCAATATGTATATGTTATATGTCACCAGGAAAACATGTGATGAATCTGCAATCCGTTGCTGTATGTGTTAAATTGTATTGGGATCAGTATATCCATACAACTTGCTGATGTCAGATAAGTGGGACATTCCACTTTGAAACAGAACAGATAACGATTGGGATGTTTGACACCATTGGTCCTTAAGGGGTTAAACTGTTGATATAAACAGAGTCAAATACTAGATGGAACGTGTTGTTATAAATGAGGGGCAGCCTCTTGAATTCTCATGGTATCATGTATGTAAACAAATAGAGGGATTTGTTCATCAGACTTTACAATGCAAACTGGCTTTGCATAATGGAAAGCGAGCTTTTAAATTCAGGGCAAGTCTGTGTTTACTGAATAAACCCTAGTTGGGGCAAATTCTAAACCATTTAATCTGACAAAATAGCTGCAATGGAAAATAAAATCTTCAACAGATTTTCCAGTTTGGCTACATTTATCTGAATGTTGTATTTCGGCTCCCTATAATTACTTTTTTAGAGCATATAACCCCAAAGGGCCAATCCAGTTTTATAACAGGAGTGTGCAGCAAATTATATTAAGTGCTCATTTAAAAAATATATATTTTTTTGTTTTTGTTTTTAAAAAGCTGAATTTTAATTGAAAAAAATCAAGCATCATGAGGGTTGGTTCAATTAATCAAACAAACAGATAAAAAAAAAAAATATTTTTTTTTCAATGACCAATTAAGCAGATTTAGAAATATAGGATAAAACAAAAAATAAATAAATGACAAATTCATCTCACTTGGTTTAACAGCAACAAGTGAGCAAAGCAATAGTAAATTTAATACATATACCGTATATACTCGAGTATAAGACGAGTTTTTCAGCACATTTTTTGTGCTGAAACCCCCCAAATCGACTTATACTCGAGTCAATGTCTGTATTATGGAAACTTACATTGCCATAATACAGAGAAGGACCGCTGGGCTCATTACAAGCCCGGTGGTCCTGTTGGGGGCTGGCAGGAAGCTGTTACTTACCTTTCCTGCAGCTCCTGTCAGCTCCCTTCTCTCTCCTCTGGTCCGCTCAGCTCCCTTCTCCTCCAGTGTAATGCTCCGCGCGGCACTTAGACCGCGAGACTTGCAGAGGGAGCTGACCGGACCGGAGGAGAGAGAAGGGAGCTGACAGGAGCTGCAGGAAAGATAAGTAATAATAATTAAAAAATAATAATAAAAATGCCCACCCCCCACCAAGGCTCTGCATCACATACACAAACACACTCTGCATCACATACACTGCATTCATACACACAAACACTGCATTCATACACACACTGCACTCATACACACACTGCATTCATACTGCACTGCACTCATACACACACTGCACTCATACACACACTGCATTCATACACACACACACTGCACTCATACACACACTGCACTCATACACACACTGCACTCATACACACACACTGCATTCATACACACACACTGCATTCATACACATACTGCATTCATACACACACACACTGCACTCATACACACACACACTGCATTCATACACACACAAACTGCATTTATACACACACTGCATTCATTATATACACACACTGTAAATAAATATTCAATTAATATAATTTTTGGGATATCTAATTTTATTTAGAAATTTACCAGTAGCTGCTGCATTTCCCACCCTAGTCTTATACTCGAGTCAATATGTTTTCCCAGTTTTTTGGGGTAAAATTAGGGGTCTCGACTTATATTTGGGTCGACTTATACTCGAGTATATACGGTATATATATATCATTTTCCACGTGTCCCGCACTCACTGCTCCCGGTCTTGTAAACGCCTGGGTGCAAACTCCGACCTTCAGAATATATAGAACCTTGTTGAAGTTCACTCGCAGGACTCAGTAGTATTTCTAATCGTGCTTATTTATTGAAGCATCAAATATTACAAAAAAATGTTGACATTTCAGTCCTATCTGAACTTTTTTAAATATATATAAAACCCTATTTACTGGGGAGAGATGTTTGGACTAAATGTGCCCCAATCCCACTTACCATGGATGGTCTCCTTCCTATTCATACCAATGACAAGCACATCCCCTCTCAAAGTAAGCATGTTGGTTCAGTGCTCTTCCAGGGCAGACCATGCACAGAGCCCTGCTGAAAAGCTCTAGCATGAGAAAAAAAGCCCTGTATTTGTTCTGAGCAGCCCAAGCAAATGTATTAACATGTTTGCACTGTGTTTGCTTGTGACTTGTCTCTGGTGTCTCCATATCACAGGACAAAATGGCCAGGAAAGCATATTGTGCATGTGTTTGGATCCTGCTTGTTATATATGATGTAGTGTATGTGAAGTCTGCTGATTGTAGGGTGATATAGTGTAAATAGATCGGTTTCAGTCGTGGTAGGGGCTGTAGAGAGTGTGTGAGTGTGTAGGGGGCATTGTGTCTATAGGGGATGTAGCAAGTGTGTGCATAGGGACTGTAGTGTATTTATGTATAGATGATGTAGTGTGTGTATAGGTTGCAGAGAGTGTGTGTTTAGGGAATATAGTGTATGTTTGCTTATAGGGGATCTAGTGTGTGCATAGGGGATCCAGAGAGTGTATGTCAGGAATGTAGTCAGAGGCAGCGCTAGACTTTATGAGGCCTTAGGCGAAGCTCAAGCATGAGGCCCCGCTAACAAAAAAGTGAAATAGAGTTGCAATACATGCACACTGTCACATATACACATCGATGCACAGTTTACCTGTGTATGTGCTGACCGAGGACCCGATACAGTCTGCCCTCATGTGGTTTAGGCGGCCGCGAGGCCCCAGCCTGCGCGAGGTCTTAGGCGGCCGCCTACCTCGCCTAATTAGAGAGCCGCCTCTAAATGTAGTGTGTGCAGGCAGTGCAGTGTGTGGCTATAGGGGATCTATTATGTGTGCAGTGGATCTAGTGTGTGCTTGGAGGACCTGTGGTGGAATCTCAGTAAAAATAAATTTACTAGGACAAGATTGCCACATGGTATGTGCACTTGCATATGTTGATGTATCGGTCGGTTGGTTGCATGTAGCTAAGATACAATCAACAGAGTACTGAGCAAGTGTAGGAATACAGGATATACGAGTATTTCCCCTCCTCCATTGTGCTGGGCAAGCCATGTGGTCAAACAGGAATTTAGTCTCTATTCAGTTGATTAGATAAGAGTATGTGTAGGTTGAACTGATTATGGGAGGAGCTACATGCCTATATAAGGGACCTACACTGTATGATCAGGACTCAGACTTTGCTGTTTTTTGGTGACATTAGTCCCTCTGAGTCCCGGTCGGTGAATCGAATAAAGAATCTCTTCCTTCCTGAAGAAACCTGTGTCCATCTCTCTGTGCTTGGCTTCCGTCAGTTTCTCCGGTATCAGACCCATAGTGTGTATATGTGTGTGTAGGTGATCCAAACATGTGTACTGTTTGTGATGAGTGCAGCGTGTGTGTGTAAGGGGTGATGTGTGTGAGGGGTGCAGTGTGTGTGAGTGGTGCAGTGTGTGAATGGTGCTGTTTGTGTGAGAGGGGTGCAGTGTGTGTGTGTCTGTGCATGAGGGATGCAATGTGTGTGTGTATGTGTGAAAGGGATGCAATGTGTGCGAGTGATGAGTGCAGTGTGTGTCTGTGTGAGGAGTGCAGTGTGTGTGTGAGGAGTGCAGTGTGTGTGTGAGGGGTGCAATGTGTGTGTGTGAGGGGTGCAATGTGTGAGAGTGAGGAGTGCAGTCTGTGTGTGTGTGTGTGAGGAGTGCTGTGTATGTAATGTGCATTGTTCGAGGCGTACTGTGTGTAAAGGGTGCAGTGTATGTGTGTAAGAGTTTTTTTTTTAATTGGGATGACATGACACATAGCTACCTTTCAAAACATTGTTCATCCTGCAGTACTATAAATGGCCATAGAGGGCAGGTGAGATAGAGGAGTTGGAGAAACAAACTTTACTAAGCAGTTTATACAGGTTTTTTTCTATGATAATGATTATTTAATAAGGCCTTACATGTGTCCAAATAGCCATATACCGTGCTATACAATGATGTATGATATTATAATAAACAATAACATTCAATAACAAAAAAGGTAAAGACAGCTCTGCTCATATAAGCAGATGTAGTATATTTATTATGTTTACCATACACTATGCTATGTGTTTGTGCTGAAAAGAGTTAGAATTAAAGCTGTATTGACTCTAAGCCACTAGTTAAGGAATCAAATTTGGCTCTCACATCTCTGAGCACGTTAAAGGGACAATGTAAGCACAATAACTACTTTGCCTGACTCAATTAGCGATAGTGCTATATTCAGTGTTTAACCATGATCAAGCAGTATAGCGATAAATTAAGGTAAACTATTTAGCCACCCACAGCACAGCCCTACTGGAGGTATGGCTAAGACATACCAATTTATACCAGCAATTGGCACTGTGATCGGTTGAATCACAGCCACCCATTTCTCCATTAGTTCATTAGTCCAAGTAGCACGGGTCTCTGGCCAGTTGGAGGAGGGTATGAAATTAAATAAACTGAGGGGACATCCTAATGTCCTCTCTTTGCCCACCCATGTCCAACTTGTAGGGGATTATTAAACTAAATTAATGGGGCAAACAACATAGTTATGGGGCAGGAGATGGACAGTGATCTTTCCAGTGAGTTTATAACCTCCCTTAAAGTAATATGGGTTCCTACTACTTTAAGACTTTTTAAATACTTTTTTTTCTGGCTTGCAAACACTTTCCACCTGCTACATTAACCCTCTCTGCCAGTGGGCAAATAGTACTTAAGATGATTATTCACTTGCAAAAGGCAAGCGAGTGATAATTTGGGAACATCCACTGGATGCATTCGGTCCCAATTTATTTTTTTATTTTTTTAAACCAGTGCTTTATAAATATTTTGATTATGTGAGAGCACTGATTTTAATGCAGACACCAAATGAATCTGACCAATTGCTACAGATTCAATGGAACTGACTGGATTTGACTTTAGTTAATATGGGAATTAACATTCCATTTGGAATTCTGCCATTTTCAATAGATTTTTTCCTTCTGGAGCTATGGGAGAGGGAGCCCAGCAGGGAAGATCACTACAGTACAGGACAGCTAAGGAGCCACTCACCCAGCACACTGGTCCCAGACAGAGGCAGCCTTCCACGTGTCACCCACTCTGATTAAGTCACCCGATGCAGTCCGCACTGCCCAGATCCCCCTTATGTGTTAATCTATTGTTCACCGTCGGTGTACGTTGTTCCAATCATATGATGGCAGTTTGTTGGTGATATGGATTCAAGGAATGTTATGTTTTTTTTAACGGATCCAAATAAAGGATATATTTTAACATTATTGCTGCCTACACTACATGGATTTGACTGTTCAATCACTTATTTTTTATATAAATATTTATTTTCATGTATGTTACAGATACCGTTCCAATGAATCACACACAGCAACAACAGGTCACCCAGAGCATGCCCGTCAATGTCCAATATGCTGATTTTGTAACATTTATAGTGCCCTGTATGTACAGTTTCTAAATCTGGGAGAGTTGGTAAGAGTACAATCATTATTGTCTCTGCAGACATATTTGTCGGTGCTGCATTATTCAGGGCTCAAAACATAAAGGTAACAACAGGAGATTTTCCTTGATCACTAAAACAATAACTGGGGAGAACAACTGTTGGATAAAAATAAATATGCAGACGGCATATCATAAGAATGAGCGTTACTTTTGTTCTCTTCTGTCTACCGCGATAAATACGAAAGTATCTTCCTGATTCATAGGGAAAAACAAACAAAAACAAAACAAAAAAGTAACTCTTTATTGTTGTAAGACTCCAGTAGTTGGAAAATCCCATAATAGACCGAAATTGATTTATCAATTTATCACCAATGTTTAATGCATGTGGTAGATAATTCATCCATAACTCATTTCAATAAAAAAAAAAAAAACAACAGAATTAAATTTTTTTTTTTACGGATCACATGCTCACCTGGTTTTCTGGTGTCGTCAATGGAGACGAATGCACTTGAACGCCAAAATCATTGCAGCTTCTCCGTTAACTTGAAATAATGAATGGACTGCAGCGGTTTCTGTTATTTTTAATGACCATTAATTCACTATTTAAAGTTAATTAGTGGTGGTTTTGTATTACACATGCATATTTTCCATATATTCAATTAGCTGTTGATTATTGGGAATTGGGTAGAAAATAGCACATTTTAGTCTAAAATAGCCAAACAGGAAAAAAAAATGAGTAATAGAATGTTTCTGTTTAGTTTAGATAGACTAGCATATAGAAATACCCTGGTCAAATGCCAGCAATCCACAGTTTAGAGAAATAACCCTGAAAATTGTAATAGGAAGTGTTGTCTCCAAGGATTTGGACTGTGCAGAGGTTTCTGGGAAATGCTAAACTATGTTTCCTAGCTTGACTTTTATGTTCAGTTGGAAGACAAATACAAAGGGTCAGAGGCGGATGATTTACTGTAAAACCAAGGTTGATATTTTGCACAATGCTTGTCCAGTTACATATTTCCTCCTTCGAATGCCAGGAGTGTCTTTATTATACTTACTGAAAAATACTTTAAATATAAAGGTTTTACTATGTAGCACTTTGTTTTTAAACTACTGGAAAAAAAATCATATTTAGAATATACAGGGCTTTGGGAATTCCCATCCTCCTCCTCTTCTTTACTTTGTCTTTACTTTGTCTTTACTTTGTCTATACTTTGTCCTCCTCTTTACTCTGTCTATACTTTGCAAATAATAGTATTTATCCGCCCCAGCTCCAATCTTCAAGAATCTTCTTTGTAAAGACCAAGAAAACGAGTCACTGTTTTGGGGGCTATCAGTGTTGACAGGATCTAAGACCCATTAATAAAATATAAAGCACATACACTGGATTTGCAGGTGATCAATATTGTTATTTGAAAGATATATTGCAGTAGTTATCAGTGCCTCTCCTATTTGTTGTACTAAGCACCGTTTGCATAAATGCTTGCTTATACTAAGGAAAATGCAGTCTGTGCACACACTTACAAACACAGATTAGCACACATCTATAAACACACTTGCAGACATCCATAAACATGCATTATCTCTCAAATACAGACGCGCACACAAATATATAAACAGTCATTAAAATATAATTATCAACAAAAACCGTATGGCAGCCCAGAAATGAAAATTAACCCCATCATGGCATACTATTTGCAAAAGTAGACAATGCAAGGTATTCAAAATGGGGTGTATCCGGCCTTTTTTAGTAGCCCCTTAGTCACAAACCCTAGCCACATTTAGCTTTCAGATTTTTATTTTGCATTTTTCACAAAAAAACTGGCCTTTTACTGATGATATCATGAGCATTATACGTTTTATTGCTATCAAACACTCATATTTCTGTTCAGCGATGTCTCACTAGTAAAACAGTAACCTGCATTTACAGATTTTATAATACAATACATTGATTGGCGGACAGGAAAACGTCAATGGTCACGACAAATGACACGCTAGGCATTTGGTCTAAACCCCGCATGACATCTGGTGGTCCAACTTGCAGTGGAAACGCTCACCTAAATAGGCTGGACCATTCTAACCCTTTCCGAACCGTACCGACCCGAACCATACTGCTCAGTGGAAACGAGGCATTACATAACAGCTAGCATTTTACATAACAAAGATTCTAGATGTTATATTAAGATGTCTTGTCCTATTTAAACGGGAATGCCAATGTTTCAGATAGATGTTGTGAAATGCTAATTCAATGGGCTTGTGATTTTCTTGTGTTCAGTTTGTAATATGAAATTAAACGAAAGTCTTTGTAAAAACTTCTTGTAAAACTGGTAGCATTGTCAAGGGCTACTAGAAAAAAAAAGCAAAACACCATTTTGAAATAAGTCAAGTTTGATCTTCCTATCATTTCTGTATATACCAGGGATATCTCCCTGTGTTTTAATAAGCTCAGCTAGAATCAACACTTAAAGTAGGGGTACCAATGAGCAACCTTATCTGGTGCCATTGGTTAGTTCAAGTTATTAACCTGAACTTTTGGGAGATAGAATAAGAAGAAAATAAATGCAATGAAAGGATGGGAAAAATCAAATTTCACTAAATTTCAGTGATCAAATGTTTTTTCGGTGCCAAGTAATATGAATTCCACTTTCTTTAATTTGTTGTGTTGCTAATACCTTGTTGACACCTTATAAAACCTACTTGGTCATTACTAATAAAGTTGAAGAGTAGAGTGGAGAATCGTTTAGCAGATAATTTTACATAGATATTTATATAGATATAATGTTACATAGATATTTATTTTAATAATTATTGCTCTGTGAGGGGAACTGAGAAATACTGTTGAGGAAGGGGAGTAAATTTGGAATGGTAAGTGATTCAGGGGAGGTTGTTTTTTATGTCCTTTGCAAATAATAGTTTTCTGTATTAAGTAGCAAAGTCCCGACTTATCTCTTGTAGACTTTGTAGTAATTTTTTTTAATTAGAAAGAGAATTCTAGTTTTGAGTTCTTTTCCAGAATTGTACATCCGCTATATTGAGCATAAAAACTTTAATCTTACAATCATAACATCTCACAGTTGAGATTTCAGATCATAGACAGTGTTCCCTCATTAAGGAGAGGTGGCAATGCAGAGAAGTTTTAAACAAGAGAGAGATATATTGGACGAATACTTTGAAACCTTATAGCGACATGGCCTAATAAATAATTTCCTTTAAATACTTGTATTTCATGTACTCATTTTGTATATGGTTTTTACAACTTCTTTCCTCTTTTTGTTTCAGCTGGGAGGTTGTATTTTCCAAAAGAACGCCCAGTGTGTCCATCCATAGTAGTAATGTATTGGTACACTAACTGATCAATACTTGGATTTTCTAATTATGTACATTTACTATTCATGATTGAATTTGCCCTATGAATACATAATCCAGAAATGTTGCATATTTTGCACTATTGTTAATTGTGAGAAAATGTCACTTGACCGGACATCTATGGACTTTTATCTATTTTTGTGTACTTAGTAGGTTTAGTAGAGGTTTATGTTAAGCATGATTAAGGCTCATCCCATTGTACAGCGCTACGGAATTTGTTGGTGCTATATACATAATAAAATAATAATAATATTATAGATGAAAAAATGGACAACTGGTGTTTTCCACAATAAATGTATCCTTTATTGTCATATCGGGTTGCCTGCCAGGTTATGTTTCATATATTCTGTGGATGTACAACAGAATGCTTGGTTTGGAGCACCAATAGTCTAGATGGGGTCATTTTATGCTTTATCTTTTTATTATGCAAATCATGACTGTTTAACTTCTGTCAATTGATTGTCAGTGAGAAAGTAAACAGTAACTAGGGTGAGTATATGGTGATGAAGTCAAGAAGAATAATATATCACCTTTTTGTGTAAATGTAATATATCTATGGAAAACAATGATACCCCTTTAGATTAAACGGTAGACAGCAAATGGAATTTTGAGGGAAAGAAATACAGCAAAATTGAGGCGTAATGAAACCTTTTGAAGTGGGTTTCACTTCTTTCTGTAATGCAAAGCATGGGGCATTTTAAGCCCCCTTCGCATTGGGTGTTACTATAACAGTGGCAAACCTAGAATAAGTAAAAGTATGTCCTATCATTTTAATATACCTGGTAACAAGTGCATAAGAAAAATAAACACATGAAGAAGACTGAAGAGTGACACTTTTATAAACTGTCAAGAAAACAACAGACTCTTAATACACGCTTTATGTGTATAGAGTGTGGTATTGAAGAAAGCATTATATATTTCCAGATATTGTTTGAATTTTATTTTGTGTTTTTTGTTTTTTATAAATAAATCTCCTTTTTTCATGCTTTATTTGCAGTGTTAACACTTGCAGATAAATAAATACATTTGCAGTTTGGGGAATCGGCCTCAGAAACATTCACTATCATTGCTTTAAAGAATCATGATACTTCCTGAATCACTGAGTAATCTGCACCTGATGGAGGAGATTGCTTTGATTTTCCCCCAGTCCTCTGGACTCCTAGCTCTCCTGTGGCCCTATCTCCTCCACCAACACCACAACTGGGATCCCCTGCAGACAGCTTGTCACTACCTCAGGTTAGTCGTCACAACAGAAGTCAGTGGATGTAGCCACACAGCTGGGTGTCAGTGGGAGCCTTGCAAAATATAGCGCCACCTCTGAATGAATGCATTGGGCCTTCTTGGGACAAATGGGCTAAAAACAAACGCTGTCCAGGCAGTGTGTGTGTGAGGCAACAAATGCTACCTTATCTGTTTTATTTCTGTTTGTGTAGGATATTTCTCTATCTGATGTGTCTACAATCGTGAATTTGGCATGTACACATGCTCTTGCCAAAAATCACAATTCAAGAATCTCAGTAAGCTTTAACATTCTTGTTTATATTTTATTTTTGATTTTCTGATTTATATTTTTTGCTTTCAAAATTGAAGCCAAGTCATGCAGATTGCTTCTCTTTAACTGACATTTGCCCCTGTTTCCTGGAACGAAAGGCGCCCTTGCTCATAATAACTCAATATATAATTTATATGCAGCATCGAGTGAATCCAAATACTGTGGAAATAAATACAATTGCAGAAAATGTGAAATAGCACATTCTATGAATCTACAATAGCAAGATCAGGTCACAACAGCCTAGATGCAAATTGTGAATAATATGTGGATTTTAATGCAGATCAAGTCAAGGCTATGAATATTTCTTTGTTTATACATATGCATATCTATAGCATCATATAGTGCATAGCCAGTTCACATAAAGTGCTATTGAAAGGATTCTAGTTTTAAATACATGTTTGTAATGAGCATATACATAAAGTCATATCAGTTGTTAAAAACACAACAGATGCTTTTTAATTCTCTTTTTCTCTATCAACAACTTGCAAATGTATCTATGTATCTCTCTCCCTCTCTCTCTCTCTCTAGCTATCGTTAATCAACAGTTTAATTTTGCACAGCACAGAATTGCAAATTGACTTTTTTTTAACTCTCCTTCAGTGCTGCTCCTCACCTAGAGAAAAAAATGATCTTTTAGCTGTAATTCCATTTGACTCTCTTAAGCGTGGATTAATGCATGCAGATATCTTGAACATCATTCTGATGAAGGGGGGAGGAGAAGATACAAATACTGGGTATTGTCCAGAAAACATAATAGTGATCCAACTAATTTCATTTTATAATGATGCAAATTGGTAGGACAGGAATCCCTTATTGATGAATTCCACTGTTAACACCAGAGAGCCGGACGTTCCTAATAAGGTACTTGGGTTAGCTCTCCTGAGCACAGCCATGCATTGCAGGTATTAATTAGCCACATGTAACTAAGCAGTACCTGCTTAGGAGCGACTGTCTCACAGGGGTAAGTAGTGGAGGTGGGAAGTGGCATTCATAAAACGGTTTGACTCCTTACATGGGGGGGCAAAGTGATTATAGTGCTTGGAGCGATCCTTTAAATAATGATCAACTTGTGTAAAAGAGCTTCATGAATGCCAGTTAAAACTTTCATTATCAGTACATCAACAACCAGCAGACTTATTTTGAATTCAATGCAGTTTACAAAAAGGGCAAAATAGGTGCTATAATAAGTGCAAATGCTTAATATTGTTTTCCATAGTGACTGGTTCTTATTATACACTTTACCCCAGAACAGCTCCCGTTTTAGTTGTTTTAACCTTGATAAATCCCACCCCCTACCCCCTCATCATTTTGATCTTTGATCAAACTTACACATAGCAGCTGATACCAAGCTTTGACATGCCATGCATATCAACTTTAGCTTAATGGCACAGTTCTGGTGTATATATCAGTCTCACTGCTCAATTCACTGCCATTTAGGAGTTAAATCACTTTTGTTTCTGTTTATGCAGCACCAACCACACCTCCCCTGGTTGTGACTCACCAATTTAATTTTCAATCAGATGTTTTTATCTTCTGCTCTGTAAATTGAACTTTAATCACACACAAGAGGCTCTTGCAGGGTCTAGAAGACTATTAAAGGAACTCTTCTTAATTAAGTTGTTATGGTGCCAAGAGGACCCCTGGCACACGCTTCTCCTCATGCCTGTCACCCGACAATTGAGTCCCCCGGGCCTGTGCACCGTAGGTGACCTTACACCGGTTCGAAAGTATGCCGTCCCATGGGGAAATTTCCCAGTATCCTGGTGGGCAAATCTGGCCATGCAGGTGGCATTCAGCATCTTAATCTGAGTTACAGGATGTGTGGAGTGCTGCCAGGCAGGGGCGCCACTGATTGACTTAGAGTTGTCATCTGATGCTTTAAGCCAATCAGTAGCTTCCCATTGATAAAAAGGTACGTTATTTTTTCATCAAAAGGAAGCTAATGATTGGCTTAGATCGTCAGACGACAGCTCTAAGCCAATCAGCGGCGCTCCTGCCTGGCAGCACTCCACACATCCTGTAAGTGAGATTCAGAAGCCAGATGCAAATTCTGGGGGATTTGAAGATCAGCTCTGGAGACAAACTTTGGGGTTAAACCATTTGAGAATGGTTTAACCCCTTCAGGTAAGAATGTTGGGGCCTCCTGGCACCAATAACATCTTCATTTAGACCAGAGTGTCCCTTTAATAGAACAGGAGATAGGAAAATCTAAATTAAACAGAATGTGCAATAATGAAAGTTTAAACATTAGATCTCTCTTCACAGGAATTGTTTAGCAAGTCTGTGCAAGTCACATGCAGGGAGGCAGGCTAGGGCTGTATAAACAAAGTGACTTAATTCTTAAATGGCAGAGATTTAGCAGTGAGACTGCAGGGGCATGTTCTATACACCAAAACTGCTTCATTAACCCCTTAACGCCGTTACGGCGTTCCATGCCGTCGCGCTTTAAATGGGCTTTAAAGCCGTTGCGGCGGCATGGAACGCCGTAACGGTTTAAGCCCCCAGGAGCCAGCAACTACTCACCTCCGCCGCGATCCTCTTCTGGGGGGCTGCCTGAGAGCCCAGGCAGCCCCCCTCCGGCAAATGAGGCCCCCGGGGGCCATGTGATCGCTCTCAAAGAGCGATCACATGGCCCCCTATAGCTGGCTATGGATATGCCAGCAGGGGGACTGTTTGAAATATCAGACAGTCCCCCTGCTGGTAGGAGGTGTAAAAAAAATAAAATAAACATGTTTAAAAATAAATTAAATATATTTTAATATATATATAATATGTATATATATTATATATATAATATATATACATATTATATATATGTAACGTCATGCAACGTGTATTTTAATATTAATATAAGTATATAAATTAATATTAAAATACACTTAGAATGACGTTACATATATATAATATGTATATATATTATATATATAATAGATGTACATATATATATTATATATAAATACGTATAATTAAAATAATAAATAAATAAAATAATAAAATAAATAAATAAAATATTGAAACAAAATTTAATATAAATTATATATACTTATGTAATTTCATTCTAACTGTATTTTGTTATTAATATATATATATCGGTAACAAAATACACTTAGAATGACATTCTATATATATCTATCGTTGTATAAAATACAAATAACCGCAAATATATATATATAGATAAATACATATAATTACAGAAAAGATTACATTAGTATACACGTATAATTTAAATACCTATAAATGCATATATATTAAAATTCTACGTGTATATTTAAATAATCTTTTAACGTAATTATGTGATTTGATTAATTAAAATTTGATTGACATGCCTGACAACACAGGGAGAAAGTGCAGAGAATTTAATTCGCAAGCACTATATTTGACCCTGTAACTCTCCAAGACACCATAAAACCTGTACATAGGGGGTACTGTTTTACTCGGGAGACTTCACTGAACTCAAATATTAGTGTTTCAAACTGGTAAATTGTATTACAACAATGATATTTTAAGTAAAAGTGAAGTTTTTTGCATTTTTTACAAGCGAACGGCACTTTTATGGTCTATATTATTGTTGTAATATGTTTTACGGTTTTAAAACACTAATATTTGTGTTTAGTGAAGTCTCCCGAGAATAACAGTACCCCCCATGTACAGGTTTTATGGTGTTTTGGAAAGTTAGAGAGTCACATATAAGGCTTGCATTTCATTTTTTTCACATTGAAATTTGCCAGATTGGTTATGTTGCCTTTGAGAGCGTATGGTAGCCCAGGAATGAGAATTACCCCCATGATGGCATACCATTTGCAAAAGTAGACAACCCGAGGTATTGCAAGCGGGGTATGTCCAGTCTTTCTTAGTAGCCACTTAGTCACAAACACTGGCCAAATATTAGTTTTTTGCTTTTTTCACACAAAAACAAATATGAACGCTAATTTTGGCCAGTGTTTGTGACTAAGTGGCTACTAAAAAAGACTAAACATACCCCACTTTCAATACCTTGGCTTGTCTAATTTTTCAAATGGTATGCCATTATGGGGGTAATTCTCTTTCCTGGGCTACCACACTGTCTCAAAGGTAACATTACTAATCTGGCAAATTTCAATTTGAAAATGGAACGTTCTATATTTGACCCTGTAACTTTCCAAAACACCATAAAACCTGTTAATGGGGGGTACTGTTGTACTCGTGAGACATCGCTGATTACAAATATGCACATTTTTTTGCAGTAAAACCTAACAGTATTATGACATTCACAGCTAAAATGGCAGACGGAAATACAAATTAAAAAAAAAATCTTATTTTCTCACCTTTTTTTTTTATTTTATTCATAATAAATTATGTTCCACATATGAATAGTTAATGATAGATTAAAGCCCTGTTTCTCCTGAACAAAATGATATATAATAAGTGTGGGTGCATATAATTTGAAAGAGGGGAACTACGGGTGAACAGACACATAGCGCAAATTCCAGTTTTTGTTTACATTTTGTTTTGATCAGAACGTGCACTATTGACTCCGTCCTGAAGGGGTTAAGCTAAAGATGTTATGGTGTTCCTTTTAATTTGTTTTTATTTAGTTTTGTGAAAACTGTAGTCTCAGTTCCTTTCCTAACTCATCCTCTTCCAGTCTGATATATTATTCAACCAGAAATGACCTCAGATTTTGATTGTGCTCGTTCTGCGAGCGAGTCTGGCCATTATGAGAGAGAGAGAGAGAGAGAGAGAGAGAGAGAGAGAAAGAGAGAGAGAGAGAAATTGTGTACACTCGCATTCATATAAAATAAAATATCACACATAATATACTATTCTATTTTCATATTTTATTATTGAGAACTTCAATACAATGTAAAAATGTGTACAATACATCCACCTCAAAGGATCTAACCGCCCCCCTCATTCCATACACTTAATAGTAGCTGTGTGTTTCCTGTGAGAATCCTGCTGCACACAGCTTGGTTACTGGAGGTAAACATGCGAAGTGTTGCTATCTGTAACATGAAAACTTTGTTTCAAGCATTGAATCCTCCAGCTTCCTCCGTGTTCTGTCATCACAGCCCTTCCCCCTGCTGTACAGATGGCCCCAGACGGTGTCACTTACAGTTTGCCTGGGAAGATTGAGGCTGGCACATCACAGGGTGCTTGTGTGACAGAGGTGGCTCTGAGTAATGAAGCAGCCATAACCTTTCTCTTTCTGCATTCAGCAGACACAATCCATCCTGTCTATCCCTTTCTAACTAGTAATATACACTGTATCTGACTCCCTAACTCCAGGATGGCCCTGGAAGGGGTGCTGTGTGAGGAGGGTCTCATCTCTGGAGGCTGAAACTTCAACCTGGTTCTTGGGCTCCCCAAATCCTTGACCAATGTGAGTGGAGGCTATAAAGGGGCTTTTCCTGGCACATACCCAGCAGACCTCTTGTATCCATCAGAGTAGCCAGCTGTACACACAGGAAACGCCTTCTTCACTGAACAGAGAGCCAGCCCCTCCTCTTTATGTCTATGGGAAGCGATGCTGGATTCACGAGAGGCACAGAAAGCCCCAAGTGCCCTACCTGCTGCAGCCTCCCCTCACCCATGGCTGGGAGAGGAGGGAACCCCCCGGTGATCCCCTGCTCTGCAAGTTCTGTCCAATCTCCAGAGCTCTCTCTGCGTGCCTGAGACTTTAATCGGATTCATCAGAGGGACTGGGAGGAGGCAGGGGGATCTTTTGCTGAGCTGCTCAGACTTTTGGCTGTCAAATGATGTGATTGTGATCCCCCCCTTTCTCTACCCTCCCGTCTGTCCATCCAGGCATTACTCCTGCTGACATCATCCAACCCTGAGGCTGGAGACAACACGCAACAGTTTCCCCATGTCCACACCAGTCACTATGATGTGAGAGGTCTTCTGCTGACACCCAAGTGCGTGGACCCCTGGATGGCTCCCAGCTGGAGCTGAGCTGCGTGCCATCAACTTGGATTATAGATTGTTTCCATATGAGGGGTGCAACCTTACCCACCTCTGCAAGGATTGTTTTTGTTCTTTGTTTGACATTGTGTATTTTGAAAGTTGGGCTCAGAATTAGATTATCCTGCTTTATATTTCTTCAGCAGTAGCAGAGTGTACTGAGAAGGGGAGGGGGAGAGGGACATCCTGTGTGTTTGAGAAATTGCAGTTCCTTTCCAAATAACCTGAAATCTCCTCTTTTTCCTAATGAGAGCTTGTGGTGGAGTCCTGCTCTCTGTAGCCTGTTGCATAAATTAGTGGCCACATACCTTGCTGACTCTGCTTGCCCCAGTTTGTGGAGTAACTACTCATCTGGGTTACTGACCTGTTGCACGCAGAGATTTTCTATTACAAAAGGCACTCACCATACCTCTGCTTTCCTCTTTCTTGTGACCCCTGGAGCCATTGCGGATGCCTCACTTGGGAGATCAATTATTTGACCATGGGTACCAAGCAGACCAAGGTCTGTCAGGCTTCCAGCGTTGGAGGGGACAGCCCTCAGCACCCACCAGGGTCCAGGAGAAGCACTCCAGTCAGGGAGAGAGGAGACTTCTGGTCTTCTTTTGGAGTGAGATCTGGGGATAAGTTTGGAAAGAGTGGACCAGGAAGCCTCCCTCCTTACCATAAGAGGATCAGGATGATTCAAGACATGCTGCTTCTGGTGAAACAAGGGAAACAAGATGAAGCGACTGAGCTGCTGAGACACCTGAGACAGGTGAGTGAGCAGGTAGATGCTAATGGCAATTCAATGTGTGAAGCATACAAGCAGAGTTCATTGGACGGATGTTCTGTTATTTACTATGTATCATCACTTGCAGCCTCTGGGGATATGTGTCATCCTATCAAACAAGGACAGCTGCTAAATGAAAACTGATACTAAAGGCTGCAACTCCCATAAAGCACAGCCATGGTTTGGTTGAGCATTATAGCAGTTGTAATTCACATCAGCACTTGTATCCCTGAATGAACTGTGCTGAGACATCAGTCATCAGTAGTAGTCAGTAGTACCCATGACATCATTTATTTACATACAGTTAAATAGAAGCTGTCTAACTAGAAATAAACAGACAGACAGATAGATCAGTCACAGGAGGCTGTGCAAGTCACCAGTAGGTTTGTGCAGGGTAATTTATGTGATTACTATTAGGAAAAGGCAGCGTTCTATACTAGATGTGTGTGGGAGTTGAAATTTAACAGATTGTTAGTTTAAATGGATTTGCACAGTTTGCCACGAGTATTCTGTTTTCATTAAGGTACCATTTAAGTTACCCATAGAAGGAGTGAGGTCTGGCAGTTTTTCTACACTTTTGAGGTTATTTACTAAATTGTGGACAACTCAAAATGGCTTAGCAAATTTTGGCTCAAATGGTTGAGCCGAAATATACCTGGGTTGGCTAGAATTACCAAATTGCCCACTTTGGCCTAAATGTGCAATTCCTTTGTAAATGTTCAACAGTACTCAGTGTTATGCATACTTAATAGCTCATTAATTATTACAGAATGTGATAAGGCATGCTAATGCTCATTTGCAATTTTTGGGGTTACGGTCTACATTTAAAAGGTTAATCATGGTATGGACTCTTTGCTTATTGAGATAATAGTCTGAGATAGATTATTATTCTTTATAAAGCGCCAACAAACTCTGTAGAGCTGTACAATAGGTGCACTAACAGACATGTAATTATTATTATTATTTATTATTTTATTATTTATACAGCGCCATCAGATTCCGTAGCGCCTTACAAAGGGTGGACTAACAGACATTTAATTGTGACCAGAAAACTCGACGTACAGGAACAGGAAGGTGGGGGGCCCTGTTCAATGAGCTTACATTCTAGAGGGAGTGGGGTATAGTGACACAAAGGGTAAAAGTAGGGGTACGAAGTAAGATGTTAGAAAAGTATTCGCTGAGGGCTTAATAGGTAATTTTTGACAGTTGCAGGAGAGGAGTCATGGAGGGTGGGGGATGAAAACCTGCTAACAGTTTAATTGATATGCTTTCTTGAAGAGTTAATTGTAACAAGATGAGCTGGACACACAGGAATAGAGGGTCCCTGCTCAAACAAGCTTGCATTGATGATCCTGTGGTCCTGGGGACCTGTACCTGGCAATCTCAGGTCTGGAACATGTCTGATCTTCTCGTGAAAATGTTTTCTCTGTGATAACACGTGAGCTAAACATGTTCAGAAATGCTCCTGAATTGGCTTCATCAAACTCTCCAGATTACAGGTCATAAAATCCCATTTTAGAATCTTCAGTGCAAAGTTCCAGCATCAGCAGATGCCATATTGATTTTTTGCAGAAACCAGGAAGCGAGTAAGACCTTTTGGTAAATCACTATCTTGTCTTGGGTTTCAGTGGAGACCTTGTAGAATTCCATGTCACTTCTACGAGTAATGGTTTATGGAATATGTAAAGCACAAATACTAGATAATACTGTGTACTAGATAATACTTTAATGATCTGTGTTCTGACTCACTGGCTTCTTCACAATCTTGAATAGATATGAGTGGCATGTGCTTGAATGATGAATGGAAGCCTTTAGGAGCTTTCATTCACTAGCATGAGTGCTTCTCATTCATTTTATTCATGAATGGGATGGGGAGTGCATGCATTCTCTCTCTCTCACCGATATACATATCGTTTAAACTTATTTTTTTTTAGAAAAAATGGAAAATTAATCTTATTTGGGGAAAGATGTACATACAAGTACTTGTATGTTCCCTAGCTCGTCTCTCATTTCTTTTTGGAAGAGGGAGAAAAGTGGGGTTGTGTTACTGTGCAGTTTATTTTTGTTTTTGGCCTCTGGGATTATGTAAAAATGTTAGGGTGATATATGTTTTTTTCATTATCAAATCACTATTGTTAAGATATCTGGAATGTCCCTTAAAAATAATAGAAACATAGAATGTGATGGCAGATAAGAACCATTCGGCCTATCTAGTCTGCCCAATTTTCTAATTACTTTCATTAGTCCCTGGTTTTATCTGAAGTCTAGGATAGCCTTATGCCTATCCTACGCATGCTTAAAGGGACACTCCAGGCACCCAGACCACTTCTGCCCATTGGAGTGGTCTTGGCTCCAACTCCCAATACCTTTAACCCTGCAAGTGTAATTATTGTAGTTTTTATAAACTGCAATAATTACCTTGCAGGGTTAAGTCCTCCTCTAGTGGACAGCCACTAGAGGGACTTCAGTGTTCTTAGAACTCGAAAAGTGTTTTAGGTGACGCTGGACGTCCTCACGCTATGTGAGGACCTCCAGAGTCGTCAGAATCCCCATAGGAAAGCATTGAATAATTATAGGACACTGCCACGCATGCGCCTTAGGTCTCCCCCGCCAACGTCAGGGGGGAGAGGAGAGTAGGCGGGACCTGACCCAACACCCAGGGACATCCCCTTCAGCAACTTATGTTTTCCTGGCACTGTCGTTCCCTTTAAACTCCTTCTTTGTGTTAACCTCTATCACTTCAGCTGGAAGGCTATTCCATGCATCCATTACCCTTTGTCAGGATCGGGACAGGGATCCAACACGCAGAGTACAAACAGTAGCCAGATACGTATACCGGACCTTAGAATGGCCGGACTAACGTAAGTAGTACAGTATAGAATGGTCAAAGACAAGCCGAGGTCGAGGGTAACAGAAGACAGGTAAGCGAGAGACAAGCCGAATCAAGGGTAACAGAGATAAGCAGAGTAAGGTAAACAAGCCGGGTCAAAACCAAAAGGGATAATAGAATACACAAGCACTGAGTGACTAGAACAAGCTAGAACCACGACAGGGCAATGAGCTAATGAAAGAAGCTCTGTTAAATACCCTGTTCAGAGCAGTAACCACGCCTCCGAGGCGTCCTGATTGGTCCTGCAGCAATTGACTGACAGGTCGTTCCGGGGGAGTTTCCTGATGACTACTTCCTGCCTAGATGCTGTAAAAGGCAGTCACTCCCTCGCGGCCGGCCTAGCATGACCGGATAGACCGCGGGGAAGGGAGCCATCAGACCGTCTGCATGGAGGAACAGCTAAGTCTCTACCTCTTTCGGAGGTAGAGACCACAGGTACCCTGACACCCTCTAAGTAAAGTGATACTTCCTGATATTATTTTTAAAACTTTGCCCCTCTAATTTAAGACTATGTCCTTATGTTGTGGTTGTTTTTCTTATATTAAATATAGTCTCCTCCTTTACTGTGCTTATTCCCTTTGTGTATTTACATGTTTGTATCATATCCCCCCTGTCTCGTCTTTCCTCCAAGCTATACATGTTAAGATCCTTTAACCTTTCCTGGTAAGTTTTATCCTGCAATCCATGAACCAGTTTAGTAGCCCTTCTCTGAACTCGCTCTAAAGTATCAATATCCTTCTGAAGATATGGTCTCCAGTACTGCGTGCAATACTCCAAGTGAGGTCTCAACAGTGTTCTGTACAATGGCATGAGCACTTCCCTTTTTCTACTGCTAATTCCTCCACCTATACAACCAAACATTATTGGTTACCAGTTCGTGAAGTTCCAGACAAAACTCCAAGCACCATAAAAAACCTCCTTATTGTTTATAATGTAGGGAGGTTAAATATCCCCTTCTCCTTGCATTATATATATATATATATATATATATATATATATATATATATATATATATATATATATATATATATAATGCTTGGAGGAAAGACAGATATATATATATATATATATATATATAAAAATGTAGAGATTTGAGAAAATCACTAGTCATATGACAGCCCTTTCACAAACAAATGTCACAGGAGGAAATAACGTCAACCTAAACAATATATACAATACATATAATCACAATCATTTATAATTAAAAAACAAACAAACAGATAACTAATTTAAGAATGCACAGCAACATGTACAACAGCTGTCATTTTAGGACTGATAGTCTAATTGTCCTCAATGATGGATACAATTTCTGTTTACCTACATTTCCCATATTATACTGCCTGGCCAAAGAAAAAGTTGCCACAAAAAAAAAGGTCACACAGTCTAATATTTTGTTGGACACGCATTCGCTGTGGCATTGTTTCAATAAGCTTCTGCAATGTCACAAGATTTATTTCCGTCCAGTGTTGCACTTATTTTTTACCACGATCTTGTATTGATGATGGGAGAGTCAGACCACTGCACAAAGCCTTCTCCAGCACATCCCAAATATTCGTAATGGATAAAGGTCTGGACTCTGTGGTGGCCAATCCATGTGTGAAAATGATGTCTCATGCTCCCTGAACCACTCTTTCACAATTTGAGCCCGAGGAATCCTGGCATTGTCATTTTGGATAATATGCCCATGCCATCAAGGAAGAAAAAATCCATTGATGGAATAACCTGGTCATTCAGCTGACCTCATTCTTGAGCTGAGCTGACCTCATTCTTTGGACACATAATGTTGCTGAACCTAGAACTGACCAACTGCAGCAACCCCAGATCACAGCACTGCCCCCACAGGCTTGTATAGTAGGCACTAGGCATGATTTATCTGCCTCTTTTCATACCCTGATGCACCCATCACTGGTGGTTCCCCACTATCCTTCCAGTTTTTAATAATGTGTTGGACAGTTCTTAACCCAATTTTAGTAGTTTCTGCAATCTCCTTAGATGTTTTCTCTGCTTGATGCATGCCAATGATTTGACCCTTCTCAAACAGAATAACATCTTTTCCAAAACCACGGGATGTGACTTTTGACATGATTGTTTAAGAAATGAGAAGCCACTCATTGCATCAGTTGGGGTTAAATAACTTGTTGCCAGCTGAAAGATAATCACCCATGCAGTAACTATCCAATAGGAGGCTCTTACATATTTGCTTAGTTAAATCCAGGTGGTGACTTTTTTTTGGGCAAGGCAATGTGTGTGTGTGTGTCTATATATATATATATATATATATATATATATATATATATATATATATATATATATATATTTCATTTTATTACGGGGACACTATAGTCACCAGAACAACTAGAGCTTATTGTATTTGTTCTGGTAAGTAGAAGCATTCCCTTCAGGCTTTTTGCTGTAAACACTGTCTTTTCAGAGAAAATGCAGTGTTTACATTACAGTCTAGTGATTACTCCACTGGCCACCCCTCAGATGGCTGCCATAGGTGCATTATGGGCTGTGCTACACAGTGAGCAGCACTGCCATTCAGTGTCTTCATCCTCTGTATGCAGACACTGAACTTTCCTCATAGAGATGCATTGATTCAATTAATCTCTATGAGGAGATGCTGAATGGCCAGGGCTGTTTTCGACGTGGGCTGGCTCTGCCCCTGATCTGCCTCCTTGACAGTCTCAGCCAATCCTATGGGAAAACATTGTAATTGGCTCAGATCACCACTTCTGATGATGTCAGCAGACACAGGCAGTTTCAGAGGCAAACAGTGCAGAGGTAGCAGATGCAGACATGAATACAAGTAAGATTCTACTATATTTAGGGAGGCAAGGAGGGGTTGGGGGGGGGGGGTAGATGGTGGCTTTAACACTAAAGGGTTAGGAATACATGTTTGTGTTCCTGACCCTATAGTGCTCCTTTAATTAGTTTGCTTACTACAGAGAGAGAGAGTCAGAATAATCTGTGCGTGTGTTTTTTACTTGTACATAAAATGTATGCTGTGTCTGATCACTCTGCAGCTTTGGGTGTTCTATATAGATAATATTTTACATTGTCCAACCGCCTGTTCCCAAATAATGTATATAGCAGCCCAAAGGTCCTGTGTTGAAAGGTTGAAACTAGCCATTGCTACATACATAGCACCCACTCACGTTGTATGTGCTTCAACCACTCATTCATGCACTAAACCCACAATGCAGTAAGAGCCCTAGCCGCGCTGTCATGTGAAGCACTGGGCAGAACTGAGACAGATTTGGCAGAGAAGCATTTTTACTAATGATACGTTAAAGATATACAAAAAAATGGGGATTACTGCTCCTTTAGTAGACATGTGGTTTGCTTTTATCTTCATCTCCTGATACAGCTAGTTTAATCCTGTAACTATAGCGTGATTTGGGCATTTTGCCAGCACTCACTGTTTGTAAATATTATGCAAAAATAATTACATCAGTGATGGCTTTTATTTGGGGAGGGAAGCAGGGGCGAGATTTTATGTTCATACGACTGTTCTTAATTGACTCACACAGCCTGCATGAAAAAAGTGGTTTAATTTACAAGCAGATGTTAACTTGCTTTAGAAGTTTTTATCTCCTGCTCTGAGAATTAAACTTTAATCACACACAGGAGACAAGAAATTCTATATTAAACAGACTGTGCAATAAAGGAAGTGTAAACATTAGATTACTCTTTACAGGAAGTGTTTTAACCCCTTAAGGACACATGACATGTGTGACATGTCATGATTCCCTTTTATTCCAGAAGTTTGGTCCTTAAGGGGTTAAGAAGACTGTGTAAGTCACATGCAGGGAGGTGTGACTAGGGCTGCATAAAGAAAAGGATTTACCTCCTAAATGGCAGAGAATAGAGCAGTAACACTGCAGGAGCATGATCTTTACACAAAAACTGCTTTATTAGGCTAAAGTTGTTTTGGTGCTGATAGGGTCCCTTTAAGGAGAAGTGGAAATGTATACATTAATAAATTATGAAACAATATTTTTACAGCACCAAATTCATCTAATGAAGTTGATAAAGTGCCAGGAGGCCCCTGGAGGTATTCTTATCTTAAGGGTTTTTTTTTTGTTTTGTTTTTTCATTCTTTATTTTTGATGTGCTTGTCAATGACAACAATAGAATGAATTAATGAATTGACATGCCATGTCAGTTGAAATGTATAGAAAAAGCAGCACATTTTTAAAATTAATTAAAGGAAAATATAAAGGGAAAGAAAGACACAGTGCAGGTTGAGTGGAAAATTGGGGTATTAGGTAAGCAGGCTATTTGCACTGAGAGTAAAAACTATAGAGGTAATAGTAGTGAAGTCGCTAAACTTCAGAATATCACAGTTTAGCAACGAGTAAGAACCCCCAGGAGGTCCCCCCCAGGCAGACTAGACAGGCTATTTTTGAAAGCATTACAAAATACATGAAAATAGACGAAACAACCGTTTAAATAGCGGATTCAGCAGCTTCATTGTTGGGACGTGATGTCAAAGGTAGGTAGACCCTGGCTTAGGTGTGAAATCAGCCTATGCCTTGTGGTGGCCGAATGTAGATTCATGGCAGGAGTCGCAGATGGATAGCTCACTCAAGTGGTAATGTGTGGCATTCAAGTAAGTCCTGTGTGATCAGCTGGTGGTCCCTTGGTGGACCCAAGTTCCAGCGTGTACTGCCGGCTTCACCTTGGGTCTCGATCTTCTTCTTCGCGCCATTCAGGTCCCGATGGGACACGGACTGTTCTTCTTTCACCCCCTAGCTGTCTGGGGACTCGTAGCAGCTGTTAGGTCCTTTGGTGTAGTGGGTCACAGGTGTGCCTTAAGTCTTGCCCGAAAGGACTCGATTAGCCCCTCCAAATGGTGCAGGACATCTGAGACACCTCTATATGGGTCTTGGGTATCTTGGGTACGCTTGAGTGCGCTTGAGGTACGCTTGGGTACGCTTGAGTGCCTGTTGCTTGTATCACGAATATGCCGCGCGCCCCAAGAGTAAAAAGGAAGCCTCCTAAAAGTAGACCGGAATCACCCCCACAGGCCCAAAGGAGGGGGAACGGGCATTAATCAGCATGCAGGTCCTGGGCGGAAAACCTCTGCTTCTCCACTCTCCTGGGTCCACTAGGCCGCCAAGCCAACCCACAGGCCTCCGGTAGTGTGGACACCCAAGGACATCAGAATACAATTGGAATCTCCCCTATCGGTTTAGGATCGCCGGCAGGGCAGCTGGAGTCAACGTTTGGGGTACAATCTGCCAAAATAGCTGGACAATTAAGATTGTGTGCTGGAGCTCAGACCAGATGCGTCTGTCCGGCATGGCAGGCAGGCCCCGCCCCCCTTATCTTAAGGTTTTAAACAGATTATAGTCTAAGTTCCTCCAGCGCCAGTTTCAGCTCCCCTCTGGCGGCATTGGACTTCAGAATTTTTACTTACTGGCAGCGCGAGTGTCGCCCGATTGATTTCTTCACCTGAAATGTTACTGACATGAATAAGGAATTTTAGCAGACACCATTGAATTGCACATGGAACATTAGATCATTCACTTTATTCTTTAATGGGATTTACTGGAGGAACACCCCTAAAGCGTTTTAACATGTGTGATAAGTGTGTCCTCTTTCTTTTTTAGATTTTTCAAAAGTAAAGATTTCAATAGAGATTGACACTTTTATAAATTAACCTGGTTATGCCCCCCAACCCCTCAGCTGTGAATCAGACAACACATCCTGTTACTTCCTGGTTGTGTATCTCAGTGGAGAAAAACTCAAGAGGCAGCAATTGCCCAGAGCACCTGCCTTGCAAAGACTTCTCATTGAGCTGTATTGGGAAGTCTGTGAATGGACAGCCATAGAACATGTGGGCGGGAGAAGAAATGGAGAATTTGCAAGAGATTTGGTGTACATCAAATTAGTCCAATGTGTAACAATGTGAAATTTATTTAGCCATAGGTTTGAATGTTTGGACGTAAATATGACTTTCCTAAAGGTAAGAAACTTTGTTCCTGACAGACAATGCCAAGTGCATGTACTCCCCGTGGTCCTGTTATTAATCTAAGGGTCAAATACAAATGGGTTCCTCAAAAGAAGGTACCCTGCTGAGTTTAATGAGTTCAAAGGAGCATTGATGGTTTCTCTGAGAAGAACTTCATGAAGGACTGTACTCACAGTGCTGAAAAGATATTTGTATATGTTTTAATGAAGGCATGTAACCATCATCCACAGATTTTGACACCGTACCTGATTCAGTAGATTTTCTCGAGACTTGTGTGATGTAAACGTTGTACACGTAATTTTCAACAAAGTTCCTATTGCTAGTGTAGCAATTTAAAGTCCCCAATTCTAGTATAGTAATTTGTCATAAAGATATTTTTTTCCAATAAATATTAGAGAAATCCGAGGTTCTGTTTTAGCCCCATAAGAAGAATGTTACACTCTGCAGTTTTCATCATTCTCTCTATTAAATCAAATATAAATGATAAGTGTTTTTTAAATGTAAATGTAATTTAATACTGTATTTTTGGGTGCTAGTCCTATCCATTTTCAGCTCGGGACTCAACCAGCTTTTCTTTGCAAATCATTACAAAAAAACTATGAGAGGTATAGCAGGGAGCTAATGATGTCACCATGACTGTTCCCTGCGTTTTCATTGCCTTCATTGTCTTTTAATCTGTGCAATATACCGACTTCAAATTCAAATTAAGGTCATAATTGTGAAAGGGCTTTGTGCAAATGCTGATGTAAAAACACAGAATAGATTGCAATCAAAGGTCTCTGATTTTAATATTTTTGGATTAACCTTTAACATGATTAAATATTCTGAAAACAATTTTAATTTTGTAATATATATATATATATATATATAAAATATATTTTTTATATTTTATTTTGTTGAAAAAAAAATAATTTTAAATGTTTATCCAAAATTGGGGGATTGGATTGGGGTTGGATTAGGGTTTTGACTAGGGGTAGCACTTGTGATAATTGTAGTAGAAGTAGCAATTGTGGTAGTAGTTCCAAAAAGGCCTTGTAACAAACACGTTGCATATCAAAAGTGCCTTGATCCTTAAGGGATTAAATAGAAAGAATAGAGAGTTTGTATATGTTTTAACTCAGAACTGCAGAGGTGAGGCCTGTCCTAGCTCTGCACTGTATCAGTTTGTACATGTTAGATGGCCACAATCTCAATTTGTTCTAGGCCTGGATTAAAACTCAGAATCTGAAACTGATCAGTTGATAAGACTTTGTATGATGTCCCTAGATGTGTTCATAGGTGACCACAGGGTGAGAAGAGACAGCTCTCAATTGAATCTGTGTCTTTTGGGCATGCTCAGATCTCTGTGAATGCTCCACATTGCTGAGGAGGTCATACTGATGGAGGTTGCAGAGATTTTTCTTGTCAAACCAAACAATTTAAGCAACCTCCATCTGTCAATTCCACATATTTCTTGCTGCACCACATGAGTAGAATCATCCACACAAAGATTTGCAAGTTTTCATACACAGAAAAAGGCCATCTGTTTGTACTTGTCCTAGGTCAAACGTTACCAACTCGTCTCTGTCACTTCCCTTTAAATAACGGCAACAAATTAATTTTAATGGTGTCTTTAGCATCCTTGCACAGCTCACACTCCTACATGACTTCACAGCCACACTCTGCAATATGTGTAAATTGAAGAGGGAAGGGATGTGAAGTTCTGACTCTGTGAGAAAGGTAATCGGGACTGGGTGGGACCTGTACAGAGAGGCCAACAGTCTGCACAGCATCGCAACACGCACTAAAAGTATATATAAAAATGTAAATTAGCCAAAGCAGGGGGCAAAAAAGCTCAAATAAAATGTGTTAGATTTATCCTATGTCTCCCTGAGCTGTCCTCTTCTTTTACTCGGTGGCTTTCTTGCCCCAAGCAGCTCATCTCTGTCATTGATCTATCAGTGGTGTACTTTCTCAGGAAGTGGTTTTGTGATAACCAGACAGGTGGCTGATGGGATATTTGAAGAACGTGCTAGTGGGTATGCAGCAGAATGTTGCAATACATATTATTTTAAAGATGGCTAAAGATTTGCATATCAAAAAAAAAATCATGATTATGAAGCTGATAACAATTAGATGTGCATAAGTTTTGTTGGTTACCCGCGTGTCCCTTTAAGTGACTTGGCAAGTGTTTTGCAGAATGGGAAAATAAATTGTGAGCATGGTTTGTGTCTATCACTGACTGCCGAGTGACGAGACCTCTCTCCCATGCGGTATGGTGTGAGATATCTGTTAGACTCTAAAGCGGGTATGTGTGACTAGTACAATGATAGATCTCCGTTCTCCAGCCTGCAGGCACAAGGTGAATCCTTCTCCCAAGCTGGATAAGGTGGTGTGGCTTATTTCATAAAAATAAAAATACTTTTTGTTTGTTGTCAACACCACCAGTGACAAAACTTTTTAGTAGTACTGGCTGTATTTCTTCATTGATGATTGTGCTAACTGCAATATACAATTTTTCTCTATATATATGTATAATATTCTCTATATTTGCCCCTGTGTCTTCTGCTGTCGCAAACCTATATAAATATTATTCACTTATTACGTAAAAAGAATGCTCCAAATTCCTAGAGCACTTTAGCTGCTGAGTGTCCCTTCTTTTACACTTCATAAAAATGGCCATTTAAACATAAAATAGCAACTTTTATAAAAGTGCTAACTAAAATGCACCCTCGCAGTTGCCAATCAAACCTTTTATTTTATAGGTATGCTAGGTAAAAGGAGTCAGTCGAGATTGTGGTCCTGCCTTAGCCCAAAGCAGAATGCAATACTTCTCGTCAATTGTCGCGCATGTACTATGCATCTCAATGCATCTCTGTGAGAAGCATTCTGTTAGCCAGGCCATCATCAGTAATGGTAATGATACCGGAGAAACTGACGGAAGCCAAGCACAGAGAGATGGACACAGGTTTCTTCAGGAAGGAAGAGATTCTTTATTGGATCACCGATCGGGACTCAGAGGGACTAGCGTCACCAAAATACAGCAAAGTCTGAGTACTGAATACATAGAGTACATTCCTTATATAGCACTGTAGCTCCTCCCACAATTAACTACACCCACACATACCCTTAACCTATTTAATAAATAGAGTCTAAACTCATCCATCCGGTCTAACCACGTGGCTCATCTGATACAAAGGAGAGGGACGCGTAATTCCAGTTCTTACATTCCTGCACCTGGTCAGTACAGTGATAACAGTATCTTAGCTACGTGTAATTAACTAACTGATACTACAAACACATATACATACATATGCCTTGTGGCAATCTTAGCCTGCTAAACTTGTATTTTACTGGAATTACATCACATTCCCCCCTTTGATGCCTCTGATATTTCACAATTACTTGAGGCATCACTTAACCTTGGTTTGCATATACCTCAGGTTACCATGAACCAGACCAGACTTATCTTATGATGTGAATCTTTTAACACTCATCTTCCTGCATTGGTTCTCCTTGATCTAGAGCCTTATACTTATATATCGCCATTATCTGTGCAGCAGCCTTCCTCTCTGCTATACTTCCTATCAGGCTTTGCACAGACCTAACTACTAAGGGTATAAGACACGGTAGGAGTAGACACAACAGTAAAATCAGTAGGACTCCACCTACCACTGCCTTAAGCCCTCCAAACCACTCATACCAGTTACCAAACCAACTACTTGGATTGTACCCTTTCCATACCTGAGTAGGCACATGCACTAGTTTAACCATATGGCTAGTAAGCTCAGCTATTGCTTGCTCTTCGTCATCTATTTGAAGACAGCAATTGCTCAGGTTAAACTTCCCACATACACCTCCCTCTACTGCCAAAAGGTAATCCAAGGCTAATCTATTTTGGTACACTGCTGTCCTCATCCTGGTATTATGCTTCGCTAGAAGATTGAGTGCTTGTGAGGTCTCATTAGTAATAATCTCAACCACCGCCTGTAATCTTATAATACGGTTGAGCATATAAATTGGGGTTCTATAACCAAAGGTACCATCTTCTGCCTACGTGGCTGGCCCATAATAATCTATGATACGCTGGGGAGGCCATTCATTATCTTCCCAGGTACCTATCTCTAGGGGTCCCCTTTTCTTCCTATGATTCACATCATACACTTTAACACCTAAAGTCTCACCTGTTTCAATCGGTAACAAGAAGAAGGATGGTTTGAGCATACCCAACACACATGCCCCTTCCCAGTCCTGTGGCAACTCCGAATAGGCTTTCTTACCACAGATCCAGTACAAATTTGCTGGGGCTCTCCAGGTAGATGTGATGGATAAATCAAACCACACATCCTTTAAACTGGCATATCTAGCAAACGGGTTAGATGGTTCTGAGACATTTGAAGCCGACCACCAAGTTGTATTCTTTGTATCATCATCATAAGCTTTTTGCCCTAGACAAGTTAATTCTCCTACAGAAGTATTATACATTATTCCTTTCCTTGCTATGCAAACATAACCTATGATGGAGGTCTTTAATCTCCACTCAGATTTACCTCTAACACTCATATGATAATCGGCTTGTGTAGATATTAGTTGGTCAACTGCCTCAGAACCGGACATTACCTCCTTTGCTTCCCAAGGCCATTGGTCTCCCATGTTAGTACCTCCACACACATAGCAGTTGGTAACATTAAGACTACCGGCAATACTTTCAGCTAGGTCAATGAACAGGTTTTTAGCGTTATGGGGGATCTTATTATCTATACTCATCTCTTCATAAAAGGAATGGTATACTTGATGAGTCTGGGAGGATACCGTATCAGTCTCTATTCCTATAAATAATATTGTCCCAGGATCTAAACCCGTCCCGTATATTTGAAACCCAAATAAATTTCCATACTTATCTAAGAACTTGTCGGGGTTATTAATAAGTATATGGACTGGGTTGCATTCCATAGACTTACAATATGGGCTAGTCGGCAACTTAGTCACTATCATGTCTTTATCTACTGTCTGTCCCCAAGTCGCCCACCCCACACAAGACCAATATGGACAAAAGTTATAGTCTTTATTTGGGCATCTAGGACTCACATATTTATTTTTACTACTGGGACAAATATATTTATCATTAGACCCATACGTCCTCTCCCATCTAAGATCCCCACATACATTCCACGGCTTTCTACCACTTGATATCGCCTTACATGCATCAAATAGCAGAACACCCGAAGAATATACGGATTCTAACACCGTCTTATTAATTAGGGTCCCCTGAGGATCTCCATTCCTGAGAGTCAACCAAATTGTACGAGGTTGATACTCTGGACTGAAGCACTTAGGTTCTCCTACTCCTAAATGGCACACACTATAGTCTATATTTAGGTATCTACATCTTGATACCTCTCCTTTACATTCGTATTGTGAATGCCAAATTAGGGTTTGGGAAATATGGTTACCTGTTCTCGTAGTCTTAATGCATACCTCACAGCTAGGAGTGTCGGTACCTCTACCTTCCTGAATATAAAAACACATATAAATAAACACAATCAAAAGCACATCTTTCGCCGTCATCCTCAGTCTTCGTCCGTGCGATGGAACCTCAGCTTCCAGGATGTGAGGGCTGCAGGGAATGGAGTTCTGCTCGTCTTCACAGGTGTCCCTTCGAGACTTTCCTGGCTTATACACTATGTGTTGGTAAGCGGACAGGCTTTATTATGGCCTTCTCACTCACACCTGTAACAATAAAATTTGTAATCCACAATAATTCCTCGTTACTCCGACTGAGTAGTGCGTTTCAACCGGATCTTGCAGGGATTCTCTGGATCTGCTGTAATTTGCCAAGAATCGACTGCTGCTGGTTTAACCCTGGAGTGATGTATCCACGGAGTTACTTCGGCTACTTTTATCGCTGTAGGGGTAGACAAAAGAACAACATAAGGACCTCTCCACTTGGGCCCTAACGGTACATTATTCCACTCTTTAATCCACACTTGGTCTCCTGGATGATAACTATGAACAGGGGGATAAATATTCACAGGTAATCTATCTTGTACCCATTTCTGTACCTCCTCCATAGTCTTACCCAACTCTACAACCTGCTGCCGGGTAATTCCTTCTCCCAACTGACTCAAGTCCCCCCTTAAGTTACCAAGTACGGGAGGTGGTCGCCCATACATGATTTCAAAAGGAGAGAGGCCCATCCTTCTGGTAGGGGTACTGCGGATTCGCAATAAAGCTATGGGTAAGAGAACGTTCCACTTAAGTTGGGTTTCCTGACACATTTTAGCCAACTGGTTCTTTATAGTTCTATTCATTCTCTCTACCTTACCAGAACTCTGGGGTCTATATGCAGTATGAAGCCTCCACTTTATACCAAGCATATGAGTCAGTTGTTGTAGGCACTGATGAACAAAAGCTGGACCATTGTCCGATCCTATAGAACAGGGTAGTCCATATCGGGGTATTATTTCTCGTAGCAGGAATCTTACAACTTCTCCTGCTTTCTCTGTACGAGTAGGACATGCTTCTACCCAGCCTGAATAGGTGCACACAATTACCAACAGGTAACGATGTCCACCCGATTTAGGCATTACTGTAAAGTCTATTTGTAGATCGGACATGGGGAGTCCCCCCATAAACTGGACTCCTGGTGGCTTTACTGGTCCTTGTCTTGCATTATTCTTAGCACACGTTACACATCTGCGTACAATGGCCTGAGTCAAGTTGGACAATCTTGGTATGTAGAAATGTTTCCTGAGAGATTCTTCAGTACTGTCTCTCCCAGAATGTGTCCCGTTGTGATAATTTTGGACAATTTCTACCGCTAGTGATGCTGGTATGACTATTCTTCCATCTTCTAGCTGATACCACTTGTTCTCCAAATACTTTCCCGGTTCAGTCTTTAACCACTCCTCTTCTTGAGCTGTATAAACTGGAGTCCATTGGGACAGTGGAGTTGGTATAAGAGCAGCTATATGCCCCACATACTCCTGTCTTCCTGATTCAGCAGCACGCTTAGCTGCACTATCTGCCATCCGATTTCCCTTGGTTACATCACCATCTCCTCTCAGATGCGCTCGACAATGTATGATACCGACTTCTTTCGGCTCCCACACTGCTTCCAATAGTTGTAGGATTTCAGCTGCGTACTTGATTTCTTTGCCTTCTGAATTCAGTAGTCCTCTTTCTTTATACAAAGCTCCGTGGGCATGAGTGGTTAAAAACGCATACTTAGAGTCCGTATAGATATTTACTCTTAAACCTTCAGCCAATTGTAACGCTCGTGTTAGTGCTATTAATTCTGCCTTTTGTGCTGATGTTCCTTTCGCCAGTGGCCGAGCTTCTATCACCTTGTCTATTGTTGTCACTGCATATCCTGCATAGCGGATCCCTTCTTTCACATAACTACTGCCGTCGGTGTAATATTGAACATCGGGGTTCTGGATGGGAAAATCACGAAGATCTGGTCTACTTGAAAATACTTCATCCATTACTTCCAAACAATCATGTTGACTTTCAGTAGGTTGTGGCAAAAGGGTAGCTGGATTTAAGGTGTTTACAGTCTCTAAATGCACTCTTGGGTTTTCACACAACATTGCTTGATACTTGGTCATACGGCTGTTACTAAACCAATGATTTCCTTTGTAATCCAACAACGTCTGTACTGCATGTGGGACTCGTACATAAAGTTCTTGACCCAGAGTGAGTTTATCGGCTTCAGCTACTAGCAGGGCGGCTGCAGCTACTGCTCTTAGACAAGGTGGAAGTCCGCTGGCCACTGCATCCAGTTGCTTAGACATGTAGGCAACAGGTCTTTGCCATGATCCCAAGTACTGTGTCAATACTCCCACAGCCATTCTTCTTTGCTCATGTACGTATAAGTAGAATGGTCGTGTGTGATCAGGTAGACCTAATGCTGGGGCACTCATCAAAGCCTTCTTCACATCTTCAAATGCCGTTTGCTGTTCTTGGGTCCATAAGAAGGGGTCGTGCTCTGTACCTTTGATGGCTGCGTACAGAGGTTTTGCCAGTATCGCATAGCTGGGAATCCATATCCTACAGAAGCCTGCTGCCCCCAAGAATTCTCGCACTTGTCTTCTATTCTTGGGTATTGGTATTTGGCAGACAGCTTCTTTTCTCTCTGGCCCCATAATCCTTTGACCTTCAGAGATATGGAATCCCAGATACTTGACAGTTGGCAAACACAACTGAGCCTTCTTCCTGGACACCTTGTATCCTGCCTTCCAGAGAATATGTAGTAGATCGTGCGTTGCTTGCTGACATTTTTCTTTTGTAACTGCTGCTATCAACAAGTCATCTACATATTGTAACAATACACATTCTCCTGGGATAGACTCGAAATCCAGTAGATCTTGACTTAGAGCTGAACCAAATAGGGTAGGTGAATTTTTAAACCCTTGGGGCAGTCTTGTCCAAGTCATTTGGCGTTTTGAGCCCGTTACAGCGTTCTCCCATTGGAAAGCGAAAATACATTGGCTTTCTGCGGCAATTCGGAGGCAAAAGAAGGCATCTTTGAGATCTAAGACTGTGAAGTAAGTAGCCCCGCCCGGAATTAAAGCAAGCAGGTTATATGGATTGGGTACAACTGGATGTATGCTAACAACCGCATCATTGACTGCTCTTAAGTCCTGTACAGGTCGATACTCATCTGTACCGGGCTTTTGAACAGGCAGCAATGGGGTGTTCCAGGGGGAAGTACAGAATTTTAGGATACCATACCGTATGAACTTATCCAGATAGGATTGGATGTTCTTCTTAGCCTTCTGCGGAATGTGATATTGTCTTAGGCTCACTGGATAAACCCCATGTTTCAGTTCAATTTTTATTGGTGGAATATTGCGGGCCAGTCCTGGTGGGTTGTTCTCTGCCCAAACTCCTGGTATGTTAAACAATGTCTCATCACTCCTAGGGTTTTGGCTAGTCAACACTGTATAAAGTCGCCACTCTTCTTCCTTTGGTACGGATAAAGTCATAATACCTGAAGGTCCATTAAACTTTAAGGATGTTGTTCCATTTGGTAGGAACGTAATCTGCGCTTGTAATTTTGATAGCATATCACGTCCCAGCAATTGGACTGGACATTCAGGCATATAAAGGAATTGGTGTTTTACTACGTGGCCTCCCAATGTACAGAGTCGACTTTTAAGAACCGGTTTTTCAGCACTTCTTCCAGTTGCTCCTATCACAGTAATAGTCCTTCCAGATGGAGGAGCAACTAGATTAGTCACCACTGAATGTTCAGCACCAGTGTCGATCATGAACGCACTCCTTTTTCCCCCTATTGATACATCGACCATAGGCTCCGCTCGACCAAGGGGGATGGAGCCCGGTCGGTATCAATAGTCCTCCATGACAGTGTCAGCCAATCCTACAAAGTCCCTACCTTCTCTATCGCGGGACCTTTGCGCTGCTGGAATATACCTGTCTTCCCTAACACTTCCTCTGTTCCCATTACTCCCTCTATAACCATTACTCCCTCCGGGGCCTCCTCTACCTCTCGCTCTACCTCTAAAGTTTCCGTAGCCTGCCCTGGGTTGGTCTCTCTCGTACTGCTCTCTTTGCGGACATTCGTTCCTCCAATGCCCTTCTTCCTTGCAATACGCGCATTGATCCCTACTCAAAGGCTCCCTACTCCATCTATTATTGCCTCTATCTGGGCCCCGTTTATCTACGCCTGCGATCGCTACCGCTAGCATATCAGCCTTTTTACGCATCTTGCGCTCTTCCTCTTTCTTACTTTCTGTATCCCTGTTCATATAGACCTTATTTGCTACCTCCATTAGTTGGGTGATGGACATACCTGCAAACCCTTCTAACTTTTGTAGCTTGCGCTTAATATCTCCGTATGCTTGGCTGACAAAGGCGGAGTTAACCATTCGGGAATTGTCTGCGTCTTCCGGATTAAAGGGGGTATACAAGCGGTATGCCTCCAATAATCGGTCATAAAAGACACTGGGCGCTTCATCGCTTTTCTGGATCACCTCAACTGTCTTCGACATGTTAATGGCTTTCTTTCCTCCGGCTTTCATGCCAGCAATTATAGCGTCTCTATAGGCTCTGAGTTGAACCATATCAGCACCATTTACGTTCCAATCGGGATCGGTGTTGGGATAGTGTGTCGCGGCCCATGCTGCTGGATTAGCTTGGTTCAAAGCACGGGCTCTATCCTCTAATGCTTTAATGGCTGCTTGATTTATTCTTGTCCTTTCCTCATTGTTAAATAAAGTCATTAGTAACTGCTGGCAATCAGCCCATGTCGGATTATGCGTCTGTACTATTGAGGTGAACAGATCAGTCATAGCTTGTGGTTTCTCAGTATACGAGGAATTATGGGTCTTCCAGTTTAAAAGATCGGTTGTGGTAAATGGGACATATACGAAGACTGGGTCAGCGTGTGCCATTTGACCTGCGGCATCGATATAAGCTGACCCGGGATTCAGACGAAGAGGCATCTGATAGTGCTTTAATTGTTGGGCACCAGTCAACTGTCGGGTTTGGATGGGGCTACGTAGAGAGGCGTCAGTCATGGGTTCCGGTCGGGGAGAGATAGGGTATGGGGATGTGGGAGGTCGGTTTTGGGAAAAGGTCGTAAATAAAACACTTCGAGCCGAGCTAGATGAAGCTTGACCGGAAGTCTGAAGTGGCGCCAAATCAGGATATTCGTTTCTAATGGGGGTGGATTCTGGTTCCGGAAGGGGAGATTTAGTACGAGGGGGGGTGGATCCTGTACTGGAGGAGGAAGCGGAAGTGGATGAGGGTAATGAGGGGAGGGGTGCAGGACTTCCTGCGTTTGCGTCACTTCTTCTTAACGGAAAGTAAGGGGGCGGCAAAGGGATCTCGGACTCAGGGGGCGTGTCCAAAATGGGCCTAACACCAGTCCTAGTGGACGAGCAAGTCCTAGCTACCATGAGGCGACACTGCTCCTCGTGGCATGTCTGGAGCCATTTTGGCGAGTCATTTACGGCCTGTCTCCAACAGTCAATATAAGGAAACTGGCCGTAAAGTTCAGGCCTACCCGATACAGCCACGTGTAAGCGCTGTACCAGAGTTGGATCCAAACTGCCACGTGGCGGCCATGCCGCAACCAAAGTAGGCCACTCCCTAGTACACAAAGTGACCAAACGTACAGGAGACATCTTTACCCCAAAATCACAAACTTTGAATCCCTTTTTAAAATTCTTAACCATACATCCTAAGGGATCCGGAATCGTTGACTGCGACGCACCCATACTTAACAATGGAACGTCGTCGACAACGAATACTATACACGCGTACTATTCAACAGTCACACCCGTTTCCTCTGGCAACAGCACCACGTGGTACGGTTACCAAGTGAAACGTACACAATAACAATAAACACTCAGGGAATTCCCGTACACACACAGCTGTTACACCAGTCACTATATAATCAATATTATGCCCTTTGGCGTAACTATACAGTCACCCACGCTATAATTCTCTATATACGAATTACCCGTCTATAACACACCCCAGTAACATCGTCTTTTACAAATAGCGGTTACAGTACGGTTAGCATAGGTCAAAGCACAAGTTAAGGTCACAATACAATTATTAGTGGTTATGGTGTTAAACATGCAATGGACGACAATGATTAGTACTTATTATATAATGTCAGTAAATATACAGGGTTATGGTACCGTGCACTATAATACAGCAACACACTATTAACACTCTCGCTAGACGGCTGAGCTCGCGCTATCTAACAAGATATACACTTTACTAAAACAATCGTTAACACATTTACAATTCCCAACTAAACTATTGGCCAGTACCTTGAATGGACTACCTAAAACTATATACACCCGTTTTGGTTAGCCACACTGCCCAATCACCACATATATAGCGAGCTAGAGAACCGAATTTACACAGGCGCCTCTTAGTCGCACTATCAAAAGTCTAGTGGGTTCCAAATTTACACGCCTTCCCACTTAGCCCAGATAGGATGAGAACTAGCGAACCGAATTTACACAGGCGCCGCTTAGTCTCCCGGTCCCTCCGACCTAGCGAACGTAATATACACCCTAGAACGCTAGTCTAGACAAGACACCGGTGTCCGGCTAGGGCTATCTTACACCTGGACCCCGCCTGACTAACCAAATCAAACGGTCTGACTAAAGAGCGTTCGATCGAGCGGTGCGCCTTCGCTCCTTCCCTCCGACAGAGGGGGCAGATACAGATTCAAAAACCCCTTTGGGCCTACCGCACAATCGGTATACCCCTAGCGGGTCCTGCCGTCTAAAACAGCAGTTATCTTACCTCCTCGTTCCTGAACCTGAGTTCACACTCATCGACGGGGACACCCCAGCACTTCTTACGTAGAGGCCGATGATCTCCTGGACAACAGACCAGTGGCGCCGAGACGAAGGGAGGTCCACGCGGAAGTTCAGGGGTGCAGCCGTAGAGAACGTGGGCAAAGATAGACCGTCTCACGCCTCTGCCTCTCAGCTACCGTTGAACGATGAGCTTCCCGGCCAATGCACCAAATGATACCGGAGAAACTGACGGAAGCCAAGCACAGAGAGATGGACACAGGTTTCTTCAGGAAGGAAGAGATTCTTTATTGGATCACCGATCGGGACTCAGAGGGACTAGCGTCACCAAAATACAGCAAAGTCTGAGTACTGAATACATAGAGTACATTCCTTATATAGCACTGTAGCTCCTCCCACAATTAACTACACCCACACATACCCTTAACCTATTTAATAAATAGAGTCTAAACTCATCCATCCGGTCTAACCACGTGGCTCATCTGATACAAAGGAGAGGGACGCGTAATTCCAGTTCTTACATTCCTGCACCTGGTCAGTACAGTGATAACAGTATCTTAGCTACGTGTAATTAACTAACTGATACTACAAACACATATACATACATATGCCTTGTGGCAATCTTAGCCTGCTAAACTTGTATTTTACTGGAATTACATCACAGTAATTTTCCAGTGGGTGCATGGGAGCTGCTGTGAACAACCGTCTCGCTGCCTGCTGGATTAGCACTAAGTTAACCTTTTATTTTATAGGTATGAGAGGGGAAAGGGGGTCCATAGAACTAACCAATAGTTCAGCATTATAAATAAACATATTTAGTTATAATGATGGAGTATTCCTTTAACACACATGTATGGCTGTATAAACTGTAGTGAAGAGTCATATTTTCAATTTGTAAAATGAGCCAGAAACCATTTTTTAGGGCCCAGATTGTCAAATTCCTGTCTGCCTAAAATATAAACAGCCTAGATTAGAGCGTAATGGTTTTGCTATCTTCCCCATGGCTTGCCGTGAGGCTGCCAGCTTGCTGTTTATTTCTCAGTAGTGACATGTAAAATTATGATTCATCATCTTATTCCTCTCATTTTACACATACTTGATAATGTATGTGTCTCCGTGGTTATGAAAATGTTAGGGATGATAGTTTGCTTTTTCTTTTAAAATTTTTTTTTTTTTGTAACGAAATAGTGAATTGAAAAAAGTGTTATGAATGCATGACATATAGTTGGAGAATTATTTCGTTAGCAAATTAACCTCTTTACATGTGTTCTGTCATCTAATCTTTTGCTGTTTCCGCATGAGTAGTCCCTTGATGTTGCAAGGAACTTACTTCTACTTTTCAAGCAGACGTCAGTCGTAGGAAAAATTCAATAATGTGTATATTGTCAAGAATTCAAAGTGAATTCACATGGGTAAGCCATTACACAGAGCTCCCAACTGTTCCACTTGTGGTGGGACAGCCCCTATTTTGTGGTCTTGTCCCATCGTCTTTGATTAGACGCATTGTGGTGGGAACTAGGACCATGCACACAGCACTCGAAGTTCTGCACTTCGGCGTCAAGAATGCACCTGCAACTTATACCCTTAATAGAAGCGAATTAGAGATAACCACACACGAGAAGGACTTGTGAATTGTTATAGACAACAAACTATGCAACAATGTGCAATGTCAATCAGCAGTGGCTAAGGTCAGTAAGGTATTGTAATGCATGAAAAACTGCATTAATTCTCGGGATGAGAATATCTTTTTGCCTCTTTAAAAATCGCTGGTAAGACCACGTCTTGAATATGCTGTGCAATTTTGGGTACCTGTTCTAAAGAAGGATATTATGGCACTAGACCGAGTGCAGAGATGGGCTACAAAAATAATAAAAGTAATGGAACATTATAGCTATGAAGAAAGGTTAACAAATTTAAACCTCTTTAGTTGGGGGGCAGGGCCTAACCATCATGGCCGACGAACGCGTTTGCAGTGAGCTCCACCAAAATTCTGCATGGTAGCAACCTATACAACAAGGTGACATCCACAAAACTTACCCAAGCGTGTACCATCCTGCTACTAACAACCGGGGTGCCCTCGGAAACCAGCCTGGAGACACACTCCCCAGTCCGTGGCCAGACACAGCTCCTGCAACCTACTCACCAGATGGGTCCCACGGAGGGAGGAAACTGCCAATCCTCCAGCCTGGGACCACAGGTGTAACACAGCTAACCCGTTCCCCCCCCAACACTCCCATCTGGTCCGTTGTGGGATATCCCGGTCCCCACTAGGGGCAAAGCAAAAACACACTTACAGCAGCACCATGACAGCTCACGTGGCTACAACGAACCTCGTGATACTGTCAAAATGGCCAGCATGACTGAAAAGCAGACAGACGTTTCTAGCCGCTTTTGATGAGATCTATGTGGCTTTCTGGGCTCAAATTGAATCCTGAGCAGCACAGAAACCAGAGCCCGCAACTCCAAACACACAGCCTAAGACAGGTGACTCTGCAACAGGGCCTGCATCTGAGCCAGGGAATAATACGGCGCATGGCGCGCACCACTCCGTAACCTCTGCTGCACAACCTGGCAACGCTAATGTCTGGCCGCATGCTCTTCTTCTGAGTTGGGCACTCACCTGCAGATACCTCTCCTCCGTCACCCATACACCCAGGGGGAAGACCGAGTTTCGGAAAAACCTTGGGCCCATGATCCTGATGATTGTATCAATGGACATGTGGCAAGGGCTCCCATTAAGGCCTCGGACTGAAGATGCGTGGTACGCAGGCGACACAAGCCCACAAGACGGCGGCGGCGGAGTACAGAGTGGAGGGCTATTCGACGGCATGGAGCAAACAGCCATCCTGGAAGAGCTCTGCAGACTCACTGCTGCATTTGGGGCCAGTGGGGCATCCCTACACAGCCCGACGGACTGGCTTCCCTCAGTGACAGCACCATCTCACCCTCTGGCATAGGCTGAGTTCACATATGGACATGCTACAAGGCTCATTACCCATGGTTGCAGCTCATTATTATTATAATTTTTATTCTACAAGCAGGCCCTAGAGGTCTATGGGGTATAGTTTAAGTGGATATCTGTGAGCGCCCTACACCGACCGAATGCACATATTATGTTTGTCAAAGGTGAACCAAATACTAACAGTATACTACAAGCTAGATCTTGGGGCTGTAGTCCTCATACGCTTTTAGCATACGCATATATAACCAGTGGTAACCATGCCAGAGCCGGTTTTTACAGCTGGATGTCTGTAGGCCCCCTATATATCCACGGCTGACATTTAATGTCCCCACCTAGTTGCATCTGTTTATATGCTTAAAATGTTCTCTGTTTTTAATTTCTTTGTGTGATCTTCCAAGACATAGTGGGCTAGCCATACTCACACTGGAGTAGTTTGACTTCCACTGATCCAGCTAATTATGCCCGCTTTACTCTTAGACTAGTCTTTCTATACACCACGTGTAAAATGGCTAATATTTTGACATGTTCATGCTCTCGCAATTGTAGACTCCTAGTCTAACATTCTGTATGATTCACTCACCACACTAGGTGTGGTCCAGTAGACCTACTTAGTTTTGAGCCCTTAGGGCAGTTCAACAATGTGTACGCAAGTACCTACCTAGCCTGTATTAATCTTGTTCATAACAAACCGTAAATTTTTTTCATTTAGTCTGATTTTATAATACGAAATGAGGTATTAACAAATGACTGTGAATTACCATGTCATATCTGTGCTTTACACTATGAATACTTTTCCTTTCTGCAACGTTATATATTTACCTCAATAAAAAAGAGATTGACAAATAAACGTCTTTAGTTTAGAAAAACGTCGCCTCAGAGGGGATATGATAACATTATACAAATACATCCGTGACCAATAAAAAAACATTGTGTGGAAATCTATTCACAAACCGGACTTTACATATGACACGAGGTCATGCGTTTAGACTGGAAGAAAGAAGATTTAGTCTAAGGCAAAGGAAAGGTTTTTTTTTTTTACCGTAAGAACAATAAGGATATGGAATTCTCTGCCTGAAGAAGTGGTTTTATCAGAGTCCATACAGATGTTCAAACAGCTACTAGATGCATACTTACAAAAACAGAATATTCAAGGATATAATTTTTCAATGTAGGGTAAATGTTTCTTGATCCACGGATTAATCTGACTGCCATTCTGGGGTCAAGTGGGATTTTTTTTCCTAGTTTGTTGCAAAATTGGAAGGGCTTAAACCTGTTTTTTATTTCCCTTCTTTTGGATCAACAGCAAAAAACAAATGTGAGGAAGGCTGAACTCGATGGACATATGTCTCTTTTCAGCCTATGTAACTCTAGAAGCACTTTTTGCATGGTTCTGTATGTTGGGAGGGCAGCTGTGGGCCAGCTAAAAACAGGCTGAAAGACACCTTCATTGGGTTGGCACGTCCACTTTCTGGACAGGCCCACCAATTTTGGGCATCACCTGTGATGCAGGCTGCCTCCCCCCTAAAGGCCTGCCCTCCCGCCCTGATTCCATACCTTGTAATGTTGGGACACATGTTTTCAGAATGTTAGCGCAATCCCTATAAACTAACAGAATACTTTTTTTAACGTAGAGTCTGTGTTCTACTTTATAATTTTAACTTACAAATTCCACCATGGAAACATCTATGTAAAATGATATTGCTTTGATAGGCACACACTGTAAATTGTAGTTGTGTTGTCTTCTTTGATAACTGGTGAGCGAGACATATCACTGTAGATGTATATAAATGTCTTTAAGAAATACAGAAATTATTCTGATCCAGTTTATGGCCTGGTCTTGTACAGAAAGTGTTTGTGAATGATTGCAGCCTGGAGTGTTACTTGGTGCTGACACAATTGAAAATTGAATATTGACCTTTTTTATGGCACCTTATGTTGTTGATATTTTTCCACAGCAACCAAACTTGCCTCTTTTTGATGACATGCTTGTTGTCACTCTGTAAACACTCTGTAAATGCCCGCAGTGTTATGCACTAAAGTAAGGATTCAAGGTGAACTCAAATTGAAGTCAGCTTTGCTAATTTCGCCTTAAATTTGAAATTCACTTTGAATTCACTTTCTATTCTCACTTCAGTAAACATAGTTCCAGTGTTGAGTAGAAATATTGGCAAATCCACCTGTTAGGTTGAAATTTCATTTACAAGTCAAATCGTTGAATATCATTGTAAGGAAGCCTGGAAGTTTGTAATGGCATACAGAGATGGTTTTCTTAAATATATGATTATCTTTTATTATAGAAGTGTAGTTTCTCTAGAAACCTGCTGTTTCTTTGGTCCACTTAAGGGGACACTGTAGTCACCAAAACAATGTTTGCTTAATAAAGCAGTTTTGGTATAAAGATCATGTCCCTGCAGTCTCACTGCTCAATTCTCTGTCATTTAGGAGTTAGTTATGTTTATCTGTTTATGCAGCCTTAGTCGCACCTCCCTGCATGTGACTCACACAGCCTTCCTAAACACTTCCTGTTAAGAGTCATCTAATGTTTAAACTTCCTTTATTGCAATTTCTGTTATTTAGAATTTTTTATCCCCTGCTGTGTTAATAGCTTGCTAGACCCTGCATGAGCCTCCTGTATGTGATTAAAGTTGAATTTACAGAGCAAGAGATAAAAACTGTTAAAGTAAGTTACATCTGATTGAAAAGGAAACCATTTTGCGTTCATGCAGGCTGTGTCACTTATAGCCAGAGGAGGTGTTGTTATGGCTGCATAAACAGAAACACAAATGTTTTAACTGCTAAATGGCAGTGAATTTAGCATTGAAACTTTAGAGGCATGATTTATAAACTAAAATTGCTTCATTGAACTAAAGTATGGTGATTATACTGTCTCTTTAACTCTCGAGACATTGCTGGGTTTTAAAGGAACCTTTCTCTTTTTTTTAAGTATGATACAGATAATGCATAAAAAAAATGCATTTGCTGCAAATCCCCAGGCTGTGCATCTTCTACAGTGAGCTCTCACTAAACCAGGAGGTAATTCAGCTAAACATGATGCCCAGTTAACTTTCCATAGCATTTGTATTGTGTACAATATCCATTTATTTTTCCATTGCAGGATCTCCAGGAGTTGAAGTGTCACAATCTTTACTCATGGCCATTATACAGCTCCATAAGGAAACTATTGATTTGGGACATATGTCCAACTTGTGGGTAATGTCTTCCCATACAACTGGGCACTAGTGCATGCTTTCAGTCAGTCACCCCATAAGTTGGCCGTGGCTGTTTGTTGCATGAAACAGAAAAATGCAAAACAAACTAAAATACATTTTATAAAAATCCTTTAAAATACAAGATGCTATAGCACCACTATTGATACACAATGGATTTGTGCAGTAATGAAAATTACTAGCAGATCACTATTTGATTAATAAATTACTACTAAAGTAAGTACTAATAAGTAGTTGCAAACAGGTGGGTTTTTACTGCCCCTTTCACATGCTGTACAACTTGGAATTAAAATGAATTATATTGAAATGTTTTTGACAACATACATAACACTTTGAAAGTGCAACATATGTTATTGCACTATAGGCACTATAGTCACCAGAACAACTATAGCTTGTTGTATTTGTTCTGGTGAGTATAATCAGAGTATAAAACAGTTAACACTATTTTTTTTAAAAAGACATTAGAGCCTAGTTATACCTTCACTGGCCACTATTTAGAGTGCTGCTACAGGTGCATCGTGGGACTAAGCTGCACAGTGTGCAGCACTGGCCTTCAGTGTCTCCACCCTCAGAGATGATTTTTGGAAAGGGCTGTGTTTGGTTTTACCCCTGAGCTGCCTCCTTGACAAGCTCAGCCTATCGAAAGCATTGTGATTGGCTCAGATCATCACTTTAGATGATGTCAGCCAAGGAACGCAGATCGGGGACAGAGCAGACAGCAGCAGACAGCAGCAGACTGGAATAAAAGTAAGATTTTACTATATTTAGGGAGGCTATGGGGGGCTTGATGGTGTTTTTAACACTATAGGGTCAGGAATGCATGTTTGTGTTCCTGACCCTATAGTGTTCCTTTAATTAAACAAGAAAATCAGGCATTTTATTGGCCACATAAGTGACTTAGCACTTCATAGAAACATTTTTTTTATTTTTTTTTGCTATTCTCACTTGGAACAGCTGGGAGCATTCCAAGGTCGGTCTCAGTCTTTTTGACAACTGAATTCTGCAGTTTTGGACCATTCTTCTAACTAAAACTCTGTTAAACTGGATGTAGACGAAAATAAACATTTTGAGAGGTTTTACAAAAACCAGGGCTCTCACAAAACGCACTCACAGCCTGACCCACTTTGCAGCCACACTGACAAAGTGAAAATAACACTTCTGCATTATCAAGTGTGAATCTGTCTATCCCTGGATGACATCGATGGGCTCAGAGCCCAGGCGCCTGGTAATTTTACTTCTCATTGCACTGGGGCACATCACTAATAGTTCCATGATAGTTAATTGTACTTAGAGTGACTCTAAGTTTGTACAAAATAGATCCATGTTCAGAAACACAACTAAACCATCCCTTCCAAGGACTGGTCATTACCACGTTCAAAAAAATACAATTAATCAATTCTGAAACAGAAGACGGTAGAATTGCCAGAAGATGGCAGGTAATTGGTTGGTTTGCAGTTTCATGACTGAAAGCAGAAAAAGATTCACTTTCTCTGCTGAATTTGAGAAATACATCAATTCAGCTGCTCTCCCTGGAGAACATACTTTTTGTCTTAGTTATCATGAAATATCAAAGTCTGATTAATTGTTTGGTGGATTCAATATATTTCTAAAGTATCTCGTGTGTGCTGTATTTCATTTTAGGTGCAGTGTTAAAACTGATTATTTTTATGTGGGCATCCATAGGAGTCAGATAACTCAGTTTTGTTTTTTACTTTACATTTATTTCAGAATTGATATCAGAAAGTGAATTAATTATTACAATGTATTTTCCTGGAAATGAGAAGGAAATTGCATATTTTAGAATGAGCAAGATAAATAGCTGAGAATATTTCCATTACAGGCACCAGGCTGGGCCTTATGTATTCAGGGGGAGATTTAAAGGAACACTATAGTGACAGGAATACAAACACATTTTCGTGTTACTATAGCTGTGAAAACATAGTTTAGGTTTCCAGCCCTCCTGTCAGCAAAGTAAAAGGTGACTTTACTCACCTTTATTCCAGTGCCGCGTCGGTGTCCTCACGTCTGGACCCACCCCTACTCCGCCTCCTTGGCTGAGATCATCATACTTGATGATGTCAGCCAATCCAATGCTTTTCCATAGGAATGAATTGAGAGGATATTGCACATGCACGGCAAAACACCACACTGCACCAATCAGCATCTGCTCATAGAGATGAATTGAATCAATGCATCTCTATAGGAAAATTCAGTGTCTCCATGCAGAGCATGGAGACGCTGAATGCCAGTGCTGCACATTGTAAAGCACTGACACAGGAAGCACCTATAGTGGCCGTCTGAGTGACTGTCACTACATGTGTTCCTAGGCAGTAATGTAAACACTAAGAAATGATCCCAAGGCACACCACGGTTATGCACATAAAAAGAGTATTTATTCATGCATAGAAAATACAACCAGATATCATTATATCAGAGAGAAATTGCATAGTATAGTGCTAAACCAGTATATAGTACCAAAACCACAATGTAAGTAAAGTGCTAAATGCAAAAACACATTAAAAAGGTATACTGACCAAGAGCAGGAGAAATGAAACCGCAACGTTTCAGCTGTGAAGCCTTCCTCTGGGGGACCTCTCACTGACTGACCTATATATCCTATAGGTGAAAACCAAATAACCTAAGAGCGATCAGCTGCATAAAGGGAGAAACTTCCAAATCATACAATGTTGTGTGAAAGCACCTGTATCAGACCGGGAGTTACTTCCAGGTTTGATGACGTCATTACATATTACCATTTTTCAGTAGAGCTCTTCCTGTAATTTTATGTTAGTAATGTAAAAACTGCCTTTTCTCTGAAGTGTTTACATTAAAAAGCCTGCAGGAACATACTACACACATCACAACATCTACATTAAGTGTCTATATTGTCCCTTTAACCCCTTAAGGACCAAACTTCTGGAATAAAAGGGAATCATGACATGTCACACATGTCATGTGTCCTTAAGGAGTTAAAGGAGCACTATAGTGCCAGAAAAAAAAAAAAGTTTTCCTGGCACTATAGGGTCATTAGGTCCCCCCCACCCTCAGGGCCCCCCTCCCGCTGGGTGAAGGGGTTAAAACCCCTTCAGCCACTTACCTTTCTCCAGCGCCAGGTTCTCTCTGTGCTGGGGAACTCTCTAACCCTGCCGACGTCAGATCCGAATGCGCATGTGCGGTAAGAGCCGCGCGCGCGCATTCAAACAGCCCATATGAAAGCATTACTCAATGCTTTCCTATAGATGTCCCAGTGAGAAGCGCGGAATCGCCTCTAGCGACTGTCTTTGAGACAGCCACTAGGGGCTGGATTAACCCTCAGTTTAAACACAGCCACTAGAGGCGGGATTAACCCTCAGTGTAAACATAGCAGTTTCTCTGATGATTATCTGCACATTAATGGCTGCCGATAAGCCATTAACCACTCTGACGTGATCACAATCTCACCATTCCAGTCGTGTTTGACACTGCTTTTTAACATTACCAGATTGGTGAAAAAGGGCCCTTTACCTTTAGTTAAACATTCATTTTTACTCAACACAATCCTGTGAAAGGAATTATAGATGCATTAACAGGATCATTGAAACAGCGAAATCAACATATGAAATTACTTGAAAAGAACTTGAAAACACATTTCTGACAAAAAAATGACTTCTAAGTACTAGCCCATAAACAGAATTAACATCACAGATATCTCATGATACCTGATAATGTGTTCAAGCAACGTTAACTAGTGATTTCTCTTGAATCAATTAGACAAATTAAAGGATAGATAGCACTGTAACTAAAATATCATATGGCGAGAGGAAATGAGCAATCTCTGATTTGGTTCAATGTATACAAAGACCAAGATTAGTAAATAAGTGATTTTAGCAGAAAACACCAGTTTTTCCTAAAAAAAGCTATTGAGGATATTTGAAATAGAAGATGAGTATATACTAATCTTTTTATTAAAGGAACACTCCAAACACCATAACCACTACAGTGTATATATTTAGTTGACGTCATATAATTTATCAGCTAGATTTGCTTCAATGTAGATTAAAGTGATACTTAAAGCACCAAAACAACTATAGCTTAGTGAAGCTACATACATATAGTATATAGATCATGCCTCTGCAGTCTCACTGCTCAATTATCTGCCATTTAATAGTGTGTTTACTTTATAAGTTCTTATCTACTGCTTTGTTAATTGAACTTTAATGGTTACTATAATAGGAGGCTCCTGTAGGCTCTAGCAGGCTGTTAAAGCATGAGATAAGAAATTATAAATTAAACACACTGTGCCATTAAATATGTTTAAACATTTCATCTCTCTTTACAGGAAGTGTGTAAGGAGGCTGCGTAATTCACATGCAGGTAGGTGTGGCTAGGACTGCATAAACAAACTGATTTTACTTCTAAGTGGCAGAATTTGAGGAATGAGACTCCAGGGGCATTATCTGTACACCAAAACTGCTTCATTAAGCTAAAACTGTTTTGGTGCTTAGAATGTCCCTTTAATGATTTCTTGATATAGACTGCAAGCCCTTAAGAACGGGGCCCCCAATCCTTCTGTACCAGTGCATAGCTAAGTGTATGTTTATGAAATATCTGTTAAACATTATCGTGTGGGTATCATGTTCTATAGTACAGCACTGCTGAATCTGCTTTTGCTCTATAAATCTACATAATAGTAATATTTATAATAATTAATCAATTGCAACAAGAAGTGAGTGCTCCCGAGAGTGCAGCTTTTTAATAATAATAATAATAATAATAATAATAATAATAATAATACACAATAACTTGTAATTACAAGTGAGCAAATGCTACATTAAAACATTATGCTCCATAGGCTTTTTACTTCATCCTTTTTTAAAACCTATTACTCCCACCTTGTGCAGTTATATGCTAGTGTTTATACTGGAAGCTTACTTAAATGTATCCCCTTGCTTGGCGTCTCCTGATTGGCTTGCTATCATATTGGTCCAATGACTCTCCTTGCCGAAAAGAGAATACTTGGCATGTATAATGACAGTCTATTGAGAATATCCCTGGAGGTTATGTGGCTTACACTAATTAATTAAAATATGGGCTAGGTTTAAAGAACACTATAGTCACCAAAAGAACTTTAGATTAATGAAGCAGTTTCGGTATGAAGATCATGCCACTGCAGTTTCACTGCTTAATTCACTACCATTTAGGAGTTAAACAACTTTGTTTATGCAGCCCTATGCACACCTCCCTGCATGTAACTTATGCAGCCAAACACTTCCTGTAAAGAGTCATCTAATGTTTACACTTTCTTTATTGTAAATTCTGTTTCATTTGGAATTCTTATCTCCTGCTTTCTTTATAGCTTGCTGGACTTTACAGGAGCCTCCTGTATGTGATTAAAGTTTAATTTACAGAGCAGGAGATAAAAAAAAATTAAGGTAAATTACATCTGGTTGAAAATGAAACCTTTTAAGCCTTTCTGCACCACAGGGACTGGGGGCTTTGATGGACAGGGAAGCTATAGTGCCAGGAAAATGAGTTTGTTTCCCTTAAGCTGAAGTTGTTTAGGTGATATAGTATCGCTTTAATGTAAAAACCACCTAGGGGGAAAGACCAGATAATCAAGTAAAAATATCAAAGCCAGGAACTTGCCACAAATAAAAGGATAGGAGAGACAAGTCAAATAGTCAGGGCTGGGAGAAAATAGAGTAATTTGATAAACAAAGCAAGTGAAACAGAATAGGGATTGTCATGCAAGCTGGGTCCTGACCGAACACTCTACAATACAATGCAGGCAGAAGACATAAAATGTGGCCTGAATCAGCAGTCCTGAACAGCTGGTAACTAATTAATTAACGGATAATTCCAAGGATGGCACAGAAATGACGTAAGTGCAACTGTGAAGGAGTAAAAATTATTTAAATAAGTGTCTCGGCACGTCAATACAATCTCAAGCCCCAGATGCCATAAATGACAGCAGCCAGGGCTGGATTTTCAACTAAGTGCCTGTAGGCATGGAATTCTCCAGTGCCCCTACCATCTCCCAAAACATAACATTTATCTGATGCTTTCTCCATTATTTTGAGGAGAGAGCCATGTCCTTCTCTACCTCCCTCTAGAATTAAAAAAAAAATGCAATAGTTATTAAGAAAAAATAAAAATGTGATCACAATATATCAAAATATTAAAAAGCAAGAAAAAAATGCACATTTGTAGTCAAGGTAAGCAGGGCTGGCCTGGCCCACCGGGATACTAGGAAATTTCCGGGTGGGCCGTTGGCACCTGGGGCCGGACAGACAGCTGTCTGTGCTGGCGGCCGCAGGGGGGAGCTGGCTCCTGGCTGTTCTGGCGGCCACAGAGGGAGCCGGCTGTGCTGGCTCTGCTCCCCCGCGCGCTACTTAATGAGACCGGGGCCAGAATATGACGTCAGTCTGTCAGTGTGAGTGTATGTGTGTGTCTGTGTCATGGTGTGTGTCTGTCTGTCATGGTGTGTGTCTGTCTGTCATGGTGTGAGTGTGTGTCATGGTGTGTGTGTGTTTCTGTCATGGTGTGTCTGTGTGTCATGATATGTGTGTGTGTGTCTGTGTCGTGCGTGTGTGTGTGTGTGTCTGTCATGGTATGTGTGTGTCTGTCAAGGTGTGTTTGTGTCTGTCATAGTGTCTGTCTGTCATGGTCTATGTGTCTGTGTCATGGTCTGTATGTGTGTGTATGTCATGGGGTGTGTGTGTGTCATCTGTTATGGTGTATGTGTGGTCTGTGTGTGTTTAAAAATAGTGTTTTTACTCACCTTTTTTTCCCTACGCCGTGCGGCAGGGCTGGCATAGATTTTTTTTTTTTTCAGGACTGCTTTGTATCCCCAGTCCGGCCCTGAAAGTAAGTAGCAAAAAACAAGGCACAAGAAAGGACTGAGAAAGGACAACAGCTCAAATAGCCTGCCCTTCGGTGGGTCCCCGCTCAGATCCCAAGCTGGTTTTAGCAAATTTTGTGCCACTACAAAAAGAACCAGGCCATTTGCATATCAGACTGATCTCACCCTAAAGAATCCAAAATGCAAGCTGACTCTCTCTGCACGAGAGATACAGCAAGCACAAATGATCGTTTCAACCATGTTAGGCATTGATCAGTGAGGTATAGCCGATATCTCTCTAGGCACTGTGAGCAAGGGGTCCATGTCTGGATTACCCTTTAAACTTAGGGAAAGCAAAAAACAAGGTCAGTACCAGTTGCAAACATGTACCTGTAGGCGGATGCTTTCTCTGTTTGCTAGCAAATCTGAGCCCTGACTTTACCTGAATCCTGATCCCTGATCCCTGAAGTTACCAGGAGTTGCAAGGCAAACAGATCGCTTTCAACCTGTTGCAGTTATTTGGTTGTGTCTATAAGTCTTCTTACCCAATACCTACATCCAAACATGGGATTGTCAGCCATGCCGGTGTCTATTGTCCCCATGATTGACAGCATACATAACTAACTGTCCTGGACCAGCTTTGCAATAACAATTTTGACATTCTAGATTGTACTGTAAAACTTACAAAAACATATAATTTACCTGCAAGCTGTCTGAGCCCGCTGATAAATGTAATCAACAAACATCTGCATTACAAAAGCGATTCCTCATAGTACGAAGCCAGACATTCTGTGCTATTGGGAATTACTTTATCACAGTGATTCGTGTGAAATAGGTCTACAATTAAAACTCCCATGCTTTATTTACCCTTGTTTACAGCCCTTGGTTAAAACATGAAGAATTCTGTCATCGGCGAGAAATAGCGTTAGCTTTACTTGATCTATGTGTCGCGGAACTAAGTCAGTAGGAACCACGAAACCAGCTGTATTCCTCTCCAATTTATATGCCAGGTCTATTTGTTCTTGTATATTTTTGATACGGAAGACACCTGGTAATTGGTTGTTGTGCAGCTGGCTGATTGTTAACAGCAGGAGGGAAATGCTCTGTAGTGATAAGGCAGATCGCCAGATGTTTTGTAACCTGTACAGAAAGCGCCACTTGCTGAAATGGCGCAAACGCATCCATGAAAAATCGCACATGTCAACATACATATGTATTAAAGTTGATGTATGCATATTTCACGTATGCATTGTGTTTTGAATGTAATGCTCTGACAAGAATAGTGATTGAAAGAAAAAAATACGACAAATTGTAGAAAAATATATCTTCAAATTCTAAACCTATAATAACCTGTGTAATTCTTTAACACTTTAAACCTGGAACATTTCGGCACTTATTATTAATGTAAAGAGGCCCTGATAATTCAAAAAAATAAATAAGTGTGCCAGTTATGGCACGCTGCTAATAAGAACTGAATGAATTGAGTGTGATGCAGTGGGCGCTGAGCAATAAGTAGGGAATAAGGCAGGGTTATCACTGTTAATTTCGGAGTGCAAAAAAGAGTAAAGCTTGTTTTTGGAAACAAGTAAATAGAACATGCTTTAGCTGGTTTTGTGTTTGTAATTGACTGTGTTAGTGTGTAAAGAGCTGCTAACCTATTTTTATGTCATTTACAGGCCTTCCAACTGTCCTGATTTTAGTGGGCAGTCCCTATTTTGCCGTCTCGTCCAGGGGCGGGCTGGGCCGGGGGGCAGGGAGGCAATTGCCCCCCAGGCCGCCCGAAATTCTTTTAGGACCGGCCGCGGCGGGCCGGCCCTTTAAATGCTGCAGCCGCCTGAGCGCTCTGTAAAGAGCGCTCAGACGGCTGTAGCTGCTTTTCCCTCCCTCCCCTCCCCTGTAGCGTGGCCGAGCTGCTTTCCGGTCCGCGGTCCCGGCCGGAGTGATAGGAAGGTGCACACTGAGTGTGCACTTCCTGTCAGTCCGGCCGGTTACAGGAAACAGAAACTCCTGTTCCGCGCGGAGTTTCTGTTTCCTGTAACCGGCCGGACTGACAGGAAGTGCACACTCAGTGTGCACCTTCCTATCACTCCGGCCGGGCACCGCGGACCTGAAAGCAGCTCGGCCACGCTACAGGGAGGGGGTAAGAAGAGGGAAGGGGGGGGGATAAGGGAAGGGGGGGGGATAAGAAGAGGGGAGGGGGGAATAAGAAGAGGAGAGAGGGGGGAATAAGAAGAGGGGGGGAATAAGAAGAGGGGAGGGGGGGAATAAGAAGAGGGGAGAGGGGGGGAATAAGAAGAGGGGAGGGGGGGATAAGAAGAGGGGAGAGGGGGGAATAAGAAGAGGGGAGAGGGGGGAATAAGAAGAGGGGAGAGGGGGGGAATAAGAAGAGGGGAGGGGGGAATAAGAAGAGGGGAGAGGGGGGATAAGAAGAGGGGAGAGGGGGGATAAGAAGAGGGGAGGGGGGAATAAGAAGAGGGGGGAGGGGGGGAATAAGAAGAGGGGGGAGGGGGGAATAAGTAGAGGGGAGAGGAGGGGGAATAAGAAGAGGGGAGGGGGAATAAGAAGAGGGGAGAGGCGGGGAATAAGAAGAGAGGAGGGGGGAATAAGAAGAGTGGAGAGGGGGGAATAAGAAGAGGGGAGGGGGGAATAAGAAGAGGGGAGAGGGGGGAATAAGAAGAGGGGAGGGGGGAATAAGAAGAGGGGAGGGGGGAATAAGAAGAGGGGAGGGGGGAGTAAGAGGGGAGGTGGGGGAGTAAGAAGAAGAAGGGGGAGTAAGAAGAAGAAGGGGGAGTAAGAAGAAGAAGGGGGAGTAAGAAGAAGGGGGGTGTAAGAAGAAGAAGAATAGGGGTAAGAAGAAGAAGGGGGAGTAAGAAGAAGTAGGAGGGTTAAGAAGCTCTAAGGGACAGAAGGGACAGCTCTATAGGACAGGGGGCAAGACAGGGAGCTCTTTCACACTATGCGCACACACACACAATGCATCCCTATACATACACAGAAACACACAATGCATCCCTATACATACACAGAAACACACAATGCATCCCTATACATACACAGAAACACAACATGCTTCCCTTACACACAGAGAAACACACAATGCATCCATTACACACACACACACAATGCAACCCCCACACAAAGACAATGCATCCTTTGCACACATACACAGAAACAGACAATGCAAACATACACACACTGCTTTTCTTACATACACACAGAAACACAATGCATCTCTTACACTCAATGCATACACATACAGACACATACCTTGCATCCCTTATGCATACAAACACAGATTCACACAATGCATCCCTTACACACAACCAGAAACACAGAATACATCCCTTATACACAAATACACACTGCTTCCACTACACACAAACACACTACATCACCTGCAAAAACTGGTATCCCTATAAACTACATACCATAAGCACACATATTAGATCCTCTACAATAACTCATAACACATCCCCTACACACTCCACTCCCTGTGAGCGAATTCATGGGTGGGTGGAACATATAAGTGGACTTATGAGTGGGCCTTATGGGCATACCCACCGTCAGGCCCTGGGGCCCAGACCTTGAGCTGTGTAAGAGGCCCCCAAAAAATGGAGCTGCTTCTAATTCTCCCAGAACATTGAATTTTGTGACCACAGTTGCAAACAGCCTACAGAGATCCTGTTCTACACCAGACCAGTGGAGCCAAACTGCAGATCATCATCATCCTCATCTAATTGTAAATAGGCAATCTAGTATATTATTAGTGACTAATCTATAATTTACCTCACATTAAAGGGACACTATAGCTTAATGAAGTGGTTGTGGTGTCTATAGCTGGTCCCTGCAGGCTTTTTAATGTAAACACACACTGTGTGCAGCACGGGCGTTAGTTCATATGGCAGATCATATGGGTGGGGCATTGTGATGTCACATGAGGGGGCGGCAAATTTATATTTTGTCTAGGGCGGCAAAAATCCTTGCACCGGCTCTGATCCTGGGCAGGTGCACCAGTCTACTGGTGACCCACAGGAGGGGAGTTCACTGATTGCACTGCACTCTCCTCCTGCCCAGACCCGTCTTGACCGCAGTGCAAGTGCCCTCTGCCCTCTGCCCCTAATTTACAGTGGCTCACACTCACAACAAGCAGTGCCTGGAGCCCTTTGCAGAGACGGAAACAAAGAGGTTCTGCGGCAGCTGGCCGTCCTGCAAGCATTACATTAAACAGCTGTTCCCCATGCAGCCACAGGTGGCATTGTGCTGGGAGACTGTGATTACTATTCACTTCCTCTCAGCCTACAGAGCAGCGCATGGGGGAGAGAGAGGAGGAGGCATGATTTAATCTTACAATAAATCCTTTAAGCAAACCTTTATAAATTTGGGGGGATCAGCTCTGTTTCCACAGTTTATTGGTGTTTACTCTGATGTCTGTATTAATATTGAGGGATGTCTAAGTAGTAACGTCAGTGTGTGTCAGCAGGGCCAGCCGTTGCAGTGGGCAAGCTGTGCTGTCACGCAGGGTGCCATGACAACAGAGGCACCCGGCGGCCAACACAGCTCACAAGTTGGGTACACCAGCATATTTAATTTAAACGATTCGCTGGTGGTCCACTGGTGCGCACCAGCAGTAGGTGCAGTCATATCATATCCTCTCCCTCGTGGTTCCAGCGCTCAGTGAGTCAGAGCACAGGCTCAGAGATTCTCAGCCTGTGCTCTGACAACATTGAAAGTCAGAGCCGTGAAGCAGAACATCAATATCCGTTATAAAACCAGGAAAAGGTGGGCATGGATGGTGAACTGATTTGGTGGCGCAATGGGCCACTTGACTGGTTTTGCCCCCCAGGCCTAAGGCTGCCAGCCCTCCCCTGGTCTCGTCTGTCCCGCCACCCCAAGTTTATTGTCTGTCATCCCTATCCTGGGACTCCAGGGAACTGTCCACAGCTAATACAGTGCAAGTAGGTCATCACACAAAGCTGAAGTTTACCTTCTGTGGGTACCTGCACCCTTTTTTGGGCAAACCCTCCCATTTTGATCACAAGTAGTGATGCATGCAAAACGGCAATGTTTTACTTTGCGAAAGCAAAACGCCAAGGGCACTACACACAGACCACTTAATCTGGAAGAAGTGCTTTTGGTGCCTATTGTATTCCTTTAAGGAGAAAGTGCCCCTAGCAGTTGTCCGTCTAAAAGCCACAAGAGGTGTGTTTTTGGACTAATGCAGTTTCTAAGATATGGCTGTGTTTTCCTCATAATTGTAAGTGTTATCATTTGTCTGGAAACACACTTCAGAAAAAGGTGCCACATCTGTGTTCAAAAAAACACTACAATATTCTGTAGTAATCAGGGTGTTTAGAATGTCCCTTAAAGGTAGATAAAACTTTGTGATGCAGAAAGTTAAAGGAAAAGCCTGGGCACCAGCACAACTGTGTTACCTCTTTAAAAGTATGTATTTTTTTCAAGCTTAAATCTTTGTAGTTTTTATTTAGCACGATGCATTGTAAGCCTGCCTCCTTAGCCATGCCCCCTCATTCCAGAAAAAAATACTTTTTAATTAGTGTAAGTACACATCTCAGCTGTATGTGCTTTAACTGCTGTATACAAAGCATGCATTAGAAGTCATGGACACACAGGCCAATACATAGTAAGGATGTAACTACCTTTCTGTGTGTTGTTTCTCTGACTGTCTGTTGCTTGGTTGTGTGTTTTTTATATACAAGAAGGGATCTTATCATTAAAGGGGTATTTGTTCTGGTGAGTATAGTCAGTCCCCTCAGGCTTTTTGCTGTAAACACTGTTTTTTCAGAGAAAATGCAGTGTTTACATTACAGCCCACGGATGCCTCCACTAGCTACTCTTCAGATGTCTACTAGAGGTGCTTCCTGGGGCAGTGCTACACAGTGTGACTGACTTTCATTGTCTCCACCGTCTGCATGGTGACTCTGAACTTTCTGCATAGAGAAGCATTGATTCAATGTATTTCTATGAGGAGATGCTGATTGGCCAGGGCTGTGTTTGCCTTGTGCTGGTTCTGCCCCTGATCTACCTCCTTGACAAGCTCAGCCAATCCAATATTTTTTATGGGAAAGCATTGTGATTGGCTCAGATAACCACTTCTGATGATGTCAGCAAGGAGGCATATCAGGGGCAGAGCCAGCAGCAGTAGGCTGGAATAAAGGTAGGATTTTACTGTATTTAGGGAAGGAAGGGGTGCCAGGGCGACTAGATGGAGTTTTTAACTAGGTTCAGGAATACATGATTGTGTTCCTGATGGTGCGACTGGACCAGGGTTGATTAAAATTCGATCCAGTATCTCTGCACGGTTTGGAGCACTCAAGCGTACGGTGATGCTATCGAAAAGAAAGCAGACAGTTGCGTGTTGTGGTGACCCGAGGACCAAAGCAGCTGGTGGCACGGACCCTCTGCCGGACAGTCCTGCCAAAAACTCCACGTGACACTCTGCGCATAGAGGGCTAGGCCTTGTTGAGCAAGGTATACACATTTATGTGTTTGTTCAGTTCTTTCAGAAATGCCTCACCAAACATTTTGCCCTGTTGCTGCAGGTCAAGTTCCTTATCGCCCAGATCAGACAATTTAGTGTAAATTCGGAAGAGTGCTGCTCGGCGTCTGTCTGCAGAGAGGGTCACGTTTGTATTGCCCATGAAGCACAAACATCTCTGTGCCCATTTCCTAACATCATGCGCCCAGTCGCTCACGATGCCAGCTGTAAATGTGTCGGCTCTGGCGTAGGCGTTGTCCACCAGGTACATAACTTGTGCTAGGGCTCCAATGGTGTCCAGGAGTTTTTCCTGCGACCCCTTGAATTTCCTTTCAACCCCTTTGCTCGTGTCTCTGCCCCCACAGGCCATAAATGACAACATAAGCTGTTCAAACTCCGGAGTCACATTAATTATGAAGGTTAACAGTAAAGTAATAAAGTAATGCTCTGAAGCATGTGAGTAGATTTTTATTACTTTTACTGTGCTTTACTCTTATTTTATGGTATGCACTATTGTGGTTTTTTTTTTATTTCTCTTTTATATATTCACGGAGGAAAATCCACATCACCTATATCCTAGAGTGGGGACCATGCATTCCTATAGTGTTCCTTTAAATTGTATTAACAACAGATGAAACTTTGCTAGTTAGCACATTATATAATCTGTTTCTGCATGTAGCAAAACATTGGTTGTTTATTTTTCTTAGCCTATTTGTTTTAGGATGTAAAATGCATTGTGAGATAAAGAGCTAAGACAGGATTTCTTTCCCTGAGATATACTTCTTCACAGGCTTGTATCTCGATAAAAAAACAAACCATGATTTCATTTAGTCTCTTTGTGCTCTTTTCTGAGAAAATAGAGAAATAGAGATTATGTTTTTTTATTAGCATTTCTGATGACTGTATCATACTCTTTCTTCTTTGGTACAATAGGAAAAGTTCCCAAATAGAAGGATTTATTATGAATACACAACAATGGCATTCGTGTATCTATTTCTGTTTTTTTAATTCTTTATTTGAAGTGCATTATAAATAATACATAGTACAAAAAAAGTCATATAATCAAAGCTTTCTGCAATGCATATCATATCAGGGTCTTCATTTCTACTGAAAATTCAAAATATAACAAATAGACTGGACATAGTGCCCGAATAAAGAAAAAGCAGTGATGCAAAAAGGCAAAAGAGGAAGTAAGAGGAATACAAGAAGAAGAGGGGGAAAGTGGATATTATTCTGTAGCAGAGGCGGCTCTCTAATTAGGCGGTTTAGGCGGCCGCCTAAGGCCTCGCGCTGGCTGGGGCCTCGCGGCCGCCTAAACCGCCTGTTGGCAGAGTGTGTCAGGTCCTCGGTCAGTGACCGAAGACCTGACACCAGGAGGGGGCCCGGCGGCTTGCCCAGTATGCCGCCGGGTGCGAGGCCCCTCCTTGCTGCCAGGCCGGCCACCGCAGACACTGGTCTGCAGCTCCGCAGTGAGCAGAGCTGCAGACCATGTGACTCGCGAGAATTGGCCAATCAGAGCGTTGCCGCGGGTTACCACGGCAACGCTCTGAATCTCGCGAGATTACACGGTCTGCAGCTCTGTGGAGCTGCAGACCGGGAGCAGGGGCCACCGGACCACCAGGGAAAGGTAGGCTCACCCACCACCATCACCCCCCACCACCATCACCCCCACCACCCTTAGCTTCACCCCCCACCACCATCACCCCCAACACCCTCAGCCTCACCCCCACCACCATCACCCCCACCACCCTCAGCTTCACCCCCACCACCCTCAGCTTCACCCCCCACCACCATCACCCCCAACACCCTCAGCCTCACCCCCACCACCATCACCCCCACCACCCTCAGCTTCACCCCCCCACCACCACCATCACCCCCCACCACCCTCAGCTTCACCCCCCACCATCACCCCCAACACCCTCAGCCTCACCCCCACCACCATCACCCCACCACCCTCAGCTTCACCCCCCCACCACCACCATCACCCCCCACCACCCTCAGCTTCACCCCCCACCATCACCATCACCCCCCACCAACCTCAGCTTCAACCCCCACCACCATCACCCCCACCACCCTCAGCCTCACCCCCACCACCCCACCCTCAGCCTCACCACCACCATCACCCTCACCACCCTCAGCCTCACCCCCACCACCATCACCCCCACCACCCTCAGCTTCACCCCCCACCACCATCAGCCTCACCCCCACCCTCACCATCACCCCCCACCACCCTCAGCCTCACCCCCCACCACCCTCAGCTTCACCCCCCACCACCATCAACCCCACCACCCTCAGCCTCACCCCCACCACCATCACCCCCACCACCCTCAGGTACACCCCCCACCACCACCATCACCCCCACCAACCTCAGCCTCATTCCCCACCACCCTCAGCCTCACCCCCACCACCCTCAGCCTCACCCCACCACCATCACCCCACCCTCAGCCTCACCCCCACCACCATCTCCCCACCCTCAGCCTCACCCCCCACCACCCTCAGCCTCACCACCCACCACCATCACCCCCACCACCCTCACCATCACCCCTCCCTACCATCACCCCCACCACCCTCAGCCTCACCCCCACCACCCTCAGCTACACCCACCACCACCATCAGCTTCACCCCCCCACCACCGTCACCATCACCCCCCACCAACCTCAGCCTCATTCCCCACCACCATCATCCACCATCACCACCCTCAGCCTCACCCCCCACCACCCTCAGCTTAACCCCCACCACCATCACCCCCCACCACCATCACCCCCCACCACCATCACCCCTCACCACCCTCACCATCACCCCTCCCCACCATCACCCCCACCACCCTCAGCCTCACCCCCACCACCCTCAGCCTCACCCCCACCACCCTCAGCTACACCCACCACCACCGTCACCATCACCCCACCACCATCACCCCCCACCACCCTCAGCTTCACCCCCCACCACCCTCAGCTTCACCCCTGCCCACCCTCAGCTTCACCCCTGCCCACCCTCAGCCTCACCCCCACCACCCTCACCATTACCCCTTCACCCTCAGCCTCACCCCCCACCACCCTCAGCCTCACCCCACCCTCAGCTTCACCACCCCTCAGCATCACTCCCCCCACCACCTTCAGCATCACCCCCCTCAGCATTACCCCCCACCACCCTCAGCATCACCACCCTCAGCATAACCCTCCGTCACCACCCTCAGCTTCCCCCCACTCACCATCACCCCCTCCTTCTCACATCACCCCCTTCTCACTCTCACATTACCCCCTCTCACATTACCCCCCCCCACTCTCACATTACGCGCCCCACTCTCACATTACCCCCCTCTCACTCTCACATTACCCCCCTCTCACTCTCACATTACCCCCCTCTCACTCTCACATTACCCCCCTCTCACTCTCACATTACCCCCCTCTCACTCTCACATTAACCCCCTCACTCTCACATTAACCCCCTCACTCTCACATTACCCCCTCTCACTCTCACATTACTATCACCCCCTGCTCCCTCTCACATTACCATCAACCCCCCGCTCCCTTTCACCATCACCGTCCACTCCCTCTCACCATCACACCCCCCGCTCCCTCTCACCATCAGCTACCCCATACACATAGGGTCTCAGACAAAAACACAAACATGCTCACAGAGACATACATTCGCACACACAAGGATACTCTGTCAGACACACTCTCAGGCACATACACAGGTAGACAGTGCGTCAATGTGTATATGTGACACTTTTTTGTTAGTGGGGCCTCATGTTTGCGTTTCGCCTAAGGCCTCATAAAGTCTAGAGCCGCCTCTGTTCTGTAGGGTTTGGAAAACTAAAAGTACCGGAATGGAGACCCATCAGACTACCGGCATGAATATTCCTCTCAGTGTTGCCAGATTTTGTGAAAGTTAGAGTTTCTGACTTTGGCGGTTAACTTATCTAGAAGACAGTTGTCATTGAGTTTGAGTAAAACTTCACCCAAAGTAGGGCCACAAGCCTTGGGACATAGTCCACCTAGCTCCTAGAGTTTCCTTGGTGAACAATTTGTCTTCGGAGGATGAAAGGTCTTTCACGGGCCTCAAGAGCAGGTAGGACCATAGACCATCATAACAGGTCTATGGAAGACCTATAATCCACTCTGGAGCACAACAACTATATATAAATAAATGTGCCTCTGTCTCCACATCATCTCAATTAGAGGTCTTAGTGGACCATTTTAAAGAAATAAAAAATAAGTACAATATAAAATTAAAGGGACACTCTAGGCATCCAGACCACTTCTGCTCATTGGAGTGGTCTGGGTGCCAACTCCCACTACTCTTAACCCTGCAAGTGTAATTATTGCAGTTTTTTTTATAAACTGCAATAATTACATTGCAGGGTTAACTCCACCTCTAGTGGCTGTCTACTAGACAGCCACTAGAGGTCACTTCCTGGGTTCTAGCACAGGAAACCTGTGCTAGAGCGTCGCTGGACGTCCTCACGCTGTGTGAGGACCTCCAGCGTCGCTCAAAACCCCATAGGAAAGCATTTAAATGATTTTTCAATGCTTTCCTATGGGGAGACGTAATGTGCATGCGCGGCATTGCCGCGCATGCGCATTAGGTCCTCTCGGCCGGTGGGCGAGATCAGTCTCGCCCACCGGGCGACGCAATGAAGAGGAGGAGCGTCGAGGAGGCGTTGACAGCGACCAGGGACATCGCCGCTGCCTCAGGTAAGTCACTGAAGGGGTTTTCACTTCAGTAACCGGGGATTGGGGGGTGGGAGGGAGAGGGACCCTCCAGTGCCAGGAAAACGGATCGTTTTCCTGGCACTGAAGTTTCCCTTTAAGGTTTTGTTATATGACTTAAAATATATATAAAATATATATATATATATATATATATATATATATATACATACATACATACATACATACATACATACATACATACATACATACACACACACACACACACACACACACACACACACACACACACACAATATTATAGAGTGGAAAATAAAGAAATTAAGATTTTACATTATTTAAGCGATTCTGTTTTTTCCGTGAAGACTGACCACATTTTTCGTTAATGTAGGTATGTGAGTCTGTTTGCAGATCTTGAGCTAAGACTTTGTGTATGAATTTAAAAAATTGTTGATCTACCACACTAAATGCAAAAAGGACACTTTAACTCAGTCACTACAAAAGGCAACCCAAGTTTCAGCCCTGGAGGGGTCTAAATGCTACAGACATTTAAAAATAGTTTTATTTGCAAACAAGTAACAAAACTCATGTGAATGAAAAATTGTGAACACATACAATTACAAAATGTGGCATGGGCTGCTGTGATGTCACAATTTCATGCAAAGCAATAGTTCAACATGTGTTACAGAGTAATAAAGTATCTTGTGCAACAATAAAATGCTCATAATCAAGCGCATTAACCCCTTCACTACCGAGCACTTTTTGATTCGAAAACATATCAACATTTATTTGAAGCGAGGAAGGTATAGCTAACATATAGATATATCATAACACAGCACATTTGAGTATAGATTGCTTTGCAGGCAAAGTTAATCATTAAAATTATGTAAATATATATATTTTTTTCACTTATTTGTGCATCCTTAAAGGATCACTATAGGGTCAGGAACACAAACATGTATTCCTGACCCTATAGTGTTAAAGCCAGTGTTAAAGTCTGCTTTAATATAAACCATCTAGCATTTTCTCTGAAAAGACAGTGTTTACAGCAAAAAGCCTGAAGGTAATGATTCTACACACCAGAACAAATTCAATAAGCTGTAGTTGTTCTGGTGACTGTACTGTCCCTTTAATAAAAACTGATTTGGGAAATGAAAAGCATCAGAAAGTATAATGTGTCCTTTATCTTGCATTATTTCACACAGGGTCTGAAATAATACTGTAAAGCAAAAATGATATTTTCTCACCTACAGAAGGTGTGACAAAAATAGGTAAATAAATTATAGGAATGTTCAAGGACCCTGAAATTGGTAACAGAATGTAGAAAGAATGTCTGCATTTGAGCATAATGTCCATGTACAGTAACTGCAGTTTGTCACACCAAGGGTGCATAATTAATTGTTGCACTATACAATATTGCAAAATAATGTGATTTGTATATTGCAATGCATAGATGAACTGGCTGCCTTGTAGAGGTGGTATTGTCAATTTTCAAAGTGGTAATTTGATGGTGTGGGTGGTCAGAAGCTGGGACCCCAACAGAGCTATTCTGTAAGGTGTGAGAAGTCTGGAAGTCTGGCTTCAATATAAACATACTCTCTAATTTGCCATATGTCTATGTTCCCTCTTAGATAGGAGGTCCTTTGATATGAATGGCCATTAGCCTTCAATAAAACCATTGTGTCACAGTTTCATATCCCAAAATGAAACCTTAATAATAACTCACAGATTAATAATCGTACTTCATTTTGTTCATATTTAGAATGAGAAACACAGATCCTTCAATTAGAATGTAAATATGGGGATCATCACATAAGTCATTTGGAAGTAATTACAAAGTCTGCTAGATTAGGTCACATGTGAGAAGTGTCGATGGAATGGAAAAAAATATAACAAATTCATAGATGCAATTGTTATTTCTGTGGCAAGCACAGAACAGTAGATATGACCAGAAGTGTATATTTGGAGGGATGTTGGTCTGGAATACAAGGGGTGGTCACTTATAGTTCTATAGATATGCCTGATCTCCAACTCTGGGCCAGGCTTGGAATCCTGAGATGGTTTGGAGGGTATGTATCCAATGATATTGAAATGTGTATTGTACTTGCTTGGGGCCAAAACCTAATTTTGAATTAGCCACCATTTTCCTTGCAGAGACCCCCCGGGCAGACGTTTTACTTTTAAAACATAAGTGAGTAAGTAATTAGGACTTCTGTTATTTTATCCATTTTGTTTTTATCTGTTGTTGGTGTAACTAATTTGATTAAAATCTATATTTTTGTATGCACTGTGACTAATTTTTGCTCATAATAAATATTCCTTTATTAAGTCCTGCCTTTGTCTGATAAAGAATCACGTTACCTGAAGAGACTAATTAGTGTTTTGCAATTGCATAGAAATCGTGCTAAGTTGTATTTGGTGGGTTTTTATTATTACGTTACCTGGGGAGAAAGGTACCCTATTTAGGAATTGTCTTTGTGGTGGCAGCATTAAAATAGTAATATTTATATTATTATGGTTAAGTGTGTGTGGTGTTAAGTGGGATTTTATCATTATTTCCTGTCTAGTGCAGACAAATAGCGAACCTTAACCCTTTCACCGCCAGAAGTCACGCACACTCTTGGAGTAGGGTGTGTTCGTGACAGTTAAGTCATATATTTATAGAATAAAAGTATTTCAAATATAGTAATCTTTATCAATCTCTGGAATGCTAAGGTAATGCTAACAGTGAAATGGTAGAGTCCACTCACTCCTTCTTCTGACTGTATGAATAATATGACCCATTGAAACTTGTTTTACAGTTTAGAAGCAGGGGGTGAGATGACATTTTCAGCAGAGTTGCAGGCCTTATGCCAGTGACTAGTGGCTTTTGGCAAACAAATGTATTCCTCTACAGGATTGTAATCAGTCCTAAAGTGTAACTGATGGTGAATGAGGCTGAATGGACTAAATGTGATAAAAATGTTTATACTTGATTTTGGCAGTGAAGGGGTTAATACACATTGCCAATACTTCCATCCTGGAACTTTCTCGTGAACAAATAAATTATGATACTCATTATTTTTACCCAAAACAGTTTAAATATAATTTATCTTTGTTGTGGTTTGCGCATTTCCCAATTGATCTTCTCTGAGCACAAATCCTGATAACAATAGCTGGTATGTATGGAGCATAGAAAGTAAAGAATTCTAAACACAAATATTACATCGTGTCCACCTGCCACACTTTCACAGCTGAACTTACTTGAAGATTAAGAGTTGGCACCAGAGGCATGCTGGCACCCTAACCACTCAATGTGTTGTAGTGGTTATGGTGCTTTGGGTGTCCCTTTAAGTGACTGCTAATATAATCTTAAACTAGCAATGCTCAGTATTGGCATTCTAGACCTCTCCTACTAATAACTGGATTGGTTGCATACAAATGCCATTAACCCTATTTTTACTAGCCTACTGGTAAAATAAGCACTAATTCAGAGGCAGTAAACCTATGTCACTGCAGCTGTTGTGTACTGTTTTCCTGTGATCCACAGCTAACATTTGGTCTCTGACATTTCAACCATCACAATGATAAATGGTGATATACAAAAAAACTCTGTACCATAACGGAATGTTTGTAATTTGGAAATTCATAGGGAGGGGGGGGGGGGGGGGACATTGAAGAAGATGGCCAGGGTATAAATTACTAAAATATCATGTGCTACACTAAATATAGCTTTATGAAGAGAATGTGGATTTAATAATATCATATGTAATCAATAGGTTTCTTGTTACAAAGGAAAAAAACAACAAGAACATCGTGGAAACTGCAACGTGTGAGTGCACTGACTGGGCTGTTTTGTTTATGCTGGTAGATAAAGCCAATGCTTAGTTGATAGATGCCCATGTAAATATTGTTTTAAATAAATGGCATCCAGTTTACTAAAATAAAAGCTGTAACATTATCCAGGTCTGGCTTTGTTGACTTTTCTTTCTAATATTTAAAGGGGAATTTCATGCACCATAACCACTACAGCTCACTAAAGTACACACAGCCTATCATTGTTGTCAAAAAAAAGTTTATGGATAAAGCAGAAGTTCTCTTTGATTTATCTGACCTGCTGTAAAGGCTGTGTGAAGCTGGTGTGACATAAACCGGGGGAACTGGTGGCACCTAAATATTATATGCAACATAACCAATGCAATAAGCTGTTTTATCCATATAATCTGTATTAGATTTACACTTTCCCTCCCGTATGTGTAAACACACACATATATGACCATATATATTCTGCCTTAGACATACACATATGGTTATTGCAGGGTTGAGAATGCGTCTTGTTTCCTAGTTTGTAAAACTGTAAAGAGCCTCCAACTGAGTTTTTTTGTTGTTTTGGATCAACAGCAACACAAATATGAGAAAGGTTTTTTTTTTAACATATATAACGGTGCAACCATGTAATATGGACATGCCCATTCACATACATACACTGTCCTGTCAAGCTTTTACATACAAATAGGGAATGAGTAACCACGCAGCCTTACAATGAAAAATATAGATGACTTAACTTACAAAGAATAAAAGAGTAGGGTATAGGCGCAAACACACAAAACTAAAATAAAATAAAAAAAATTAAAAATAAAATAGAAATTAAAAAAATTTAATTGCACACTCTAAAGGCAGCACGCCCTAGTAAGAGAACCTTCAACCTACTTAATATAAAATAGACAGACGTAAAGCTGTGCAGAGGGAAGGGGGGGGGGGGGGGGGAAGAGGCGGGGGGAAAGGAACGCTAAAAGCACAGTAAATGTAATATTCAATAAAACCACCTAATTGGGGAATTGTCTTATTAGTGTGAAAGATGTTCTTACCAAGTACACTTTTTTTTTTATTTCATCTGCGCAACCTTACTTTTTACTGTCTATAAATTACTTAACTCCCTGGCAAAACTGACTTTACTAGTCTCATAACCTAAAAAACTCACCCATAAAATTGTGCATTATGGCACCACAGTTTAAATGCCGTTTAGCTGTTTTGGTCTAGATTTTGAAATGCTTTAGAATGTTTAACAATTCATTGAATAACCCTATCAGTGTCTGTAGGCATATCTTCTATTTACTAATAGCCCACAATGAGCCCACCACAAAGAAAATACTAAATAAAATGACTTGCATGGGGGCAATTCAATAAGGAACCATTCTCTCTAGAAAGAACAGAGCTTCCAGTCCTAAGACTGGCTAGTATAGCTCTTTTAAAAAAAAAATTCTATTAAAATGTTTTTAACAGACATGAGAAATGTGACATTTGGCACAAACTGTACAGAAGATCATTCCAATCCTGAAGCGTTATGGTGGGTGTATCATCGTTTGTGACTCCATTACATACCCAATGTTTGCAATCGTTGAGGGAACAATTTATTCTGAAGTTCTACAGGAAAATGTCAGGGTGCACTTCCTTGGGCTAAAGTATAACAGAATCCGAATCATTCAGAAAGCCAACCTACACACATAAGCATATCTACAGCAGAATGCCTGAAGCAGAGAAATTGTTTATGTTTTGGACTCAGCGCGTCAAAGCCCTGACCTAAACCATCCAAAATTCACTGGGGGTCACAATTCCTCCAAGCTGGTCTCTTGACTGACAGATGCATCAAATGTTACTGGTTTAAGGTGCAAACTGTTATTCAGAGCTTTCATACGTATTTCACCACGAAGACAGTGAATTTTGGATGAATCCTTTCACTGTGGACGACTTGGTGCTGCTATCCACAGTGTTTATTAGCTATCACCTGGGACAACTTAAAATACATTTTTGGCTTAGGGGGACTAGACACTAACAGAGTATCTATCTCCCTCTTAGTTTAAGTTGAGCGGCAGTGTACCTTTTTAAATGAAAAGTTAGCATGGCAATGGCAATCACCTGCAATTAGTGGTTTACCAGAAATCCTCCACTTTCAAATAAAGAGTCATGTAGTTGTATAGGGTGATTTTTTCTTTTTTGCAATAGATTGGCAGTGATAGGCTGAGAACGTCCGCTGTTAAACCATTCAAAAATGGATTTACACCTTATGGTAAGATGACACCAAGGGACTCGATGGAGTTGTTTTTACGATAGGAAAGTCCCTTTAAATAATTTGATATACTTAATAGTGATTAATATTTTATTTTCTGACTGTCCTTTCAGTGTGCAAAAGCAGTACTCCAAAGTAAAAGTTGAACACAATATTGGCAAAACAATTCACCACTCTTTATACCTGCTGTCATTTATAACATCAGGAGGTCCATACCTAGTTTCTTGGCAGAGAATCATGGTTATTATGGTCCACTAACAAACTGTATCAACAAGGTTAACCCCCCTTTTTATCACAGAGGTTTCTTAATTTTCTTAGCATCACAATGGATTTACAGGAACAATTATTACTAAAATAAGTAATTTTCAAGCCTCAAACTGATTTGAAAAAAAAAATAAAAAATCTCCATAACCAGTGGAAGATGTTCACTAAGATGTAATAACGTCTTTTAACTCTCGTGTACAGTTTCCCTTAAGATGCAGCACTATGGTAATACATGGGAGGATCATGGGCGGTGTAGTTATAAAAGAGGTGGATATTTATCTATCAATTTAAAGCTATCAGTTGTATAACTATATATGAATTCTGTTGTATTGTTTAGTCCCGAAGGTTGTCTGGAGTCCTTTGGTACTCCATAAGTTGTGGACTACATCTTCACTGATGCTTTGCCAGCATTATCGCTGTAAGAGCGTTATGGGACACCTAGTCCACAATATCTGGAGTGCTGAAGGTTGCCTACCCAAGGGGGGGCACAGCATGATGTAGGGGGGGCCATGGCCCCCTCTGGCCCCCCCCCCTAGCGACGCCACTGCCTACCCTTGGTCTAGAACCTAGGTGAACTGTCACATCTCCAGGATTTACACCATTTAATAAAATCTCGACAATTCCCTTTATATTATGTTAACCTTTTTTCTCTATTTTCTTTTAAATGTGTATCAACAATTTAGTAAATTACATAATAATCCAGTTCAAGCAAGACAACAAAAGGGCAAATAGTGCTAATAAGGAGGAGTAATAGAGTCATTGGGGGTTTTCTCCTCCACTCTATATGCTGGCTTTCTGCTAACTACCAGTTTAAAAAAAGGGCAGAGTTTGTAATAGTGGTTAACAGGGAGCCAATAGAGAGGTACCCATTTGCATTATAAAGAGATGCAGATTTTTATGTTTAATTTACATTTTCAAACCTCTGAAATATAAGGATATATAAACCTATAAAAAAAATCACAGGAAGTAACATTTCCCTTTATTTAGGGATAGACGAGTATAGTGGGATTTGTATTTATACAACCAGTAAGAGTCTTCCTTTCTGACTCCCTTTATCCTAGAATTAACAGGTTCTTTGTTGATCTATGGCACAAATCAACATTTCATTTGTGATGTGGTTAAAGAAACATCAAATTTTACAATTTTATAATGCTGTGCCAACTTTTGCAACTTTGTTTCTATTCTATGCTTAAATCGTGGTTCAATGTAATCTAAACAATTTCTGAACTAAATCCAAACCTAGAATTATGTATTTGTTCAGCAGTATTTCTATGTTTCTCTTTAAGTGCACCCATATATTATATGTAGTTTTTTAAAGAACACAAGTGGCTTTGTTTTAATACCCTATACATATATCTAATACGAATAGAGCGTTAAAAATTGGGGCATTAATGAAAAACTTTTTTTCCCCAGTTTTGCTTATAATAATTTTTACACATTAAGTGCAACTAAATAAAAAAAATACTCAAAATGTATCAAATTAGCAGTCCTGGTTGTTAAATGCTCCATATGTCTAGCACATAAATATTTTTTTGGTATTATTTAATGCTTACCCCATACTAACCCTACCTCTAACCTTATGCTTCAACTAAATCAAACTGTACACCTACTATAAACTTACCCCTAACTCTAACACTACACATCCCTAACCCTACAATAACCCTAACTCAGAGGGATTCCCTCTTCTGCCGTCAGTATTTGTTTCAGCAGAATGATTTCCCAGCTCACACAGTACAGATCTCTCTGTACGGTGTGATTGCAGCATGAGGGGTAAATCTCCCTCTCATGCTGCCCTTGCCAATCACATAGTTGGCACAGCCTGGGGAAAATCTAATAAACACGGCTACTAAATGTGGTTGTTCAGTTTTTGTGATTTAAATGGCTTTAAAGGGTTGTATGCATTTCTTCGTCAATGCTCATTTGTCAGTCTGGGACCACTCAATATGGCCTCGGCTGACAGAGGGGATCTCAATGCATCGATGGATAACTGGTTCCCTTAGTGGGAGCAGGGAGGTAACCATGCTTGCATCAAAATGTAAGGACATTCCATGCAGTAGTAATAGCGTTAGGTCCCACTATTGTAAGGATGACATGAAACGTCCTGACATATTAAGAGGTTAAGGTTTATATACCGAACAGTAAATAGTAAGGAGGTAAAACCAATTTTAAGAGTAAACCAAAATAGCAGGTTTCAATATTCCTGAGGTAGATTTATTTTCCAACTGAACTCTTTTGACTTTAATATAGCAAGTTTAATTTTAAGTTTACCATAGTTGACTGTTTCTTGTAATAAACCTCTTACATTCACTGTCATTTTATTGGAAGGTGTCAGGACATTAGGAATCAAAGGTCACTCCCTATATTTGAAGACTGTGCCATTTGACAAGCTATAAAAACCTATTACTGCCTGCACAGGACCTTGCACACAAATAATATAATATGTGCCTCCTACACATTATGGACCACACCCATTTACTACTACGCATTTTTACCTCACAAATGAAAGCTCCATAAACTGTTATGGTTTTTAGCGTATCGGACAAACCTTCCATCCAGAGGCAGAAACATACGTTTAACACATAGAGCAGTCATACATTTAAAAAGGTTCGGAGATATCAATATGTTTTGTTTGTGTGTGTTTTATGTTTCTATATCCGTGTTATTTTGTTTTATTTCTCCTATTACTGGTAATGGGTACTGTGCTCATTCTCATTGGGGAAATGTCCCTATGAGTTTGGTTGGATCATTGATTCACATTGAGGTAAATATTCCATTTATGCACTGTGCTGGGAAATGTCAGCAAGCATGTAGATTTAAAAATATACAGTACATACACAAATTCTTCTTCCTCTTCGCCCAACATGGAGTCCCGAAATGAACTGAATGACCTCACAGCTACTGATATACAAAACACTGACATGGATACTTACAGGTAAACAGTAACTCTGGTACAAACAGATGCAATCTCACTGTAAAGAAACTGGCACACACAATGACTCCAAAATATACAGACACAAACAGACAAATATATTGACATGCAAACAATGACTCCATCACATACAGACAAAATACACTGATACATATATTGGCATGCAAACAATGACTCAAGTACATACAGACACAAACACACTGACAAAGATGCTGACACAAGCAGTGTCACACATAGTGACACAGATACCCTCTGGTATACACACAATGCCTCTGATACATACATACAAATACACACTTTATAATCTGAATTATAATAAAAACATGTGACTTCTACATTAGATATTTGTAGTATGTCTTTTAGAGAGCAATACAAGTAGTCCTGTTAAAGATTCAAAGTGCTAATTTGCACAGTTAGGTTAAAACTGTATTTCTTCAAATATTTGATTATTTCGGCTATCAGGTTAATTTTAATTATCCTTAAAAAAAGGCATTGTATTTATATCTGCACCAGCAGGGACATGTAGAGTCTGCTACAAAATAGACAATGCCCCAAGTCTTTAGACTTCTAAATTAATCATTCACAGAGATTACTTTCTAAAAAGGAAATTAATGTTTTGAAATCCCATTTGCTCTTAAGTCCAAAGATTTCTCCTGTTAGTTTTGTCTGAAGAGTATGGAATGATGGATTGAGGAAGGGACATCCCATGGGATTGTAAATCTGGTCTGAATGTCCTTTGCAAGGAATCCTAATCTCTTCACTTGTAAACCCTACATCAGCCATAAAGAGGCGCTGCTAAATCTTTAGGGGGTGCAATACATTAAATTTTTTTATGGCTGCCTAACATTGGCAGATCATTATATCTGTCGGCACTCAGCAGATTTATTTTGTGAAAACACCAAACTATTCCCACGACAATTATGAAACTTTTTTTATGAGAAAGAGTTGAGAGTGTCTTTTGGGATGAGGGGGTCATTTGGCAGTCACCGTAAATACTATTTGGAGGACTGTTGCAAACAGACAGAGACTCTAGTGGCTTTGTTTTGCATGTCAGAAATGGTAATCTTGTATGTAATAAAAATGTTGTTTGCCTCACTGTGTTCTGTTGCAATGTAAACACTAATAAAATGTATCCGTAATATTCTCTTACAAGGCTATGTGTGCTCATTATCATAAAGCCACAGACGTTCACACACATGTTAAAGGAACACTATAATCACAAAAACCACTTCACCTCAATATGTCTGGGTGCAGTGGCCTGTCCATTTAACCCGGCAATGTAATACCTTGCAGTGTTTTTGTTTGCAAACTGTAGTGTTTACATTGCGGGATTAACCCCTTAAGACCGCAGCCAAATGTACAAGTTGTGATCCAAAAAAACGTAAACAAAACCTGGCATTTGCGCTATATGTCTGTCCAACCATAATTCACCTCTTTCATATTAAATGCACCCCCCATTATTATATATCATTTTATTCAGGGGAAACGGGGCTTTCGTTTAACATCAAATATTTAGGTATGGAACATAATTTAATATGAAAAAAATATTTAAAAAATGGGAGAAAATAAGAATTTTTTACATTTTTTTAGTTCTACGTGACATTCTAACTGTGAATGTCATAATACTGTTTGCTTTTACTGCAATACAATACACATATTTGTATTCAGCGATGTCTCGCGTGTAAAACAGTACCCCCTATGTACAGGTTTTATGGTGTTTTGGGAAGTTACAGGGTCAAATATAGCGTGTTACATATTTCAGTTTTTTTACATTGAAATTCGCCAGATTGGTTACGTTGCCTTTGAGACCATATGGTAGCCCAGAAATAAGAATTACCCCCATGATGGCATACCATTTGCAAAAGTAGACAACCTAAGGTATTGCAAATTGAGTATGTCCAGTCTTTTTTAGTAGCCACTTGGTCACAAACACTGGCCAAAGTTAGTGTTAATATTTGAAAATGCAAAAAACTAATTTGAACGCAAATTTTGGCCAGTGTTTGTGACTAAGTGGCTACTAAAAAAAACTGAACATACCCTATTTGCAATACCCTGGGTTGTCTACTATTGCAAATGGTATGCCATCATGGGGATAATTTTCATTCCTGGGCTACCATACGGTCTCAAAGGCAACCTGGCGAATTTTAATGTGAAAAAACCAAACGCAAACCTTATATTTGACTCTGTAACTTTTGAAAACACCATAAAACCTGTACATGAGGGGTACTGTTATACTCAGGAGACTTCGCTGAACACAAATATTAGTGTTTCAAAACAGTAAAACGTATCACAACAATTATATCGTCGGTGTAAGTGCCATTTGTGTGTGAAAAATGCAAAAAATGTCACTGTCACTGACGATATCGTCGTTGTAATATATTTTACTGTTTTGAAACACTAATATTTGTGTTCAGCGAAGTCTTCCGAGTAAAACAGTACCCCCCATGTACAGGTTTCATGGTGTTTTGGAAAGTTACAGAGTTAAATATAGTGCTAGACAATGTAATTCCCTGAACTTTTGGCCTCGGTTGGCAGGCAGGTCCTGCAAATTGTAATTAATAAAATGACCTAATTATGTAAAATTATTACATAAATATATGCGTAGAATTATTATATATATATGTGTGTATATATATATGTGTGTATATATATGTATATAATTTTTTTTAATTATTTTTATTTATATATAGGTATATACATAGTGATATATACGTATATACTTATCTATATAGATATATATATTATTTCGTTCTACATGTATTTTGATATCAATATATATATATTAATTTTAAAATACAGTTAGAACGAAATTACGCATGTTTATATATTTTTTATCTATTTTTTTTTCCATAATTTTTTTATTATTTTTTTATTTATTTTTTTAACGTATTTATATATTTATTTATTTTTTATTATATATAAATATATATATAATGAAAATTATATATATATTTAATCAATATCATTGTACGTGTATTTTGATATTAATATATATATATATAATTATGTATATATTAATATTAAAATACACGTAGACAGTGTATGCATATTTATGTGTATGTGTGTATATGTGTGTATATATATACTTAGATCATATATATAATAAATATATATATGATCTAAGTATATATAATTTATTTTTACACTGTTTTAACATTTTTTATTTGTATTTCAGACAGCAGGGGGAGTACCTGTCATTACAGGCACTCCCCCTGCTGGCAATGCCTTGGACGGCTATGCCGTCCATGTGATCGCGGGGTCCTCGCAAGGTCCTCGCGATCACATGGCCCTGGGCGGCTGAAGAGGACGCAGGGGGACTCCCTGGGCTCCCGGGTAAGTCCCCCATACCGCGATCGCCGGCGTGGGATCGCCGGCGACCGGGTAAGTACATAAGATCGCAGGACGTACTATGCCGTCCTGCGGCTTTTAGAGCCACCAAAATAAGGACGGCATAGTACGTCCTGCGGTCTTAAGGGGTTAAGTCCACCTCTAGTGGCTGCTTTACTTACAGACACTAGAGGCACTTCCGCTTTTATGTGACACAAAAGCCCCCACAGGAAATAATTGACTCAATCCTTTCCTATGGGGAAGTTTGAATGCGTGAGCACCAATTGCCGTGCATGCACATTAGGTCCCCAGTTGCGTCGCAAGAAGCAGAGAGGTGAACAACGCCAAGGGAGCCTCAGCATTATAAAATGGTTATCGAAACTTAATTTGAAAAAATATTTTGGCAGCACTTGAAAATGTATCTTGCACAGAATTATTTGTCAGTTTAAGGCACTGCACTCTAATATTGTAATATTTATTAAAGTATTATAGTCTTAAAGGCATAGCACACTTTATTGTTTGTTTCATATTGATATATGTGTTTTGAGCTTTTACACGTTGTAAGGTGCAGCTTAATTATTTTTTTAACTCAATTTTTACTTGTTTCTTTCATACATATGCATGCACATTATGTATGTATGCATTTCCTTTGTGAAAGGATCAATACCTCATAATGCATATTTCCACATTTTGTTTAATCAATAATGATGACTTTTGTGTGTGTGTGTGTGTGTGTGTATATACATATAAAATGAAATGGAAGATAGGGGCACTCCTAGGTCTTTACAATCCAATTAATTCTTTATTTAAATCCATTCAATATTACACGTGAGATCAATATTTCGGCCTTTCTTACGATCAAAATATAAAACCCCCAAAACCAACTTTATATAGGAGACAAGTGACTTACCAATAGGAGAGATCTCCTTACAATTGACAAACCAGACATTGACAAACTGGGAGATGCTTAGTGATGACATGATGATGTTACCATGGACACCCAATGCAATAGAAGAAATCTCCACACCCGATGCTATGTTGATAAAAGAGACAGGTGAGTATATGTGATAATAGAAAGAAACGAGCAAGCATTGCTTATTCAATATATCATTTTACTGTGTACTTTTCTAGAATTTCAAGGTAACTGTTAGATATAAATCAGCTGGAAATAATATTCACTCAGTTTCATGCTGAACGTTAACAACGTTAACAATAATAGGTATTCACCCAAAGTAGAACAAAGGACATTATTTATTAGAACGGTTGATTTTTTTTAGCAGAACGTTGCTGTTTATTCAGTATGTGAATGGGAATGGTACGTGGCCAAATGATTTACTGAGTACACTTTTATGGCTATTCACTAAAGAGAAAGTTCAACGAGAATTAAGAGAATTTCAAATTTAAGGTCAAAATAGCCAAAGTGGGAAAATTCCAGTTCTAAGTAAGCTATACTTCTAGTTCGGCTTCTTTGCCCTTAGATTTGAAATTCACTTTGAATTCTAACTTTACTGAATAACCCTGTATTTTATGTAGGGAATACACTTTTTCCCCCTTTTTTAGCTTGTTTATAATTTATATATACATTTACTTTTTGTTGTATTTTATATAGTTGGGTATTTATGTATTGGGTCCGATAATAAATAGAATATGCAGAAAGTGCAAAAACGTGGTTCTATTTGTTTTTATTTTTATTTTTTTTAATTATTTTTGGTCTGGAGCATAATTATATGGTTTCACATTTCTTAGTTTATTGTATGTATATTCTGTTTTGCTGTGATAGGTATTTGCATTGCTTATATTGTTTGTTGTTCGCTGTGCATGTACTTTAGTCAGTACCATGGACAGTGGCAGCAACATGTTTTTCCATTAGTACTGACTACTAATTATTTATGTGAACTGTTGGAAAGGCAGCATTTTTATATTTATTCTTGTAAGTGCCACATCATATTTTTTTTAATATGTTTTTATTAAGATGTACCTACCTCCTATGATCAGGATTAGAATAACATTGCAAAGAGAGGTGAACAGGCTAGTAAAGGTAGGAAGAATATATAAGAACCCTTCATAAGAAGTGATTGTGAGAGAATGCTGATAAAGGATTAGACAAAGGTGGGGTAGAAGTTGCTAAGTATGTATTATCCCTGCCTGGTACCTCTCCGTTGTATACTGTTGGACCCATTTACCTGACTTGCATCTCCCCAGATTTTCTAAAGCCCACCAAAGTGAGGATTCTGAAATATATAATGTCTAAATAACACATTATACCTACATCCGGTATGCACTACATTTCATAAACATGCATAATGCAGTTATATTAACTCACATAAGCAAACACGCGTTACACATACATCTGCTTTTCAAATAAATTCTGTATGAAGTGAGGGAGGGAAGATTTCCAAAGTGTAAGTGTGCGTGTGCATGTATCTATATGTTTATGTGTATACATACATATGTATAAGTTTAGCTCTGATAATGTACGTCTGAGAATCACAGTATAAAAGTGTCTCTATGTGCATGTGAGTTTCTTTTTTTTTTTTAACAATCTTTATTTATGTCAAAAGAGTTTTAATTTTTGTATTAGAAATAGACTGTATAGACTGTACAAAGAATAAACCACAAAGTAGGTATGCATCACAGTTTGAAAGCAAGAAAGTGTACATATTACACTGCTTACTGCGTACACATTTTGAGAGAAAAATTTGAACTTCTAGAAACAACAAAACAACAAAGTGAAAAAAGAAAAACATCATCTCCTAGACCCACATACCCAAAAATGCCACTGAAAGGAGGTTGGGTGTGCAAACCGAGCACAAGGTTTTTTGCTCACAACACCCGCCCAAGAGGTTCATTCCAAGAGTTAGGCGTCATAAAAAGATGTTGGCAGTAAGGGAAGAGCTATAAGTAAAGAAGATATGTGCCCCATGGCAAGAGTATGGGTGATCTTAGCTGCATGATCTAGCTGAGTAATTTAGTTTTCTTTTACAGTGGGATGTCCAAATGACACAGATTCAGTTGTAGAGCCCTGGTTTCATCAGAAGGTGGGTACATTACCTTCCTAATCATCTGCTGTATTCTCAGTAAAATTATTTCTCTCCAATATCTGTGTCAGCATTTCTGATGACAAAAGAGGCTCCCACCATGTCCCATTGTGCCTTATCATAGAGGGAGAATGGAAGACTACCAATTGCACTAAAAGGCATCAATTTCCCAAGGCCAGGGAAAATTATATATCCTGACTTAATGACCTTTCTAGAACAGGGCTCTAAGTATCAGCTCAGTCACTAGAGCAGGTAGTGTCAAGATTGGGCAAACCACACACACACAGAGTATAGGGAAACAGTAACCAGAATGAATGAATAAAAAGAGAGAATACGTATACCGGACCTTAGAGTGGTCGGGTTAATGTGTGCCCTACATAGGCGAAAAATACAGAGACAAGGACCCCATAGATACTCAAAAACGAAAAAACAAGCCGAAGTCAGGGAAACAGAAAATCAGAATAGTCAAATACAAAGCCAGGTCAGTAACGAGAAAACCAAAACAACTTCACAATAAGCACTTTTGGGCAGAAAAAAACCACGACAGTGCAATGATCTGAGGAAAGAGAGAAGTTTAAATAAGGAGAACAAAAATCTTATTGGACAGCATCATCACCCTGCAACAAATCACACAAAGGGGTGTGACCTGTGAAGGGCAGATGATGTGTCCCAATAATATGACCTGTCACTTTCATACTATAAAAAGCCAGCACCCACAGAGTCCTGTAATTTCCAAGGACTCCTGTAGGTGGCGCAAGGCTGCCAAGAAAATCAGAAAGTCATGCCAGGAGACAGATTATGCAGGGGCGGCTCTGCTCTGCACATGGTGCTTTACTGTGCTTTACAAGGTGTTTACTGTGGCCGGGACGGCGTGGGATCATAAACTTTGTGGCTGCTGCACAGCACCCCATGGAAGCCGCATGTGCCGTGCAGCATACCGAGATATTACAGATAGATACGTGCTCCGTGGGTCAGAGACCAATATGAGCTTGATGACCATGGAGGCCAATTGCTGTAGACTGTGATTGCTGCACATAATTCTGCTGCGCTCCCTTCAACATTTGCAGAAGCTGTCTCATGTTGCTCTGTAGTGGGTCTGCCAGGATTTTGCTTTGGGAAATATCTTTTAGTAGCCGTGGAGCTTTGCCGATATGGAACCAGTCAGCACGGTGGTCCAGTCTTGCTCTTAGTGTTATGTTAATCGTGTTTGTGCAGTTATTCGCAACATCATTTTATGTAAACACTGTGATAATTTTCCTAAAATCTCTTGGTTGTAGTTAGTAAAATTTCCAACTTGATACAAATCTGTTGTGAATTTATCATACACAAGACCAAAACGTTATCCTATCCAACGTGTATTTATTTAGCTTAGTTACGTTGCTTTGTCATAAAACATTATCTATACTTTTTTTTAGGAAAGTGCTGGTGCTATTGTATTAATAGGGATGCAGGTTTGTGACTCTCAGTATACTGCTTGTTGTGCTATTTACTGGTGTTTAATCTTCAAAGTGGCTGATTGCAAATGTTGCACATCTGGTGCATTCAAATAACCGTATGATCCAATAAAATCAAAGGAAACCAACCATGGCAACTACAAAGTCTCAACGACAAAGTCATGTCACTGTAGAAAAGTGTCCTTATAAGCTGTCAAGACTGGATTTATACAGCTGATGCCTTCAGGATCAAGATTATAGAGGCTTTTCATCTCGATACAAATAAGTACTGAAAATGTCAATGAGGGTGGTGAAGATGACAGTTGTCAACTTCCTCAAGCATTAATGCAGGAATGAAAATGCTAATATTTTCATATTAATTTCCACAGAAAAACAAGAAAATGACCATGGATTTGTGATGATAATAAATGATTATTTAAAAATGGAATCTCTGGCCTATATCTAGTAATAGCACAACTTAACCCCTTAAGGACCAAACTTCTGGAATAAAAGGGAATCATGACATGTCACACAAGTCATGTGTCCTTAAGGGGTTAAAGGGACACTCCAGGCACCCAGACCACTTCTGCCCATTGGAGTGGTCTGGGTGCCAACTCTCACTACCCTTAACCCTGCAAGTGTAATTATTGCAATTTTTATTTTTAAAAAACGCAATAATTACCATGCAGGGTTAAGTCCTCCTCTAGTGGCTGTCTCTCAGACAGCCACTAGTGGGTCTTCCATGTTCTTAGCACATGAAAAGTGTTTTAAACTACGCTGGGCGTCCTCACGCTATGCATGAGGACCTCCAGCATCGCCGGAATCCCCATAGGAAAGCATTGAATAATGCTTTCCTATGGGGGAGGTCTAATGCCGCGCATGCTTATTAGGTCTCCTTTGCCGGCTGACGTCGGCGAGGGAGGAGCGTGGGCATAGCCTGAACCAGCACAGAGGGACATCGGCGATGGTGGTAGGGAGAGGGGCACTGCAGGATCCTGCAGTGCCAGGAAAACTGAAGGGACTGGAGAGTCCCTTTAAGAAAAAAACTATATATTATCTCAAACATTTAAATGTTTACTCCAACATCCCTGGCCACTTCAGCTTTTAGAGGTGGTCATGGTGGTAGGAATCTGTCTGCTGAAATGCTGCAGATATATAGATATTTAAACTTTCGTGCTGGGTGGCTAGCTTCACCCCCCCAGACATGTGACTTAGGCAGACCTCTGTTCTGGACTGACAAATGTCAATTCTGTGCAAATATTATGTGTGGTGTCAGTGCTCACTGTGCTCTGGTGACAGATGTCATCAGCTTCTACTCTTGCAGACAGTGCTGGGGTTGTTCCACCAATGAGACACTTCAATGCCATTCCCGACCTCTGACCTCTCAGTCTCTCTGGCCTCTCTATATTTATATCCTCAATTGTTTTATTGTAAATCCCCTCTCTCTCTCTCTTGATTGGGCAACGGAGAGGGAAGGAGTGACGTCAGACATGGCTTTGAAACTCTCGAGGAGTGCATCGCCCAGTGTTGGATTCCAGGGAACTTTTTTTTTTTTTTTACAGATTAGGGGGCTTAAAGAGCAAAGGGGGCAGGGTCAGTAATGCCCAAAATATGCTGAGTTGAAATGAATACTTGAAATGGTGAAACATCGACAATATCATTTTACTCTGGAGATGTGACTACTTCAGTGTATATCAGTTGATCTGCTCAAAATGTAATTTAGCAAAAGACCGTTCCCATTGACTAATTTCGAAACTTATTTATTGAGATTTAAAAACATTGTTTGTTTTTTTCCCTGTGAATCTTTATAAGCATCCATAAATAACAAAAATGCTGATGTTTTTAAAAAATAAGGAAATTACGATAGATTCAAGGGAAGGATGTGGACTCAAACTAGAGTGGTATGCACTAGGGTGGTATGCTTGAATTTGGCTTGCCTTGGAATCTGGATTTGGACATAACTTGGATGTTTGGAATTGAGTTGAAGGCAGGACTTCAGTGAAGCATGGCGTTGTGTACACTTTTGTTGATTCATAGGGCTGGGTATACCTGGGAGCTTGCCATACAGAGTCAATAAAGATATATAGTCTGGAGAAAGCAGCACTTCCTGTAGTGATTGGGGATGGGCAGTTGGGGAAAAAACATTAATGCTTACTGGAAAGCAGACTAGATGTAACATGCTAAATGTCCAGGTGGAACCCCAAGACGCCGCGCTAGGCAACTGAATGGCAGATCTTAAATGTAAAATAAATAAAATAAATAGTTTTGCAACTCAGGTAACTGACATGAGTGACACGTTTGTAACAATCTTTATATTATACCATTTATTTCTGCCTAGATCTCTGATCATATTCGGTTTTTGAAGCAACTTGTCTTGTCTATGCTCTCTCACTGTTTCATTTAAGAAGAAAGCACATGCTAATAAGTTATTGTCAGCTGCGTGCTGAGTTTCTGCCCATAGAATGTAACAGTTTGGTTCTGGAAGCAATCCAGAATAAAACTGTATCTGTGACTGATGTTAGAATTCAGATTTTAGATGTTTTGAATAATGTAAAAAAAATTGTAAATAAAAACATTTTCGGAGAGTGTCATTTTATACAAGGAAAGCGAAGCCACAGTGTTGTTAATGCTTGAGGTCAGGACTTCAGGATCAGACAATTATACGAAGATCAGGTTACGTGACATCAGGCTTGCATAATAGACTTACAGGAACACAGTATCTAATGTACCGGAATACAAGTCTGCAGATATCAAGTTTGCATGATGTCAGTATTTCAACAAGAAAGTTCTCATACAAGGAAGCCAAGAATTCTAATATTATATAATATTGTACACCTGGTTAATAGGATAGATGTAATATATATTATATATATAATGTATATATAAAATGGAGTGCATTGGCTTTGTGGTAGACTTATGCAGTGTTCCATCATATACTATAACTAAATGAGCATTATTTTGACCTAATTCAGGTGGTGTTAAAAAAAATATATATAAACTTTTGTGAGCTTTGAAGTTTAGTGTTTAGTGATGGAGTGAGTACGCTGGATCTTCTATATTATATATAAATGCTATGCATCTCCTGCATATCTCACATGTCTGGCTTCTGGTGACTGATCCTTCTGAATTATAGTCCATGCTTTGGTTAAAAAAAACAAAAACTTTGTTTAAAACAGTGTCCATCTGCAGAAATGCAATATGAATTCTGATGCACAATGCCTACCTGTACGCATTAGCAGGTCAAGCTGGCAACTCTAGGATAGTTATGGAAACACGATTTCTCGAGTTTCTATGTCTGAGAAGGACCCCTCAAAGTCCAACGTGAGATTTGCAGTTTACAACCATGTCCATTGCTAAAGGTATCTTTATGATTGCAGAAATTCAGTGTAATTCAGGTAATTTACATTTCCTGCCTGGAAGTCCCAGCATAGCTTGAGTTTAACATGCAAACATATATAACACATACTGTGCATACACAGGCGCAGGTGGGTGTCTAGATCCTTTGATCTCCCCCGCCGGCCCATGGAGAGCCGGCCCAAAGATCTCTGTCACTGGCCCAAAGGTCCTTCGTTAGAGGAGAGAGAGGGCGGGGGACCCGGAGGTAGGAGGAGGGACCTGGGATTGTGTGTATGTACTCAGAAGTCTGTCTGTGTGTTCTCTGCAGTCAGTGTGTGTATTCAGCAGTCGGTGTATGCGTGTATTCAGCAGTCGGTGTGTGCGTGTATTCAGCAGTCGGTGTGTGCGTGTATTCAGCAGTCGGTGTGTGCGTGTATTCAGCAGTCGGTGTGTGCGTGTATTCAGCAGTTGGTGTGTGCGTGTATTCAGCAGTCGGTGGGTGCGTGTATTCAGCAGTCGGTGGGTGCGTGTATTCAGCAGTCGGTGGGTGCGTGTATTCAGCAGTCGGTGGGTGCGTGTATTCAGCAGTCGGTGGGTGCGTGTATTCAGCAGTCGGTGGGTGCGTGTATTCAGCAGTCTGTGTGAATTGCATTTGTTGATGGTACCAATAAATATAAGCTTCATTTTATCGATAATTTACATTTTTATTCCTGTGAGTTGTTGTGTAGGTAGGACCCTAGTGCACTGCTTTGCCCAGGGGCCCATAATGCTGTTAAGATGGCACTGAGCCTGAAGGGAATTACTATACACACCAGAACAAATGCTATAAGATGTAGTTGTTCTGGTGACTATAGTGTCCCATTCATGACACACTTGTGCTGAATTCCCTGGTGATTTGTCTCCAATCTCTGGAATTCCTGGTCAAGCGAATAACCTTGCTATTTTTTTTTAATAGAAGCTTGTTCTTTTGTTTACTAAGGACGGCATGTTGCTATATCTTGCAAAGAAACAGAGTATAAGCTTTGGAATGCATAGACAGAGAAGCCTTTCTCTGTTTGTAATAGAATACTGCTTGAGTTTGTAATAGAAAAGTGCTTTTACCAGGAGCAATATGGGAGCAATGACTTGTATACTGAGTGTTAATGTTGCAAATTGCTCTTTGCAATGGGCTTTCAAATGTTGCGAAATATGGTGTCATTAAAGAAATGGAAACACTTATATAAGCGCTCCATCTCTTCTGAAGTCAGGAAAATGTAACCTTTATTTAATATGTTCAAATAATATTTTAATATAGAACAAAAATAATCAAAATGACTCTATTGAAACATTGCAACACGTAGAACTATACAATTCTGCCGCAGACTATAAATTATAGTGCATTAGTTCCATCTGTAAATTGGTAGGCAGAGTGTGCGATGTGCAGGCCATGTCAAAAGTTACAACCCCACTGCAATCAGCAAGTGCAAAGATTAAACTCAATCAGCCACCATCTACTGCCTGTGGCTATTGATAGAAAAGCAGTCAGTGTAGTTTTAATGTAGAAAGGAGCGCTGATTTTGGTACAGATGATATATCTCTATTATAATTCTTCTGTATATAAATGTGCACAATTTGAATATTTTTGTTGGAGCATTTGCAAGAATGATGCTAATGGGGAGCAAGAATATGTTTCTTTGCTATAAATGATGTTCTCTTTCTGCGTAGCCCGATTCTTGTGATTTCATTGATCCTTGTGGTGACCTTTTTATTGTATATTTGACAGTCTTGCAGTTATCTATAGACTTAATAAATTACTGTTAACTCTAGATTTACCAGACGCTGAAGTGTTGAGAAGTCTGGTGCGATTTGTATCCGCCTTGAGTGCAACTGTCAAAGCCCTACACTGCTCCCTCTGTCCCCATTCCCACGGAATTAACATAGACTGTCTATCTTTAATGAACCAGTGCTGCCTGGAATATTGACCGTTGGACTTTCTGATTATGCTTTTTGGATTTGCCCTGTGTTATTACACCTGGATATGGCATCATCTCTTACTTCATTCTGAATTCCAATATACAACTCTGACAGCAACATATCTAAAAAAAAAAGTATCAAAACAGGAGTGCATCATAGTACACAACTGCACTTACGCAAGTATTTCTCTTTGGTTTCTAGTGAAACACATATATACATATTCTGTTTTCACAAGCTATACTATGTGTGACAGATTCCATTTACCCAGGGATGTCAGTTATGTTGTTATTTTTCACTTCCCTCCCAAAGAATAGAAAAACCTGCAGGCTTTCAAAAGTTCTATAGCGTTGAGTCTGAGGTCAGTTCTACACTTTAGATTTTAGAAGAATTTTAGCTAGCATCCTAAGGTAGCCGTTTGTGTATTTGCATGTCCTGGTTAGGTTTAAAAATACTTACATATGCACGTTTGAGACCATCTGTACGCAAGACGCCCCCATGCCGCATGCCATATCACTCCTGTACCGGCTACTGAACACACCGCAAGGAGGCACCCGACCTCCCTACTTCACCAGATACTGGGAAAGAGACCTCGGGCATCCGCTGACCCAAGACCAATGGACCACAGCATTCACGATGACACACAAAACCTCCATAAGCACTAGATTCCACTAGATTCCACTAGATTTTATATCGGGATATAAAATGATATCGCACTGGTATAAAACACCGGAGAAACTCGCTTCTATATATGACACGAGCGCACCGGCATGTTGGAGATGCGGAACTGAACTGGGCACACTCTACCACATTTGGTGGACATGCCCGCGGATCAAACCTTTCTGGCATGATATCCATCAGGTAGTTAAGACGCTCACGGACAATGCCGTAGATCTCACACCAGAACACTACCTACTACACCTGACACCTCTACAGCCCCCTGCCTACAAAAAACAATCACCCCGTATCTGGTAAATGCAGCATGCAGCCTGATCCCAACATTCTGGAAAAAACCCACGACACCAACCCTGACGGACTGGATAACAAGGGTAGAAGCCATAAGGACCATAGAGGAAATGATCTTGACAGCAAAAGGAAGACCCCAGACATACCTGACGACGTGGTTCCACTGGCTACAATGGCTCACCACTAGACAAAACCCGGGACCACACCCGCGAAGGATGGACAACGAAGGGTGAGGGCCCCCAGACTTAGGGACACGCACGCCTGGGGACAGGGCACATGAGGACCGAGGCAGCGATGCCCGAAGACCTGCAACGAGACCACATATAACAGGCTGCGCCGAGGGGGGGCCTGGGCGCTGGCGGGACGCAGGGGCTCGGACGCCCAGAGGAGACCCCTCCCCTAAACCCTACCCCCTCAGGAACATGACATACTCCCCCCACAGAACACGAAGACAGAACAAACACAGACACGCCACCACTGACCCATGCGATACCACACAACACACCAGACCTCCTCCTACTGTCCTAACCTCCACTAGCCACAAGTGACAACACCACACCCAAGTAGAGAGATGGAGGGAGGACACCCAAAAAACCGCCCCGACCCAACCACTACGACACGCAGTTAACCCAACTGACCCCAACCCGGAGACAGCCTCGAATAGAGAGAAACAACACAAGGGCCCCACGAAACGGGTTCTGACCACAGACACACCCACAAGGCAACCAGTAGAGACATACCGCTTTACACCTCTACGAAACACGACCTAGGTACATAATATAGCACTCTAACATCGGCTCTCTGACTCCCTCTGGAATGCACGCAGCACCGATCACTATGCAGTATACCATAAACCAACATCACCATAGCGACGACACCCCATGAGCCCACACACACCCAAAGTACTTGTGAAAGGTACAATGCAAAACGATACAAAATGTCTACCTCAAAAATCACAGGGATAATACGTTATAAGCCTCTGCGTAGGCTAAGATTGCAAAGCTACAGATGTAACAAATACGCATCTCAAACCATCTATCAATCCTACCACACTATCCCTGCGTGGGTAAACTGTTCTCTAACAAATGTTAAGCAATGCCCTCCCTTAACTAGGTCGCAACCTCTACGAAATATGTAATAAGCCTCCTCTTGTTTGATTGATGTTATATGCCTCTGCGTAGGCACCGATGCACCGTTTTTTCAAACCTGTTACATGTCTTCTAACACTTCGCATACGAAATAAAAAAAAATACATATGAAGGCGTGTTTACTTTTACTTTCGCCTACATGCAGTGATTTTGAAGTTGACATTTCAACAAAGAATACGGTCACTTAGGGCTCACTGCTGCCTGCTTTGACTTTGTCACCACCATTCACAGGGCACTTTGTGTGGAGTGGTAGTGTCACTGAGTGATGGAAAAATTGGGTTATGTGCAGATTGTTGTGTTTTTGAATATTTGTCACGCTGAATGGTTTCAGACCTTGTTAGAAAATGTAATATCAGACAAAGAGAATCCAAGGAAACAGAATATTTTATAACCCTGATTGATAACTGGATTTAATTTGTGAAGATGCACCGAGTCTTGATTGCTGAGAGTCCAGCCAACTGAATCTAAACGTGACTTGGTAACCGTGCAACATCCCAGCAGGCAGAACACAATGCTACAGTTAAAAGATATCCACCTGAGACTGGACATCACATATTAAAGAGGTTAGCTCACTCCATTTATCATCTTACAGGTTCCACATATTTTCATATTTCATATTTTGTAAGAAAAAACAGTTTTCACATTTTTCTTATTGGAAGAGAGCCGGGTATTTGCACAACATGGATAATGTTGCCTGTTTAAAATTAGTTATCTTGAATAGTAGCTGCTCTTTATAAGAACCACATAGCTTCACATGTCCTCATGCTGACAGCTGTGTGCAGTTTCTTAGTATTGGGGGCGCTGAGCATGTGGGGTAAATCAGGACTTTATATCAACCCATACATATACATTGAAAGGTAAACCCTATGCCACCTTACATATTATCTTCAACAGCAATCAGTGCTGGATTTAGAATCTGCTGGACCTGGTGCTGACCATTATGATTGGCTTAATTACAGAAACATATAGACAGAAATCTCTAAACAGCCATACATCTCAAGTGTCTCTGGTGGAGGTGGTGCTTGAGGGACACTTGTATTTTAAGCTTACACATACTCCATGTCATTCTCTCTTCTTCCATTTCTCAGCCCAGTTTATCTGTCATCTAACAAGCAGAAGCACTCTCATCTCCTCTCCCTCACTAATCACAAACACAGAATCCTCTCTCCTTGGGACTCACTTGGCTTGTCCACCATTCTCCTTCCCTTCTTACTACTGGTATGCAGCCCAAGTGAGAGACATGGATGGATGTAGTAAGTGTAGCAGAAGCGAGGCATTCCACATTGAAACATGACGACAGGAGGATGTTGGGTTGTTAGAAAGATAGAAGTAGCAAGAGCATTTGCACAATTCACAAAGTAAGCTTTAAAGGGGCACTCCAGGCAACAAAACAACTTGATCTAAATTAAATTGTTATGGTGCCAGAAGGCCCCTCTGTGCATTCTTACTTTGAGGGGTTAAACTGAAGTTGCCTCCAGCGTTGGTCTCGGCTCCAGCCAGGCAGCATTCGGCTGTGCAGGGGCTCCGCTGATTGGCTGAGAGCGGTCACCTTATGCGTAAAATCTGTGACTCCCAATCAGGGGCGGATCCAGACCCTTTAAAGAAACAGTCCAGGCACAATAACCACTACACTACCATGGTGATTATGGTGCCAGGAGTGCCGTAGCTCCCTCCCAGAGTAAATAATCAAACCTTTTAAGAACAGTTTGACAATTTACCTGGGGAGTGCGAGGATAGGGGCTGTAGTAGGGGATAGGGCCTCTAGTAATGTGTGTGTGTGTGTGTGTGAGTAGTGTGTGTGTGTGAGGGGTGCAGTATGTGTGTGTGAGGGATGCAGGGTATGTATGTAAGGCAGTGTGTGTGAGGGGTGCAGTATGTGTGTGCGGGGTGCTGTACGTGTGCGAAGAGTGCAGTGTGTGTATGTGAGACATTGTGTGTACGGAGGTACAGTGGGAGCACTGTGTGTAGGAGGGGCAGTGTGTGTATGTGTGAGGGGTGTAGTGTGTGCAGTGGGAGCACTGTGTGTTTGTGTATGGGAGTGCAGTGGGGGCAGTGTGTGTATAGGGGTGCAGTGTGTGTGTGTGGGGGTGTCAATAGGGGTACAGTGGAGGCAGTATGTGGGGGAGGAGCGTGTGCATGGGGCACAGTGGGGGCAGTGTATGTATGGGGATGCAGTGTGTGTATGGGGGTATGTGTGTGTGTTTGAGGGTGCAGTGCGTTTATGGGGAAGACGTGTGTGTATGGGTGTGTGTATGGGAGTACAGAGGGGGCAGTGTGTGTATGGGGAGAATGTGTTTATGGGGGTACAGTAGGGACAGTGTGTGTATGGGGGTGCAGTGGGGGCAGTGTACGTTTAGGGGGATGTGTGGGCATGGGGGAGAAGTGTGTGTATGGTGGTACAGTGAGGTAGTATGTGTATGGGGGGGCAGTGTGTGTATGGGGGCAGTGTGTGGTAGGGCAGTGTGTGTATGGGGGGCTTTTGGGGCGGTGTGTATGTAGTTGGGGGAGGGGGCTGATTAAAACAAATAAATGTTTTGTTTTTTTATTCCCCCTCCCTTCTTACCTTTGCCCAGGGAGGGGGGATATCTATTGTGAAGCCCTGGTGGTCTGGTGGAGAATCCCTGGTGTTTCTAGTGGGGAGTGAACTCTAGCCTGCAGCTCCTAGAGTTCATGGCGTTGGGGGAGCCGTGACTCGCGCTGGAGGCATATTCAGGGTTAAACCATTCAAAAACAATTTAGTGCCTGGTACCATTTAGTTGAAGTTGTTATGGTGTCTTTTAATGCCTAAATTGCCACCTTTGAGTCAATAATTATACTCAATGCACAAAAATATTGTTCCCCTGCATACCTCTACATTCCCATTCTCCATTCCATCAGCACAATATTTTAGAGCAAGAGCACGTAAATAGTGGGGGTAAAAACGTTATATATAATACCCTTTTAACATTGGGCTACAGCTCCACTAGCCCCTATGTTAATCAGGCCCTGACAGCAATATGCTATGTGCATGGGGTACACCTGTTCTGAAAGGGTTGCCAGTCATCCCAGCTTGTACGTGATCCAGTATCACAAAACTCCACTCTGATGCCTTCCTTTCCATCTCCGTGGCATTCCCACAATGATAGACGGCATGCACATAGTATCAAAGTTAACAGAAGGAGTCTGGGCTCTGTATGGAAACAGTAATCATTAGTTTCTCAATATCTTCATAGCGATTACAAGAACACAGAGTTACTATATAACGCATTGTAGTGTGATAGACTAACATACAGTGCTAGGTAGGCCACATAAACATACCTTAAATATTGCCAGTAAGCTTGTAACAGTTTTATGCCACACATTCAAGATAAGTCCGTATATAGAGGTGTGCACTAAAGCTAAGTTCAATAACATTTCATGATGTGATCTTTAATTAATGCGGATTGGAAGTGTGTGATTACAAATCAAAATAGGTTTCATCATTAACTAAAAAGTCACAAGAGAAATCAGCCATAGCCTAAGGGATGCTTAGTATTCAAGGCATAGATGTACTGTCTACACTGCATTGATGTTTCTGAATGTGTACAGGTTGATAAAGACCTTCATTGGGTGCTGGCCTATTAAACCCCCACCAATAAATTCTCTTCTATCCAGAACATTGTGGTAGGCATGTAACATCTCTCACAACCTAGAAGTGTGATTTTAATAAATTAGAACCTCAAACTAACCTAAACAAAAATATATTTTTTACATTCACTTGCATTCACAAATTAATGGAATGTAAAGAAAATAAAACATCATATATACTGCACATTGTGTTTGGGGAAGTGCTAGAAAGTGTAAAGATATTAATTAAAAATATATTAAGTGGGGGGGGGGCGGAGCTTGCAACCAACAGGGTAGGATGCCATCTCGGCCAGCTCCTCGCAACTAGCCCAATTTATACCCACAATCTAAGGCATCTTGCCCCAACCAACCACCCAACCTGACTGACCTGCCTCACGGAGTGATCCGGCACCCACCGATGCCATTCTTTCAGCCGCCCAAGCAGTCTAAAGCAAAAAGCAGGCCTGGGGCCTACTGCGCACCACAAGCCTACAACCTGCGCGATTTCCTAGCGATCAGAACCGCGGAAATCAGCCTGTACAGACCGGACACCTTGCCCCCACGACAAACCCTGATGCCAGCAATGGGACGTTGGTCCCAAAAACCGAATACAGTGGCGGAGTGCAGAGACATCGGGTCTATGCTGCAAAGACCAGCACCAGCCAAAACGCCCTCCACGGATGCGCAGCAACCCTCACACCTGGAGGCCACAGGTACAGCTCCACTTCTTCCCCACCACTAGAGACTTGGGGCTTAAAGGATCACTATAGTGTCAAGAAAACAAACTTGTTTTCCTGACACTATATAACCCTTAGGCCCCCCCCCCCCCCCCACCCTCAGGGTCCCCCTCCCGCTGGCTGAAGGTGTTAAAATTCCTTGAGCCACTTACCTTAATCCAGCGCCAACGTCAGCTCCCGAGTGGAGCGGAATGCACATGCTCAGCATTTCTCAATGCTTTCCTATGGACGTTCTGCATGCTGAATGCGATTAACCCTGCAATGTAGACATAGCAGTTTCTCTGCTCTGTGTGTGCAAGTGTGTTTGTGACCTTACCCTATATGAAAAAGACAAGTGAACCTGTATACATTTCCATCCTTCTAAGATTTCTGCAAAGATTTAATGAAATACATGAAAGCTTACATTATCTGCGTATTTTACTTTTTGTTTCTGTATGCATCATTTCCTTTTCCAATTGGACGAGACAAACTCAAGACATGAAAAAAAATCTGTGTATTTACATACTTTTATTTAAAAAAAAAATAAAAAAAATCTATAGATAAAATTGCCATCTCAGCCCAATATGTGGGTGCTAATTATGCCATATAGTCATGTTTCAAATAAACTGCGTCCTTATTTTTACTAGATAAAATACTTGGTAGTGAGGTGATTAGGGGATAACAAATGTTTGAAACTCCTTTTTAGGGGCCAGTGAAGCAATTCACAGAATAACACTTACGACAATATTTACTAAACAGACAATTCAAAGTGAGTGAAATAGGAAAATAAAGCTGTATTTGTAACACTAAAGTGTCCTTCTGCCCCAAGGCCCACCCCTCTCCCCCACACCCATATCCTTTAACTCCTTAAGGACACATGACATGTGTGACATGTCATGATTCCCTTTTATTCCAGAAGTTTGGTCCTTAAGATTCCAGTGCGAAGGTCGCTCTGTGCAGGGTTGGGCTCATCCTCCTCCAACACCACAAATTCGGAGAACCTAATACACATTAGGTCTTCCTCATAGGAAAACATTGGCTCAGTGCGCTGGACATCCTCATGCAAAGAGTGAGGATGTCCAGAGTCATTTAATGGAGTCAAACTTCATGAACCTGCAGGAAGAGCCTCTAGTGGCTGTCTGATAGACAGTTTCTCTAAATGTGCATTGCAGGTTAAGGAACATTGGCACTCCAATAAGATTAAGTGGTCTGGGTCCAAAAAGATTGTTTCTTTAAGGCCGGAGTAGCCGAACTGGAGGCATAGCTGACTCTGAAAATTTTTCAAGTACCAACTATTTTGACATTGAATTTGAGATTCACTTTGAATTGTCACTTTAGTAAATAGCCCTGTTACTATTTGGTTTCATCTTCTGACGCCAATGCACTGACTGAACTCTAAAATGGTTTAGTCACTAAACCATGAATTGTCCGGAACTGACCAGGGACATTATGATTTTAGGAAAATGTAGCTGAGCTGTAAACATGGGTAAATTGGAGTATGTTTCAAATTAAGAGAGATTATGCCTGAAATTTCTCAGTCAATTCCCTAACAGGTTATGCACAAAACAAGGAATTGTTGGGTTCTAGGCCAAAATTTACGAATGTGTTAAATTAATAAACTCAGTTATTCTTTCAGCTCAGCTTTTTTAGCCAAAACTGTGATTTTCCTTTTCAAATTACTGGTAATTTCCAGGTTAGCGTATAAAACCTTTTGTTTATTAGGAACATACTCAATTAAGCCCAGCACTTAAACTCCCACAACTCCTGGGCGGCAGCAATGACTATGGTCCTCTTTGGCCCCAATACATTAAAAAAAAAAAAAAAAAAAAAAGTTACTTGCGCAAAACCTCTTCGGTAAGTCTTGCACGAACAGTTTATCTTGCTGTCTTCAGCTAAACAGCAAAATCTCTAAAAAGACAGAGGGGTATTTTATAAACCCCTACACACTTATTAATCCTTAATATTGCATTGTAACATGGTTTTGTGATCCAAAAGCAAATACAACATACAAAATTAAGTCCTGCTCTCAAACTCCCACTACTCTTGGGCAGCAACATAGACTATAGTACATATTAACCCCAATACATACAATAAAAACCAAAGAAAAGTTACTATCCCAAATCCCTACGCACCTTTAAATAACTGGAGGTTTTTTGGTATCACTCCAATAGTGATGTCCCGAACAGTTCGCCGGGAACTGTTCGCTGGCGAACGCGCGATGTTCGGTCCGCCCCTATTCGTCATCATTGAGTAAACTTTGACCCTGTACCTCACAGTCAGCAGACACATTCCAGCCAATCAGCAGCAAACTCTCCCTCCCAGACCCTCCCACCTCCATGACGAATAGGGGGCGGACCGAACATCGCGCGTGTTCGCGACCACGAACACACTATGTTCGCCAGCGAACGGTTCCTGGCGAACTGTTCGGGACATCACTACACTCCAATGGTCATTCAAGTGTAAGCTCACCTGCCACATTAAGCTGTTCATCATTAGGTTTTATTCACAAAACAATGAATTTTGGAAAATTGAAAACTCAGATAGCTGAGTTGCAAACTTTTCTCATATTCATTTCTTTTTTTTTTTATTTAGTTTGTTTGTTTTTTTCTCTTAACTTTGTTTTTGTTTTTTTGCAGTTTGTTCCTTTTACCAAAAACGTAGAGGGCTGTTCACTAAAGTCAGAATTCAAATTAAATAGGAAATTCAAGGCCAAAATGGCCGTAACTAGAAAATACTCAATTCAGTCTTGCTACTAGTCCGGCTACTTTAGCCTAAAAATTGAAAATTCACCTTAAATGCTCACTTTATTGAATAACCCCTGTTATTCTATGTGAATAACATGAAACAAAATTAGACTTTGATTCCGGATTCCACAGAAACAAAAATCTTGAAAATGTATATAAACTCTTTGAAACACCGGTAACGTTCTGGTGGACTTTTCTGGTAAACAAAGGGTTAGTATCTTTTTTTTTTTTTTTTTGCTTGAAGGGATGATTAAGACGTAATTAAAAAAGAAAACACCTGCCTTCTTTTCTGAGGGTCTTTTACACCTATCTTAGAAGGATGCTTGCAGCTAGGCATTCAAATCTGTTATTTCAGCTATTTCGGCTATAGACAAGCCAGCTGTATAAAGATGTGTGTGTAATTCTAACAGTGGAGCTGGTACATCTATCAACTAAAGCTTCAGAGTCTTGCAACAGCTTGGTCAAGTTTTTTTTTTCCTACAACCCTTTCTGCAATTTGTAAACCCATCTAAAAATAGGAACAGAGCATAAACAAGAAATACCGGAATATGCTGCGTTGGGACGATAGAATATAAGGGAATGCATTCTGTCTGTAGTTTCACTGTGTCATTAATCTTTGCTGTCTGTCGGTAGTGCCATGTATGCTTGAAGCTAATGTTGCCACGAGATGTTTGAACTATTTATTTTTAAACAATAAATGCGTTTAGCATTTGTTTCATGCGTTAATAAGATTCTTTACAGGGTTACACTAAAGTTAGAATTGTCAGGAAATTCAAAGTTCATTTCAGAATGTAAGCCAGTGACAGAACTGGAAAAATTCTCAAAGTCAGCTTTGGTTCCACATCAGCTACTTTAGCCTTAAAGGGACTCTGGGCATGAAAACAACTTTAGCTTTAGTGTTTCTTGGCTTGTGACCTGCATGCACATCTGCGCACTCGAAAACTGCACCCACATGCATTGGATTGTTAAATGATTGCAAAACTATGCATTGTGAAAGCAAGCAGGTGTGTATACAACCCAATTCACTAATACAGTTGTTAAAGGAGCACTATAGGGTCAGGAACACAAACATATATTTCTCACCCTGTAGTGTTAAAACCACCATCTAGCCCCCTTCTGCCCCCCTCAATATAGTAAAATCTTGCTTATATTTAAGTCTGCAGCTGCTACCTATGCCCTGTCTGCCTCTGACCTGCACCTGTTTGCATTTGAAACTGCCTGCTGTCTGCTGACATCATCAGAAGTGTTGGTCTGAGCCAATCACAATGCTTCCATGTAGGATTAGCTAAGACTGTCAAGGAGACAGATCAGGGGCAGAGCCAGCACAAGTCAAACACAGCCCTGGATAAATCAGCATCTCCTCATGAGTTGAATTGAATCAATGCGTCTCTATGAGGAAAGTCAAGTGTCTGCATGCAGAGGGTGGAGACCCTAAATGTTATGATGCACACTAGGCAAGACTGAGATAGGAAGCAGCTCTAGCAGCCATCTGAGGCATGGTCAGTGGAGTTATCACTAGGCTGTAATGTAAACACTGCATTTTCTCTGAAAAGAGCCTGAAGATAATGAGCATACTCACCAGAACAAATTCAATAAGCTGTAGTTGTTCTGGTGACTATAGTGTCCCTTTAAGTAAATTGTATGTTTGTGCTAAAAGGCTAACAATCTAAACTGGAAACGAGTCCCTAAAATAAAACGTAATTGAAATTTTTAGTATTTAGCTGTTTAAAGTGCAGCCAAATAATTTTATTCATGGACAGCGAATTTAACAAAGCAGTCCTAGCTACAGTGATAATCCAGTCAGTACTGAACATATTCATGTCAACTCCACCAGACACCGCGTTCTGACCATACGGACGTCTAAAAACAAATTTCACTAATGCAGGCATCCGTCATATAGCTCTTATTTATTTATCTGAAACGGCAAATGCAAAAGTGTAAAAAGTTAATCCAACCTAAACTACTCGGGTCGACTCTAGCTGTCTGGATGCATTTTTTGTGCTCCATAAACAGCCGTGACAGTTTAAAATACACAACATTTTTCCTCCAGTAAAGCTGCATTAATTTACTTGTCTTCGTGAAGTTCAGATTTATATAATGAGGTTTACTAGATGAGCACAAACAATGGGAGGACCAGGACTGCTGGAGAAATCTCAGCAAAGTTCCGCTCTCTGCAAACCATCTGTTTTTGGGGAAAACGAAAAATACTTAGAAGTGAATGTCTCTTATTCATATTCAATTGATTCATGATCTCCATAACGCATTCAAAATGTGGTCAAGGGTCCCTTTAATTCCATCTTATATTCCTAGCTTCTGCTGTGTACTTCTAACTGTGATACTGTGCTAGACCTGAGAGGCACTTTGGGTACTTTGGGAGGCACTGCGTAAAATGACTGATCTCTTGAGATTGATTGCATTCATAACAAGCAGTCCCATGGCGCTGCACAAGGAGACCTGTGGTTTTATATATTTTGCTTTCTCTTTAGAGATTCAAGGCAAAAGAATAAGAATAGCCACAAACAAAATGGACAAGGTTGTCCGTGAATGAATACTGAGACCACCCTAAAATTTATGAATACTTGCTACATTTCACATTAACACCCTCAGGCAATGTGTGTGGGAAACATTACAATTCTTACTCAGAGTAGAAGGGTTTGACCTAGGCATCTGCTATTAGCAGTCAGATCCAGAGGGTAAGGGCCAAACCTCGAACAGGATTTAAAAGGACACTATAGTCACCAAAACAACTACAGCTTAATATAGTGGTTCTGGTAAGAACAGTATGTTGCTGCAAACATTTTCATGTAAACACTGCCTTTTAGAGAAAAGGTAGTGCTTACATTGCTCCCTAGGAATACCTGCATTGGCAGTCACTCAGACGGTCACTAGAGGTGCTTCCTGGTTCAGTACCTGTAATGATCTTACCTTGAATGGGAGTCCACACGCAGAGTTTAAAGCACCCTTTGCAATTTTACAGCCAAGCCAAGGGGACTCAAGGCAGAAATCCCCAAGGCAGTGAAACAGTGCACAGGTTCAAACCCACAAGAACACAATAATAAGTATGGCACGATGAAAATCATGACAGTACTGCTATGTTTAGCATCTCTACACTCTGCATGGAGGCACTGAACTTTCCTCATAGAGCTCTATGAGGAAATGCTGATTGGCCAGTGTGACATTTGGTTTCACCATTGTCCCTCCTCCTTGACTGAGATCATCAGAATTGACAATCTTAACCAATCCAGTGCTTTTCCATAAGAAATCTCTGATTAATGGTGGGTTTTACAGCTTGTTAACAGGGGTAAGGAGGGGTGGGACATCTAAATAGTGTTTTTAACACTATAGTATCAGAAATACATGTTTGTATTCCTGACCCTACAGTGTTCCTTACGTACTCACCTCCCTCCATTGTTGTGTCAGACCCTGTTGCCGCACATCAGTGGTCTCAATGCTGACTCTCATTCACGCCAGGCTATGGCAATGACCAGGGCCGGACTGGGAATGAAAAGCAGCCCTGGAAAAAAATTCCATACCAGCCCCGTAATGCATCGCGCCAGCATAGTGCGCAGAAATGGAAGCGGGAAAAAAATTGAAAACTAGCACTCAAACATGAAAGAAATCGTTTGTGCATGGAGGGGTGCTGTGTGCGTGAAGGGGTGCTGTGTGCGTGAAGGGGTGCTTTTTATGTGTGGAGGGGTTCTGCGTGCATGAAGGAGTTCTGTGTGCGTGAAGGTGTGAAGGTGTTCTGTGTGTGTGGGGGGGGGGGGTTCTGTGTGTGTGGAGGGGTGCTGTTAGTGGGGGGGAGGAGTGTAGTGTGTGTATGGGGGGGGTTATAGCATTGATATATTTATATAAAAAAAACTTTTTTTAATCCCCTCCCCCTTTACCTTTGGTCAGGGCCCAGGGGAGAGGGGGAACTTTTCAATCCCTGGTGGTACAGTGGTGGTACGTGCTGTTCAGCCTGCAGCTCCTCTGGCTGCAGGCTGACTTCGCTCTTCTCCCGCGAGAACGGCAGGCAGGTCGGAGCATTGCCATGGTAACGCACGGCAACGCTCCAACCTGCCTGCTCGCGGGAGGAGCGTTCTCGCTTGCAGGTTCCTTTCAGACCGGGTAGGGGAACAGAAGCTCCCCTACCCAGTGGCATACACAAGACCTATGGGGCCCTGGTGCGAAAATTGATCCCTGGGCCCCTCCCCGCACGCTTACTCTGCGCAGGCCGGGGCCGCAACACATGGCGGCGGGCACCTGGTCGCAGGGGTTGCGACCCCTGCGACCGCGGTATGTACACCAGTGCATGCAGATGCACACACACTTAACCCCTTAAGGACCAAACTTCTGTAATAAAAGGGAATCATGACATGTCCTTAAGGGGTTAAAGGACCACTACAGACACCCAGATCACATCAGCTCAATGAAGTGGTCTGGGTGTCAGGTCCCTCTAGTTTTAACCCTGCAGCTAAAAGCATAGCAGTTTCAGAGAAACTGCTATGTTTCACTGAGGGTTAATCCAGCCTCTAGCGGCTCTCTCACTGACAGCCGCTAGAGGAGCTTCCGCGATTCTAAGACACTGAACGTCCATAGGAAAGCATTGAGTGATGCTTTCCTATGGGCGGTTTGAATGCGCGCACGGCTCTTGCTGTGCATGCGCATTCGGAGCTGAGCGGCGGAGGGATCCCCAGCGCCAAGGGAGTCCGGCGCTGGAGAAAGGTAAGTGCTGAAGACACACACACACTCTCACGAACAGACGCATACACACTAGCTAACAGACACACACATTTACTGACAGAGACACACTCAGCGACAGGCATACATACACACTCACTTACAAAACATACACTCTCACTGACAAACACACACTCACTAACAGACATCAAACAGACTCACTAACACAAACACACTCAGTAACAGACTCACTGACACTCACTAGCAGACACACACTCACTGACACTAACACTCATAGTAACACTCACAGTAACACTAACACACACTGTAACACACACACTAACACTCACAGTAACACTAACACACTAACACTCACAGTAACACTAACACACTAACACTAACATTCAGAGTAACACTAACACACACACTAACACTCACAGTAACACTAACACACACACACACTAACACTCACAGTAACATTAACACTCACAGTAACACTAACACACACACACACACACTAACACTCACAGTAACACTAACACACACACACACACTAACACTCACAGTAACACTAACACACACACACTAACACTCACAGTAACACTAACACACACTAACACATTTTTTTTTTATTTAATCCCCCCAGCCTCCTTACCTTTTGGAGTGCTGAGGGGATTCCCTGGGGTCCAGTGGGGCTGCTGGGCTCCAGGGGGGCCGGTCACCCGGCGGGCAGGCAGGCTGGCCGGTGCGCGAGGGAGCACTCTCCCCTGAGTGCTTCCTCTTCAGCTCCCTCGCGCGCCGCGTACTGATACCGGCGCCGGAAGATGACATCATCTTCCGGCTCCGGTATCAGTGCGGTGCGCGAGGGAGCTGAAGATGAAGCACTCAGGGGAGAGTGCTCCCTTGCGCACCGGCCAGCCTGCCTGCCTGCCCGCCGGGTGTAAGCAGGGCCAGCCTCGGGGGGCCCCCCAGGAGAAGAGGCTGGCCCAGTGCCACTGCCCCTACCCGGTCTGCCAGCCCGGCCACGCTACATTCTGTGACCGGCAGGAGGGGAGCGCATCCCCTCCTGCCGGTCACCCTGTAATTGCGGCCCGGGCTGGTGCACACTAGGCGGCCGCGCACCGGCCACCTAGTGTGCCGGCCCACCGGGAAATTTCCCGGTGTCCCGGTGGGCCAGTCCGGCCCTGGCAATGACTGACATACTAAGATGGTGCCACCATTTTAGAAAATTTAAGATTTTCCAAGCCAAGGAAGAAGACCAGGGGATCTGTTAGTAATAGTAAGCAAAGCCGGTCCCCATATTTGAAAATGACTGGGGGGAACATGGAGCACATGGATCCTGAGGCTTTGTGCAGAGGAATCTATTGAGTGTCAGATCGACTTTAACTTCACATATTTAACTTGTTCTAAGGCCAAAATGTTAACATTTTATTAGATCCGTGCATCTTTCCGACATGTTTGCTGTGTCTCCTATTTTTTATTTATTTTTTAGGCAAAGATTACTACTCGTCTGTGAAGACCAAGTTTGATGACTATCTGGGTTAGCGTTTTCCGATGGATTGCTCCTACTATCTCAAATCCTCCTTGCTCAGTCACTACTTTTGTAGTGTGGAGTTTTGTATGGTTTGGGTGTTTTCTAAGCAGAGGCATTATTACGTCATATTATTTACAATGTATTAACAGTAGAAGACTCCAGGAGAATGTTCATATTTGCAGATATTTTTTTCAGAATCAGCTGGGACTGGTCATCACAAGAACTTTATACCAGACTGGTTTTGATATCTCCTTGGTCTTCATCATGCTGCTCGTAAAAACGTTATGCTCTTTAAGGAACCGTAGGCTCTTCCAGAAACAGGTCTCTTTATTTTAAGATTGTGTAAGATTGTGTAACACTTTACCTGCGCACCAGGCTCCATTCAACTAAATATGTGACTTATGAAGGCAGCTCTTTGCACCCGAAATTATTTGGGGGTTTCATAGCATGACACAAAATCCCAATAAATGTAATTTTAATTGCAGGTCGTAACATGACAAAATATGAAAACATCTAAAAATGTGTCTGTAGTTACACTGTGCATGTATTTGTTATGATTGCTGAAATAGAGAGAGAGTCTATCAATTGTTAGGAGTATTTTATAGTGTGTCGGTAATTATAGCTTGAACCAGGTGAAACCAAAGGTGTCAAAAATCAGAGATTAGCGAATAGAGTGTATATTAGGACAGTATTTACTGAGCAAACCCATTGTATCCTTTGAAGCTGTGGCATTGGTGAACCAATCAATAGAGGTCTCTGCATCGTACTGTCCTATTACAATAAACGGTGAACGTAATAATTATTTTTAAATGAATGGTATAGATTCTCTGGAAACCTTATATATACCTTGCCATCGCTAGATTTGGTCCTTGGCAGATACACATGCCTGCTGACATTGTATCCATACTTACTATTTTGCGACTTGCTGAAAGCGAACTTCTATCATCAGCAGACACAGAAGCCAAAAGATCTTCGTGTGTGACATTTGCTTTTTTTAGTGTCAATCTTCCTTTATCTGTGCTTCTTGATTTTGCAAGAGAGTTGGATGTTTAGCAGGCTGTCAGATGCAATCCTCGTGGACTATCTATCTACTGTATCTGAAAATAAAACCTTTCTCCAGAAAATAGCAGGCATTCATAGAAGATGCTAGTGCCATTTTCTTTTCTTTCCTGCGTATGTGGCAAATACAAAACAATTGTGGAAGCTATTTATTCCCGTTAAGTAAGAAATCTATTGATGTCGAGATTTTGAGGTTAAAGTTATTAAGGGTGTGAAATCACACATTGTTCAGTTTGCTTTTAGATTAATTGTGTAGCGAAATAAAATAAATGCTAAGAATCCCTATAAAAAACCGGCAACAACTGATTTTTTATTTTTTAGACACTTTGTTAGCAGTAGTTTCTTTGGAACATGTTACGTATAAAATATAGTGTACCAAATATATTCATGAATTGCGGTATGCAACATCTGCTTTACTGTAGGCAACGGCATTGGCAAACAGCTAAAAAATAATAATTATACTTGGAGAAAACAGGCGCTCACAATTATTTACCAGTATAAAACAAGTGAAGTAAAAATGGGTGTATATCCCTTAAAAACAGTGCAAAGCAAAACAATTTTTCTTGCAAACAATGAAATTGCAGAAAAATTGGTGTAAGCTATTAATATGAAGTGATATAGTCGATGATAAATAACGATCAATATGTGCTTATTGTGACAAAATTGCAGCAGCCAAAACAGAATATAAATACAGTTTACTGTACAAATAGCATCCCAAAAAGTTGGGGCGCAAAACAAACCACGTACAAACGTATCATTACTTCTATAAAGTGTTCCTTTATAATTCCTTGTGTTGTACCTTTTACCAAACAGCTAACATATGTCTTTAATGTTTGGGTGCAGAAGTGAGACCTCATTTATTTAGGGAAAGTGGATCTCTGTATCGCAAACAATAGTACTTGGTCAATGTGAATGATTTTCTCAATACTGCAAAGCTGAACCTAAAATAGATAGCACCTTATTCACCATGGCTTACCACTTCCTAGATTTTCTTTCAAGACTCTGAGGCGTGTGCATTGAAGGATCATAGAGTTGAAGTAATACAGACTAAATATAATTAAATGACATTCATATGAATTAAATATATATAATAATAAATCTGATTCCAACTTTATTCCTTTCAATATGGCTTGTTTGTATTACCTCCCAATAATTAACTTTAGAATTGTTCTTGTCAATGAACTCACTGTACAGCATTGACCATCTTCAATGAGAGTTACAGATCCATGTAGTAGTAGTTCCATATTGGCATTTGGACTCAGATCTTAGTTTACAGAGATCCTATTTTTACACCTAGTCAGACCAGTTTTTCTAAATTATCTCTACCAGCCTCTGTAGATATCCTCTCAATCCAGTAAATGCTCATCAAAAACATAACGCTCAGATTATACCAGTTACAAAATGAAGACACAGACTCAAGCCAATGGCCATACTAACATGGAACTATTCTTGGTTAATTATTGGAATTATCCACCTTGCATCATCAAACACAACATGTGTGACATGGTTTGGTGATTAAGACATTGGAAGCAACAGATAAGAATATGTATGTTTCCAGGATTCCATTAACTAGCTCTGTAATATCTGTCAACCACATATCCTATATTTTTGTAATAGCTCTTATAAGCCACTTACTTCTCCATATGCTCCCTCCATTCTTCCTTAATTATTTTTTCCCTATATTTACTGGTCCATCTTCTTACTCCAATGTGCAGTTCTATATTTTTCTCAAGTGCATGAACATTGATATTTAATTCCTATGCTTTAGGCCTCAGGAAGTCTGACCCATATGAGATTTTGTGGTGACAATGTGGGGCAGGGCTTACAAGACAGAGAAGCCTTTTGCAATAACTGACATGACTGGACACTCTTGATGAACTACAAAAGACAAGACATTTTCAAGTTGTCAGGACTAGACTGTAGGATCCTGACTTGTTGGAGTCTCAGTGCAGGGCTTGATTGGGCAAATCCTTCACCTCAAAAACATCTTTATCTGCAGGTTGATAACTTGGACTAATGGCAAGTTATAGCAAACACCCCTAGCATAAGTAGAAAGTTTAAATGGGTACTGGAAGGAGCATGATGGTAACTAGAAAGCTACACGACTGTGATGAGACTGGAATGCTACTGTGACTTGGTAAGAATGTGATGGCATGAAAAGCGTAGTCAGACGGACCAGGTGAGCAACAAGTAAGCTGAGGCGAACAGGAGACAATCTGGTTGTGAAGTCTGGAAGAGTCCAAGTCAGTAATTGGGCTCTCGAATGGGAATGTGTTTAGAGATGAAGTTTAAATCGCTATAAATATAGGAGCACATAAATAATGTAAAAAAGCCAATATTTATTATATAATATCCAAAAATCACAGGGTATATAACAACAGTTTGCAGTGGCACTAACAGATATATTGTGAACAAATAGAAAGAAGTAGCAATATAACATTTTATATATACAATTTCTATCCAAATGTTACCTGCTAAGGGAATCAGACAGATATATAGTAAACCTAAACCTCACTAAGCAAATCACTAAATGTATAATATTTACCCCAAAACAAGATCTAAAGTAAAATTGTCTGCAGAAAAAAGAGCAAACACCAAGTCTACACAAAATGCCCTCCCCAACGTTTTGGCAACAGGCTTTTTCAAGGGAGTGGTATAGTGTAGCCAAAAACAATTTCATCAAGTAAAGATTCCCACAGTTATTGAAGTCAGTTTCAATAATATGAAAATATTAGAGCACCAGCGTAACGGGAAAAATAAATCAAAACTTGGGGCTGTTAATGGACATATTTAATACTTAACAGACATTCTAAATTCCCATCAGTTTCATTATGTATTTGTCATTGTAAATTGGTTTACTAATTACCATTGTAAACTGGATTACAAAAACATTAAAATAACAAATAAACACTACATGAGGTTCCCAAAGGAATGCCATACATATTTATATAAGAAAACATCAGTGCCTTAATGAGCATGTTCCTACTTTTTCCGAAAAAAAATAACAGTTGTTTATTCTATAATTGAAGCGATAATGGTATGTGCATAATTTGGAGTGCCATTTGCAGGTCACATATAGACAATCAGCAGAACTGCTCATATTCGATGTTATTGGATTATTATATTGGATTGCAATGAAAAAAGGGATCATGTACTAATATAATGCTATATTTCAGGTATAAAGTTTTAATAGGTTTTTCACTTTAAATGATTTAAATTAGTAGCAAATTTAAACTTTTTTCGCATTTGATTTTGATATGTGTAAACCATCCACAAATAATAATCCTTTATGACATTACTAAATCTGAATCAATGAAAAGTTGAGTGGCTACAGGTAATATTCCAGTAGGTCTCGTTTCCATTGACGAGCCTCTGAAGGTTAGCCCCGCGCTTGCGGGTTTTCATTCACACTTCTTAATGAGCTGTTCCAGATACGCTCTAGCAAAGCACCTCTGCCACTTCTATTAGCCTAACGGAAGCAAAAGAAAACCTCTTCAGCCATCTGATTGACAGCCGAGAAGGTGTTACAGAAATAATTTATAAAAATGCCCATTTCTCCCTCCCCTTAGGCCTCTCGGCGGCAGACACAACACACATCAGCAACAGCTACAATATATGAATAGCACACAACCAGATCAAATACCTGGGGATAAATCTCACAGCTAACCCTAAGACTTTATACCAGGCCAATTATACCCCTCTTATATGGGCATTGACAAATGGCATGGAAAGGTGGACAGACAAACCAATATCATGGATGGGAAGGATACACTCAATAAAAATGAACATCCTCCCCCGCATACTATTCCTATTCCCAGCCCTACCCATCCCACTCACTAAGAAAGACCTAGCACCCCTTCAGAGGAAAATAGACTGGTTCATATGGCAGAACAAGAGGCATCGGGTGGCACGCAATACATTATACCGCCCCAAGCCTATCGGAGTTCTGGGACTCCCACACCTCCACTACTACTATACGGCTGCCCAACTCACACAAAAAGCCCTGTAACACCCCCCCCCCAGACCAAAGGCGCTGGGTGGACTTAGAATCTATGATGATGGGGGTGGATATACCACAACTATACATATGGCTCCCAAAAGAACATAGCGCACCAATGCCAACCACCTGCCCATCCATAACCAACTCCATCCACGTCTGGGACACCTCTGCACGAAAACACGACTTGATCTCCTCCCCATCCCCCATGATGTCCCTGCTCAGGAACAGAGCCTTCCCCCCAGGCATGAGAGCACAAGACTATAAGGGATTAGAATATGCAGGACTACAACGCATACACCAAATATATGTAGGTGACGAAGTAATCCCCTTTGACGAACTCAAAACTCAATACAATTTAACAACCATAGACTTCTTCAGATACATACAGCTGAGGGACTTCGCGAACCTACCCCACATAAAACAAGCAACCTGCACGAGGCCCATGTTCTACGAGACGCTGTGCGACTCAGAGACAGATCAGAAAGGTCTAATTAGTAGCATATACTCGTGCCTCTGCTCCACCACCACAAAAAGGGGAGAGCTGACATACACTAACAACTTGGAGACAGATCTAGGGGAAACGCTGCAGGGCATAGACTGGCAAGACATCTGGGAGGCCAATAAGAAAACATTGGTCTGCGTAACAATACAGGAACAAGCCTTTAACATGATGTTCCGATGGTTCACGACACCGGAGAAACTGTATCACATGCGCAAAACCCAGACAGACCAATGCTGGAGACTGTGCGGAGAGAAAGAAACATACCACCACATGTGGTGGAACTGCCCCCTGGTAGCCACATTCTGGAAAGAAGTGGGGAAACTGGCCTCACAGATCCTACAGAAACATGTGAGCCTCGACCCATGGATGTCCCACCTATCCAGGCCAATAGACGGCTGGACGGGACCAGAAATGGCCCTGTTATTTAACATTACGTCAGCGGCCCGTAGAGCTCTCTCACAGAGATGGTTGCAACCCACAACCCCAACAATGGCTATGCTCCTCTTAAAACTTAAAGACAACTACCTCATGGACAAACTGAAGGCACAGGTCCAAGGGACAAAAAAAAAAATAAACCCGAATTTGGGAGCCATGGGAGGCATACTCAGGAACGCGGGGAGTTACCTAAAACCACGGGACCGACCCCTGCCCCTCCGCTCCGCCACCATGCTCGCTGCCGGCTCCGCTCGTAACCCAAAACTCCTTCCTTACCTGGTAACTCTCTCTGTACCTCTTCTGTTTTATCCTCCTGTTACTTTCCTGTCACCTCTACAAGCTACTCACTGATTATCTCAACCAACTCATAATGAAACACACATCCCAGGAACAACAAAAGACCAACCTTTATAAGGCAAGAGCCAAAATAGAACCCTTACTCATATACGACTGTGGCACAGCTCTAGACGTGACCAACATGCCCATGGCCACCAATTTTGGGACTCCCAAAACCTTATACACGAATATTATTCCCATACAAGGTTACCTGACCACAAAGATCCTTTAACAGCACACAGTTTTAGCTCACACAAATTGGCACATTACCTACTATGAATGGTATCCTCATATGTTACAACCCTCGCTAAAAACAACATAAATAACATAATGCACCCAAGAAAAAAGAAGAAATCCATGACATATTGCAACCAAGTTATATTCCACTGTATCTGCATATCTTACTCCTTTTCTGTATCCCTAAAATACTGTTATATGAAACATGTTTGGCTTCTGCATAAGTCGTTGCACTGCGGGTATATTATTCTTTCATGGCAAAAATAAAGAATTAAAAAAAAAAATAGTGCCCATTTCTACTGGGTATGACACTGTGCAGGGTAATGGTGGGAGTGCACATCCACCAACCCAATAACTGATTCTGCCTAGAAGTAATTGAAGTGATTGTAATATATGTTTTTATTCTTGGTAGCCACAGTTTGGGAAACAGTCAAATCAATCTAGCCAGCACTGGTTTCATAATAATATGTAAGATACAGGATTAACCGTGGAGGAGGATTACTGTAAACAGCAATTATTTTATTTTTATTTCCATTGACTCAAATAACAGGAACACTCCATGCTGGAAATGGCATGGCATTTTTTTATACATTGTATACATAATGCATTTAAAAATGTGCAAAAAGCCAACAAACAAATTAATAATAATAAATTATAATTAAAAAAAAAAGATACTCACTTTTAAACGTTTCTTCTGTTTATGAAAATCTACATTTATCACATGATCAACCTTGAACCTTGCCTACTCTAGGAAGTAAGTTGACTGGTAAAGAGTCTTGCATTCTGATCTGAACTATTGCAATGCTGGGTTAAAGATGTTCAAGGGCTAATGTTTAGGGGGGGGGGTGCAGATTTCAAAGCCCTCTGTGTTCATCCTTAGTTTTTCTAATTGTGGGAAGTACAGTTCAGTTGCAAGTTTTCTACATATGTAGTGTCTCTTTAACTTCAGCTTCAAATGACCATTAACTGCAAATTCCTTACTTAAAGGAAAACTCCAGTGCCAGGAAAAAAAAAATCAGTTTTCCTGGCACTGCAGGTTCCCGCTCCCTCCCACCCCCCAAACCCCAGTTGCTGAAGGGGTGTCCCTTGTCGCTGTCTCCTCCTCCGTGCCGCTCCTCCTTCTGACTCCGTCGGCCGGTGGGCGAGACTGATCCCTCCCACCGGCCAAGGAGACCTAATGCGCATGCGCGGCAATGCCGCGCATGTGCATTAGGTCTCCCCATAGGAAAGCATTGAAAAAGATTTTCAATGCTTTCCTATGGGGAATTGAGCGCCACTGGAGGTCCTCACACAGCGTGAGGACGTCCAGCGATGCTCTAGCACAGATAATCTGTGCTATGAGTCAGGAAGTTCCCTCTAGTGGCTGTCTAGTAGACAGCCACTAGAGGTGAAGTTAACCCTGCAAGGTAATTATTGCAGTTTATAAAAAACTGCAATAATTACACTTGCAGGGTTAAGAGTAGTGGGAGTTGGCACCCAGACCAGTCCAATGGGCAGAAGTGGTCTGGGTGCCTGGAGTGTCCCTTTAAAATAAAATATTGAGACATGTGGTTTGTTTTATCTTCAGACTAGAGGCCATCTTAACCTTGCATGTGTAAACATTGCATTTTCTCTAAAATTGCAATATTTTCAATTCCAGGGTTAAGGGAACATGGACACGGCACCCAGACCACTTTAATGTAATGAAATGATCTGGATATCTATAATGTCCCTTTAAGAAATGAATCTTTATATCAACCACACTCTTCAATTTGCATTGAGTAATATATGTTTACATGCAAATTGCAAGTTGTGAAAAAGTGATAGACATCTTTGTTAACTATTACAGTGCCAAAATGTTCTCCCAAAAAAAGTACTTAGAAGCATTGACAGCAATTATATAAATTCGCAAACCTGAAGGTACATAACCTTTTAGAATGTTGCTACACATGTAATACAGAGTGTAAACCGATTACACAGAATCATAGTGTGAACAAATTAAAACAATCTCGGTTTATTTTAATCACATTATTTAACTGCAAGAACAGAGGATCATAAAAAGTAACACAAACCCCATTAAACAAAGAAAAAGGGTCAGAGTTTGTAGGTGACAATATCCTTTTGTTTAACCTCAGTAAATTGGAGATAAGCATCAATTTCAGCTTCATCATGTCAGTTCCCCTTTAAATCCTGATACAGTACAGCTGAGCTTATCATGGGAATATGCAGACCCCACGGAGATCATGGTTAGTGGCCAGCAGCCAATAGAATAAGGTCACAAACCTTGGATTTTTCTTCCCACATGAGCCAGCTAGGCAATCACTAGAAAAGTTCAGACTTATTGAGTTTAGGACAATACTTTCTCTATTTCGATATAAGCTATGTGGTCCACCCCAGCCGTAGTTTTTTTTTAACGGTATGCATTATGACTTCTTATTAAATATGAGCCATCAATCGTGATGTTTTGTTTTTTTTATAGCATATAAAAATATCTACAAAATAATAAATAAAATTTTTACCGAAAGCATTAATAAATTCCTATCAATTGCCTTTGTCACGGACACTTATGGTGGCCAGAGAGTTAGCATTGCTACACTGCCCACAACTAAAATTCCTTGTAGCAGTGTGCCTAAAAATATATTTAAAAAAATATATATATATATCAACCACATAAAACAAAGGATTATCTCAACATTTAGAACGTACAATTAGAACACATGTAATTTACTTTAAAAGTAATTAATGTATTATTTTTTTTAACTAATAATTCATGTGTGTGTGTGTATATATATATATTTTTTTTTTTAAAGAACCCAGTTTGTACTGATGTAAAACAGTCATCAGACTAGAAATTAAAAGGAAATTAGAGATATGCAGGAAAATATTGTCTCTTGCAAGCACAAACAGAAGAAAAAGTATGCATATTTTAATAAAAGGGATGAATTGATAAAAAATAATGTAATATAAAAGAATAAATTGTGAACACAAAAGGCAACACTGTTTGACAACTGCTTTTTGGTTCTGCAGTTAAAGGACCACTATAGTGCCAGTAAAACATACTCGTTTTCCTGGCTCTATAGGGTCCTTGGGTCCCCCTCACCCTCTTGGCCCCTCTCCCGTAGGGCTCTAGGGTTAGGAAGGGGTTAATCCCTTACCTTTTTTCCAGCTCTGGGGACTCTCCTCCTCCTTTCCCCGTCATCGGCTGAATGGCAAGAGGCGCGCGCATTCAGCCAGTCCATAGGAAAGCATTCTCAATGCTTTCCTATGGACGCTGGCATCTTTTCACTGGGAAAATCACAATGAGAAGCGCGGAAGCGCCTCTAGCGGCTGTCAATGAGACAGCCACTAGAGGCTGGATTAACCCTAAAGTAAACATAGCAGTTTCTCTGAAACTGCTATGTTTACAGCAGAAAGGGTTAATCCTAAATGGACCTGGCTCCCAGACCACTTCATTAAGCTGAAGTGGTCTGGGTGCCTATAGTGGTCCTTTAACTATATTTGCTATAACATTGATTAGCAATTATTATTGGGCACCACAGTAAAAAATTCCAACCATTTATCAAGAGTAAGTCTGAATTTTCTAGCATACCCCTTTAGTGACCAGATTGTTTTTCAATTTTCTTACCGTTAAGTACCAAGGCTGTTTTTACAATTCTCCGGTGTTTGTGTTAAGCTGTAATTTTCTTCTGACTCATTTACTGTACCCACACATATTATATACCGTTTTTCTTGCCATTAAATGGTCTTTCTAAAGATATAATTTTCATCATATCATATTATTTACTATAAAAAAATATAAAATATTATAAAAAAAAACACAAAACACTTTTTCTAACTTTCATCCCTAAAATCTGTTACGCATTTACAACCGCCAAAAAACACCCATGCTAAATAGTTTCTAAATTTTATCCTGAGTTTAGAAATACCCAATGTTAACATGTTCTTAGCTTTTTATTTTGCAAGTTATAGGCCTGTAAGTACAAGTAGGACATTGCTGTTTCAAAATATATATTTCAAAAAATGTATCAATAGTGACATTGTAACATTGTTATCTGTTATAAATCTCTGAATCACAACTCACATGTACATATTTTTTTAAAGTAGACAACCCAGGGTATTCAATATGGGGTATGTCCAGTCTTTTTTAATAGCCACTTAGTCACAAACACTGGCCAAAGTTAGCATTCACATTTGTTTGTGTGTGAAAAATGCAAAAAACAATTATGAACGCTAACTTTGTCCAGTGTTTGTGACTAAGTGGCTACTAAAAAGACTGAACATACCCCATTTGCAATACCTTTGGTTGTCTTCTTTTGCAAATGGTATGCCATCATGGGGGTAATTCTCATTCGTAGGCTACCATACGCTCTCAAAGGCAACATAACCAACCTGGCAAATTTCAATGTGAATAAACAGAAAATCAAGGCTTATATTTGTCCCTGTAACTTTCAAAAACACTATAAAACCTGTACATAGGGGTACTATTATATTTGTGAGACTTCAACACAAATATTAGTGTTTCAAAACAATACAACGTATCACAACAATGATATCATCAGTGAAAGTGCCAGTTGAAAACGTCACTTTCACTGACAATATCATCGCTGTGATATGTTTTACTGTTTTGAAACACTCATATTTGTGTTCAACAAAGTCTCCCGAGTAAAACAGTACCCCCCATGTACAGGTTTTAGGGTGTCGTGGAAAGTTACAGGGTTAAATACAGTGCTAGCAAATAAAATTCTCTGGACTCTCGGCCTGTTTAGTCATGCAGGTCCCTCAAATTGCAATCAAAAAATTACTTAATTATGTAAAAATATTACATAAATATGCACGTAGAATTTAAATATATATACATATTTATATATTTGAAGTCTACGTGTATATTTATGAAATTATTTATGTAATGTATATGGATATATATTTCCTATTATTTTTATTTATTTATATATACACATAGATATAAGTGTATTTTGATATAAATATATAAATATTAATATCAAAATACAGTTTGAATAAAACTATATATATCTATAATTTTTTTTATTGTTTAGATTTTTTTCATTTATTTTTATTTACTGATTATTTATATTTTATAATATATATATATATATATATATACATACACAAACAATATATATATGTGTAATTTAATTATAAGTGTATTTTTATATTAATTATTATATCCCCCCAGACCAGGAGAAACACCGATAGCCAGTGGGGGAATGACGGCGATCGGATAAGTAATCCTTAAGGACCGTTTTTCTCAGACGTACCTAGTACGTCCGCGGTCCTTAATGAGATACTATAATAATATTAATGATGATAATTATATTAGGGAGTAAGTCACTAAACAGCAAACTGTACTGAATTTTTTGCATAAAAAGTGAATTGCAAAATTTTGTAAAAATTTCTGATTAGGCAACATTCAATCACATAGCTATACAAGGTTATTAACAAAACATTGCATTAAAACAAATTGCAATTTGAATACTAAAACAGACACAAACATGATTTGAAGAAATTCTCATAGTTTAAGCATTTGTGGAATAGGCATAAGGCTATCCTAGATTTAAGATAAGGCCAGGGACTAAAAAGAATTTTGAAAAGAATTTGGTTCTTATCTGCTGTCTCATTCTGTGTTTCTATGGTTCTACTTTAATCACAGTGTGACTATTTTATTATGGGGAAAAGGGCCACTGAGGTGTTTAAAAAAAACAAAAACTTTAAGGCCTGTAATTGAATTGTTTAATTGTATCTTGAGCCTAAAGATCATATTATTTTCCTATAACAATAATTTCATATTTAATGTATTTTTTATACAATGTGATAAAACTATAGGGCATGGACCCAACTGGAAAAGGGTCAGGTCATACCTGATGATTGTCAGTATACCCCCCCAAACAATGGTGTCCTGAGAAGCAAGACACTGGTGGGAGGGGAGTAAAGAGGTTTGACCAGTTATGCATAGCTGCCTAAAAGGAGAAAGGGCACGGGTCTGCCCTAATAACTGGCAGTGTGAATGTGTCTAATAATGTGATCACTCTACACTTTTTTTGGGCACTTTTCTGGTGTCCCCAAAAGCAAGACACCAGGGAACAAAATTGGGGTGGTGGGACAGAATCAGAAAATTGGGACTGTCCCGCTGAAATCAGGATGTTTGGGATGGTGGGTCTGCGTCAATATGGTCTAAATTACTGGAAATGGTGAACGGTGCTGTTGAAGGACTCTGCCTATGGGGTGAATGTTTTACCTCTGAGGACTTGATCTCTGGTGTCCTCAGAAGTGGAACTCCACAGACCAGTTGGGACAGCAGGACAGGAACTCAAATTCAGGACTGTCTAACCCCAAGTGACATGTTTGGGAGGAATGCCAGAACTCTGCCACCACACTGATGTCGGAGGCTATGTATCTCATGCACTACACAGCACTAGGGATAGATACTCCACTAGCTCCATGTATAGTGAAAGAGGCGACTGCTTGGAAATCTCATACTCTGTTTCGCCCATCAATCTCAGCCGACTCAGGATATGTAACCGCCTTCTTTTTGGTGCTTTTGTTGTAGAGGATAAAACATTCCAAGACATTTTACCCATCTCCAGCAATTCCTAATTACGAGCAGTGCTGGAGTTTCTTTTATTTGTATGCAATCATCTTGCAAGAATGTGATCTGGAAATATTTTCTCTTGTTAAGAGTCAGCTGCGAAGCAAACAAGATGAAATTCTACACACAAATGTCACTGAAGCCATCCTTCTGTGAAGTTAGATTTGTTTTTTCAAGATAATTCATGCACTGATTCAACTGAAAATAATATAATAGAAGAAGCCAGTGTTCCTCAGAATTCCAATGGATAAAACCTATATTCTTTGTATGGCAAAGAAAGAACTCTTGGCTGGTCTACAAATATAATTTATTTAGAAAACCGCTGCTTTTCCTCTTGCTCTTCAAGAGAACGGCCACCTTTTTCGTAGGACTGTAATATGTGTAAAGTCAAACTGTTGGATTTTGAAGATCTTTATTTCTATCAAATGAAAACGACTAGCAAAAGATCAACATTCTGGGGTAAATTGGGAAGTTGGTTGGACCCCACTTTTTTCTCTCATTGAATAAAACATTAACAGGGTTACTCACTACACCAGATTTTATCCAGATTGTCAAAATCCAGTGAAAAATGACAGAATTCCAACCTCAACTGCAATTTCTTTATATTTACTAAAGCCATACGAGGTCAGAATTAGGTCAGCCCCAACTGAATCTGCATTAATCGTCCAGATATGTTTGGTGTCCAGAATAAAATTGGTGCTTTTTGTGGGCAATCTTTATTTAACATCTTTTGATCCATTGACACTCAAAGACAAATACATATCGGGAGAAAATATCCCACGTAGGGGAGGCAAAGAAAGGATGAATATTGTAACCAAGGTAAAAATCCCAGAAATTTAGAGACTTCCAAAAAATTAAAAGAGCTCATGGGGACGACAAACCAGTGGTGGACAACATTCTGTAGTCTCAAAATGTCACTCAGGCAGAACAGAGGAAGACTTGGACTAATCCAGATGCTGATGTGTTTCGGTAGAGCTATGAACAATGAGCACAAGAGAGGGAGGTGGTGTGGAGGGCAGATTCCCTGCATGGAAAATATCAAGGAAAAGAAAAAAAGAAAATTCTCACATCTGACACCTCCAGCCTTGGATCTGCAGACAAGCACCATCGGATAGGACTGTATACCTATAACGGGAATAGAATGATTGGTCGGCTGAGATTTTGTCCTTGTTTTTTCCTGCATGAACACAGCTTATTTATCATCACTCAGCTCCCTAATCATTATCCTATGCCTAATCTTGCTATATTGTGTTTGATGCCCTAATGCACCACATATTGGACATTTCCTTTATAAACCTGGAGCTCCCAGGGATGGTATATATTATATATTATTTTGCTATCTACTCATGCATACATGACTTAACTAGTAAGGCTGCATTTCTCAGGAGTTAATTTCCTTGTGTCTATTACTTGCATTTTACATATGCTTAACCTGGCTACTATATATGTACACTCATGCTCTAACTCCTTTAAACATGTATTGAAAATTAAATATGCCTCAATAAAAAAAGAGATTGACAAAAAACAAAAACAAAAAATAGTATAAATAATATAAATAAATATAATTTGTTCTGAGTGCAACTTTTTTTTTTCTAAGTCACTTCTTACATTTATGAATTGTATGTAATTATCTCAATTGATATAGATAATACCTCGAAAAAAATTAAAGTGTAGATTTTACAAGTGTTAAGTGAATTTTCTGTTTAGCAAATAAACCTATAAATGATGCAAAACCTATAAATAAAATAAAGAGTTTGAGCTGAAAATATTTTTCCGGTTCTATTATTTTGCTGTAATTTTTGCTGATCAGCAATCAACTTAGCATAAGTCATTGTTTAGGGAATATACTCCTTTTTATACATGATATTTAGCATTCAACTTTGTCCCCTGGGATCCCTTTGTAACTTTAAGATGATTTGTTTTCATGCCTGTCCAGGAGAGGATATAAAATCATTCAGTAGGTATTTGATAACCCCCTCCCTGGCTGTTTACACACAGGAATTCCAATGTGAGTGAAACACAACAAAAATCGAACTAAATCATGAATATGGAACACTAACATACCATTACAGTTACATAATCAGCCAAACGAAAATTATGATGGCCTCCTTTTATTACTATCCAATAAGACATAAAGACAAGCTTACACAAAGTATATTGACTGTGTTTAAAGATGTGCACACAGTTAGCAACAATACTCAGGTAGGCTGTGGCACTTAAAGGGACACCAGAACAACTACAGCTTATTGAATTTGTTCTGGTGGGTAAAATCATTCCCTTCATGCTTTTTGCTGTAAACACTGTCTTTTCAGAGAAAATGCAGTGTTTACATTACAGCCTAGTGATCACTTCACTGCTTCATTTCGGCACAGTGCTGCTAGAAGGTTGCCTACCCCTGATCTAGGTTGCCTCATTATTCAAGATCTCTCACGTTCCAATCCTCCCCTTTAGAATACCCTTACACAACAATGTTAAAAAAAAAAATACGACCATCTTTAATGCGGCAGCGGGGCCCCTTAAGCTTGCAACAATCTTTGAATGCGCATGTTCGTTTTTTATTACACTATGTGACGATCGGCATTGCCGAATAGTGTTGAATTTGGTCCTCCCCTGCCCCTCACCTGTAGCGTGACCTTAACGTCTCACGCAGAGATGGAGTCACACTAGGGTTACACCGCGACGGAGGAAAGACCGCGCTGACAGTCTCCTCCTAGTCACTGCAGGTGGTGCATGTCAGTCACAAGCTGTGTCAAAGTTTTCCTTTGGTAGGTGGGTAATTGTGGAGGTCTCTCTCTCACTTCAGCTGTCACCACAAGCCACAGCTCAGTCTCAAAATGTGCAGCCACATATACAGTGCCCCCATCCAGGTATACAGCCACCCCTCCCCACCCCCCCCCCCTCCCCATATAAATGTATTATTGGTATACAATTTATCATACCGTGCCCCCAGGCAGTATACCTGGATGAGGGGGTGCTATATAAAGATTTGTAGATTTTACATTTAGTATCTACTGTATACTGCCAATAATATGTACAATATATGTACACTGTAACAACTAATATATATATATTTTCTTTTCACAAAATATTTTTTCCACTTGTGTTTTTGTTTTTTTTATTTGATTTCTTATAAGACCATGTTCCCATTGTAATACCATCACTTTTGGTTCATTCGTACTGTAGGCCTAGGCCGCAGGGATAGGCAGCCTTTCGGCACTCCAGATGTTTTGGACTACAAATCCCTTAATGCTTTGCCAGTATTATGGCTGTTAATGCATTATGGGAGATGTAGTCCAAAACGTATCGTACTTGTGTGTATACAAAAATTAGTGCAGCACATTGAATAAGTCTTTATTATTTTTAGGATTTTTATGTAAACTGAATCACAGATATGTCATCTGTTTTAATGTGTTGCTCGCATGCACTGCAAAAATAAACATTTACAAAAAAATTTAAAATAAAACCATTTTTTTTAAAAATAAATCTTTGAGTTGGATATTGTTTTTTTTTAATGCAGTCAAGTACCACTTTAAGCTGAAGACAAGCTGAGAATGTAGTAAGAATTGTATTAAATTGCGCAAATTGCGATAAGGGGTTTCAGGAAGTACATACCACAGAACATCTCCTAGACAAACAGCAAATGTGCTCCAGATGTGGATATGCACGCAATCAGCTCTCCTTAGTTAAGAAGCAGTAAAACGTACCTCGTAGAACAACTGTTAGCAATTTAGCAGAGTTACCAGCTTTGTCTGCTTTACAGGAATAATGAACTTGCTCTTAAATGGAGTAGAAACGATGTCACTAAAAGTGCTAATAGATTTATTCTAATTATGCAGTCATACTTCATGCTCTCAGTTAAAAAACAAACAAACAAAAAAACTGAGGAAAGCACTAAGGAATGTGATATCTTAATGGACAAAAACAGTCGGTTTACAATTTACTAATGTAAATCCAGGAAATTTTAAAACAATAGCAATTACTATTTTTGTTGTTGAATTTGGTTAATACTGGAGTCTATTCACTAAACAGCTAGTTCAATTGACTTGCTGAGTATATTTTATATAGGCCTTAAAGGGACACTATAAGCACCAGAACAAGTTTAGCTTAATTAAGCAGTTTTGGTGTATAGATCTTACCCCTGCAGTCTCACAGCTCAATTATCTGCCACTCTCTGCCACTTAGTAGTAAACTCACTTTGTTTATACAGCCCTAGACACGCCTGCATGCATGTGACTTGCTAAACACTTGAAGGGACACTCCAGGCACCCAGACCACTTCTGCCCATTGGAGTGGTCTAGGTGCCAACTCCCACTACTCTTAACCCCGGAACTGTAATTGTTGCAGTTTTTTATAAACTGCAATATTTACCTTGCAGGGTTAACTCCATCTCTAGTGGCTGTCTACTAGACAGCCACTAGAGGGCACTTCCTTGTCCACAGCACAGAAAACCTGTGCTAGAGGGTCGCTGGACGTCCTCACGCTGTGTGAGGACCTCCAGCATCGCTCATTTCCCCCTAGGAAAGCTTTTTCAATGCTTTCCTATGGGGAGCACTAATGCGCATGCGCGGCATTGCTGCACATGCGCATTAGGTCTCCCCGGCCGGTGGGCGTGATTAGTCTCGCCCACCGGCCGACGCAATCACAGGGAGGAGCGACGGCGGAGGAAGAAGCAGCGACGTGGGACATCGTCACTGCCTGTGGTAAGTTGCGGGGATTGGGAGGTTGGAGGGAGAGGGAACCTGCAGTGCCAGGAAAACGGATGGTTTTCCTGGCACTGGAGTTTCCCTTTAATGAAAAGGTTCCTTTATTTCACAGTCTGTTTAAGCTAGACTTTCTTATATCCTGAACTGTATATATCCTTCTAGAACTTCCAGGAGCCTCTTGTGTGTGATTAAGGTGCAATTTACAGAACAGGAGATAAAAACATCTAAAGGAAGTTAACATCTGATTGAAAACAAAAAACTTTTTTTTATGCAGATTGAGGCACAGCCAGTGGAGGTGTGGCGAGGGCTGCATAAACAGAAGCAAAAGTGATTTAACTCCTTAAGGGCAGTGAATTGAGCAGGGAGATTGCAAAGGCATGATTTATACACCAGCACTGCTTCATTAAACCAGTGTTTCCCAACCCAGTCCTCAAGGCACACCTACCAGTCCAGGATTTAAGGATTACCCAGTTTTGTCTAAGGTGTTTTTTCTTTTTTTTCTAAAAACACCTTAGACAAAACTGGGTAATCCTTAAATCCTGGACTGGTAGGTGTGCCTTGAGGACTGGGTTGGGAAACACTGCATTAAACTAAACTTTTTTTGATGGCTGTAGCATTCCTTCAAATTTGCAATCTAATGTAGTAGATGGAGACTAATTAGGAATAGAGACAGCTGAAGTATTATTTACATACAATATAAGGTGGAGTATCTTCTTGTTTAAAACGAATTTAAAACAACCTAGAGATAAAGCAAAAAAAAACACATAATAGTGCAATATTGTCTAAATCTCCTATCAACGTCAGGGAAGTATGTGGAAATAAACTCACAAAGCAGGAGCCTGTAAAGTAAGGCTCAATCTTCCAGCGTTGTGGGATTTAGGTTCCCACTCCCTTCTTTCTACTGCCCAGAGGTGATGAATAAGGTGATGTCCTCTCACAGGTAAGTTTAAATGGTAAAAAAGTGCTTTATTGATAAAGTGCACAAAAAGTATAAAAATCACAAGACCTTACGGTTGAAGGAAATCTTGTAGAGATTGTCTCTGATAGCAAAACGCGTTTCGCCTCCTATGGAGGCTTCCTCAGTTGCTGTGGGTCCTTGCTGTAGGTTTTCTTTATATGTAGTTTGAATTTCGCGCCCTTTTTCTGGCTTGAGTGCTCGATCGCGGTATTTTTTACTTCCGCGTTCCACGGGTGGAACGCATTAATTCAGTCATTTCCGGTTTCGGCTCTTGCGTTCCTTCTTTTAGAAGTATTATTTACGTATTTTTTATTTAAAAGTTTTGTGGTAAGCTAATTATCCACACCCTGGCCATCCTTTATCAGGGGAGCATTTAGTTTGTCGTGCGTCCACTGGTTCTGATTTAACTGCACATAGAAGGCTTATCAATAAACTGCAATCTTTGAGTTTGGATTCCAATATTGTTGAATGGGTAAGGCAGTGGCTGAGTGACAGGCAACAGAGGGTTGTAGTCAATGGAGTATATTTGAAGCATGGGCTTGTCACCAGTTGGGTACCTCAGGGATCTGTACTTGGACCCATTCTCATTAATATTTTTATTAGTGATATTGAAGAAGGTCTTGATGGTAAGGTATGTCTTTTTGCTGATGATACTAAGATATGTAACAAGGTTGATGTTCCAGGAGGGATAAGCTAAATGGCAAATGATTTAGGTAAACTAGAAAAATGGTCAGAGTTGTGGCAACTAGATATAGAGAAATAATTGAAGTGCACTCAACCCTTCATCCAGGAATCCAGGGTGTTTTTTTTTCACTGGACAAGTCCCAGTAGCAAGTGGACCAAATATAAACTTAATAATTGTAGAAAATAATCCAGGCACTACAACGAATTCCAAAAAATAGGCAATTTATTAGAACCAGCAGCTACACAGCTACAGCTACAGCTGTGTAGCTGCTGGTTCTAATAAATTGCCTATTTTTTTGGAATTCGTTGGAGAGTTGTGGCAACTGACATTTAATGTGGATAAGTGCAAGATAATGCATCTTGGACGTAAAAACCCAAGGGCAGAGTACAGAATATTTGATAGAGTCCTAACCTCAACACCTGAGGAAAGGGATTTAGGGATGATTATTTCTGATGACTTAAAGGTAGGCAGACAATGTAATAGAGCAGCAGGAAATGCTGTTGTTATTATTGTATGCTGCACCTGTTTAGTTATGTAGACAGATATATATTTATTTAACTGTCTTTTGAATTTGTTATATGAACATATTGCTGATACAAATAAGATAATGATGCAATGATGTAATTGTATTATTGTTATTACTATTGTATAATTATAATGTTTATGTAAACAGATTTACTTTTTCAATATTTTTATTTAATTTTATAATATTAAATACATGTTGTAAAATCTATAAATAAAAAATTATAATAATTTCAATAAAAAATATTTGAAAAGAATGCTTGGTTGTATAAGGAGAGGTATTAGCAGTAGAAAGAGGGAAGTGCTCATGCCATTGTACTGAACACTGGTGAGACCTCACTTGGAGTATTGTACGCAGTACTGGAGACCGTATCTTCAGAAGGATATTGATACTTTAGAGAGAGTTCAGAGAAAGGCTACTAAACTGGTTCATGGATTGCAGGATAAAACTTACCAGGAAAGGTTAAAGGATCTTAACATGTATAGCTTGGAGGAAAGACGAGACAGGGGGGATATGATAGAAACATTTAAATACATAAAAGGAATCAACACAGTAAAGGAGGAGACCATATTTGAAAGAAGAAAAACTACCACAACAAGAGGACATTGTCTTAAATTAGAGGGGCAAAGGTTTAAAAATACTATCAGGAAATATTACTTTACTGAGAGGGTAGTTGATGCATGGAATAGCCTTCCAGCTAAGGTGGTAGAGGTTAACACAGTAAAGGAGTTTAAGCATGCGTGGGATAGGCATAAGGCTATCCTAACTATAAGATAAGACCAGAGACTAATGAAAGTATTTAGAACATTGGGCAGACTAGATGGGCTGAATGATTCTTATCTGTCGTCACATTCTATGTTTCTAACTGCGAGGGAGCAAGTTTCAAAATATAGTGAGTGCGTGTGTGTTACAATATATGACAATATCCATGGATCAGTAAAGGATGGCTGAGGACGGTGGTGGTTGTTGGTAAGCAGAGACTATTACCTACCTGTTGCACATTGCCTTGAAATGTTCGATACAGTGTAAATAACAATCAGGATATTTCAGCTTTGCAGAATGCCTGTTCTAGCACATGAAAACACATTGTCTGTTCTGTCAGCTGCATCTAGGATTTAGAAACCATTGAGCATCTGGGGTTTCTTTCCCCTGCCAGTCTGTTTAGCTATTCAAGTCAGATACGGAGACTCACTTTGCAGGTGGCAGAGGGAGAAAGAATTAAGTTATCACAGACTTCCCATTGTACAGAAACATTTTTATACTCTAACACAAGGGATAGGTGTTTTCTGAATCTAAAAGAAAGACTTAAAAAAGGACAAACTGGTGTATTGTCCCTCTACCCTATTGGGACGGTTAATTAAATCTGAAATGTCAGAGAATCAACCACGTTACTACAGCTTTTTGGCCCGAATAACTAAAATGGAAAAATTCCACAACTCGCCTACTGTATGTTTCCGTCTTGGATATTTTTACTTTACATTTCCCTTGTTTCCCTTGTCAAACTTTTACAATTCCTAGTTTACTGAATATATCTGTATATGTCTCATGTGACAAAAGGCATTAAAGGAGCCTGCTTACATAAAAAAAAAAAATGTGTGTGTATATATATATATATATATATATATATATATATATATATATATTAGTTTCAAAATACTTTAATTAATGGTCATGACAATTGTAAACATATTTTTACAAAGAAATTAATTTATGTATTTGAAAATGGTGTTTCACATTGCAAGGTAAGAACATTGATAATCATATAAAGCAATACAATGGTATTGTTTTCTTTAAAGTAGCATAGTAATAAATAAGTCTAGTCAAAATGTAAGGCTACTCTAATTCCCTAATCAGATCCCCTTGAAGAGATAGCAATCAAAACATGCCTTAAACGCATGAACAAAATATGAAATATATATATGTATGGCTCAATTATTGGCACCCCTATAAATTCACAAAATATATCTTTTTTTTAATAATTCTTTAATTTGCTGTTCAAAAGACATACATTTACACCTGCGATGCAGCAACAGAAATACAGTCAATTCAAAGCAGACAACATTATGACATGGAAATAAAGCTGCACATTTTTTAGTATAGTAAATCATGCTAAATATGTCAGTAGTTGAATAAGTATGGGTAGTAATTAAATCATGTTATATAAACTGACATTTTGTTAATCAAAATAAAATAGTATATTTTCAAGAATGAAAATGCAGTGGGAGGATTAAAAAAAGAAAAACCTAATGGATGAGAACCAAGCTAAACTCTTGCACTGATAACATAGTGAACAACAGATTATACGTCTAAACATCTAAAATCACATGGATTTCAATATCAGAGACAACATGGGTTTACTTCAGGGAGATCATGCCAAACTAATCTTATTGATTTTTTTGATTGGGTAAATAAAATACTAGGTCAGGGTTGTGCAGTAGACATTACTTACCTAGATTTCAGTAAGGCTTTTGACACTGTTCCACATAGAAGGCTCATCAATAAACTGCAATCTTTAATTTTGGATTCCAATATTGTTGAATAGGTAAGGCAGTGGCTGAGTGACAGGCAACAGAGGGTTGTAGTCAATGGAGTATATTCGAAGGAAGGTATAGTTACCAGTGGGGTACCTCAGCGATCTGTACTTGAACCCATTCTCTTTAATATTTGTATTAGGGATATTGCAGAAGGTCTTGATGGTAAGGTATGTCTTTCTGCTGATGATATTAAGATTTGCAACAGGGTTGATGTTCCAGGAGGGATAAGCCAAATGGCAAATGATTTAGAAAAAATAGAAAAATGGCCAGAGCTGTGGCAACTGACATTTAATGTGGATAAGTGCAAGATAATGCATCTTGGACATAAAAACCCAAGGGCAGAATACAGAATATTTGATAGAGTCCTAACCTCAACATCTAAGGAAAGGGATTTAAGGGTGATTATTTCTGATGACTTAAAGGTAGGCAGAAAATGTAATAGAGCAGCAGGAAATGCTAGCAGAATGCTTGGTTGTATAGGGAGAGGTATTAGCAGTAGAAAGAGGGAAGTGCTCATGCCATTGTACAGAACACTGGTGAGACCTCACTTGGAATATTGCACGCAGTACTGGAGACCGTATCTTCAGAAGGATATTGATACTTTAGAGAGAGTTCAGAGAAAGGCTACTAAACTGGTTCATGGATTTCAGGATAAAACTTAGTAGGAAAGGTTAAAGGAACTTAGCATGTACAGCTTGGAGGAAAGACGAGACAGGGGGGGTATGATAGAAACATTTAAATACATAAAGGAAATCAACACAGTAAAGGAGGAGAATATATTTAAAAGAAGGAGAATTACCACAACAAGAGGACATAATCTTAAATTAGAGGGGCAAAGGTTTAAAAATAATGTCAGGTAGTATTTCTTTACTGAGAGGGTAGTGGATGCATGGAATAGCCTTCCAGCTGAAGTGGTAGATGTTAACACAGTGAGATAGTTTAAGCATGCATGGGATAGGCACAGGGCTATCCTAAACTTATAAGGCCAGGGACTAATTAAAAGTATTTTGAAATATTGGGAAGACTAGATGGGCCGAATGGTTCTTATCTGTTGTCACATTATATGTTTCTATACTGTCACAGACTTATTTAACTCTAGAAGTGGTATGCAGAGTATAGAAGGACAGCAGTGGCGCACACACAATCCATGAGGCCCTGGTGCGAACCTGATCCATGGGCCTCCCTCCCTCTCCCCCAGCCCTCCCTCCATCTTTCCCCCCTCACTCCCCCGACAGACACACACACACACACAGACATACATACAGACACAAATACATACAGAGACACATACATACACACATACAAACAGACACATACATACATAGAGACACACACACATAGATGCATACAGATAGACACACACACACACACACATACATTCAAAGACACATACATACACAGACAGACATACACACAGACAGACACATACACACATACAGACAGACAAACACACACACACAAGACACACATACATACAAAGACACATACATTATTATTATTATTATTATTGCCATTTATATAGCGCCAACAGATTCTGTAGCGCTTTACAATATTATGAGAGAGGATTTAACTATAAATAGGACAATTACAAATAAACTTATGGGAACAATAGGTTGAAGAGGACCCTGCTCAATCAAGCTTAAATTCTATATGAGGTGGGTGTAAAACACATTAGGACAGGAATTTGCAGTCAAATAAGGTGGGCTGCCCTTTAGGAGAGAGCAAGAGACAGGTATGTGAGGTAGAGGTTAGTCTTGGAGGCCATAAGTCTGATGGCGGTAGGCAGGCTATACATACATGCAAACAGACAGACACACACACATACACACAGGCAGACACACAAACACATACACACATACATACATACAAACAAACACACACACATATACAAAAAACACCCTCCTGTTTCCTACCTTTTAGGTGCAGGAGGGTCACTTTCCCTGGGGTCCAGGGAAAGTAAGGTCCTATACGAATTCAGAACGGTGTCTATAGATAAATATATTTATTTTTAATGTCAGAATGTTCTTTACTAAGGAAGAAAAAAAAATGAAGAAAGAATTAATACTAAAGGAAATAATTGGGGAATGTACATATGCTTGTTGGGTATTTGTATTTATTCCAGTAAATGCAAGTATATTTATTGAGGAATTAAAGCCACAAAGACTTAATGTTGTCTTGATACAAGTATCTTGATTTCATAACAGCTGATGATCTACCTGAGGCAGTTTAATCAACTGATTTGTGCAGAATTTTGGACTTTGAAATAAATGCATGCCTATAAATACTTACAGCTTTAACAAGACATCGGCCTCATAAGGATGTAACCATGTTTGATGATATGCAAGGGTATCCCTAGAGTAATTAATAAAGTTTGCCAAACAGGAAACTATAAAACTGTGATCACCTAGTTGATGGCAAAATAATAGCTACGTGTTCCTTTATTACAGTGTCGAACATACTTAATAACATGGCATTTTAAAACCTTTAATTGCCTTTAGTTGTCATGTACAGAACTTGTCAGAAACTACTCTCAATTGAAAGTGTAGAGTTATGTATTGTAGATGTGCAGCCAGGTAATCTAATTGAATTACCGTCTTAAAAGGAAATTCAAGGCTAGAATTGACCACCACATTAATGCATTAGATAGAGGTAAAACATATTTTTTTTAAAATATAATAAAATAAATCCACAGGCAAGCAGCAGCAGCCGGATTTTCCGAGTCCATAAATCAGCTTAGCTAGAGAATAAAATAAAGACCCTGACTTGCACAAGCAAGTGGCAGCAGAATTGGAGGGCTTTAAATTGCTCCCCCACCACAAATACACTGGAATTGTGAGCTGCAGATTACAAGCAATTGGAAGACTTCCACCATGCCCACCCTCCTTGACAATTATAATTAGAGACCCCATCATATTGGTGGAATTTGTGGTGGGAACGTTTGGTCCCCCTGCCCGAAGCAATGGCATGCCCAGTTTCTAGTTGTAAATGTTTAGGGGTCATAAGAGAGGTTACAAATATTGACCCCTGTAAGATATTTAAATGTATTTTTATTTTTCTATTTTAAAAACCATTTATGGCCAGCCAGCACATCATTAATGCTCATTTATTTCAGGTAAATCCGAGCCTGGATTTGAAGCATCCAAGTCTGCATCTTAACAATCGAGGTTCGGATTTCCTCCGTCCAGCAGTGTTTGGGCCAGTTCAGACCTATTGGGAGCCTAAAATGCAAAATCCGGACATTGTTAAATAGTGTGAACAGTGCTGTGCAAATGGCCCGGTTACATTGCCCATTTAGACTATAATGAATAACCCTGTGATAGCTTAGTTTATTTTGCTTCATGAATGGAGACTGTCAGTGGAGGGTGTGATTGCTTTTTCTCATAGTTTTTCCATGTTGGAGGCAAGGGTGTGGACTTAGTTTTTGGAATCACTGCAGTTCAAACAAGTAACCTCGTTGTGCCATAAACTTTGCAAAGATAATTGATGTATTGTGTTTGTAGTGTACATTTAATTAAAAAAAAAGCAAACATTTTATTCACTCAACTCAAAAATTGTAAAGAATTGAAAGTACAATACAAAACTTATGTCAAAATAGCCAAAACGTAAAAATGCTTCAACTCTGATCCATGTCCAAATATGTAAATTCCCCTTGTCAACTATCAACAATTCCTGATTTGGTAAATATACCATTAGCCAACGTATTCACTAAAGTGTAAAGGTGAATTCGAAGTGAGTTTTTATTTTAATAAATTTTAGTAAATATCGCCAAATATCAGCATTGACTAAGAGTGTTCTGACTTGGCATTATGGTAAACCAAGTTTCGAGTCTTTCCTTGACTGATATCCTTGATCCTATGGTTTGACCCTGTGGTTTGATGTTTGGCTTGTTCATGTAATCTGCTATCCCCTGACCTTTATCTTGGATAAATGACTCTGCATTAAACTTCGCTTCCGTTTACACTGGGTTACAAAAAACCTTTCTACAGTGTGTCTACATGCATTCTCCATACTACATTGCTATCTTTGCTGCTGTAAATAAAACATTTCCTATCTGCAGATTGCATACTCACCTCATTTAAAGACTACTGATAAAAGTAATTATTTTTCACTATATCTAGATCTAATTATCTCTAAACTTTAATTCTCTTTAGTTTACTAATCACAGTGCTGTAATGTTTAGTGTAACAGTGTTAAAGGAGTATCTGCTTCTCTGGATCCATTTCATATGCCTCCCTCCATCCATCTCTCTGTCTGTCGATCTATCCCCACAAAAAAATGCATTAGTCATGCCTAAAAACATACAGCGATATAATACAGAGCCACTTGTAGCAGATGAATATAACACATCAGAGAAATGTACTGAAACCAGCCTGATGACGATCAAATACAATTTTCATCAGATCAGATCAAAATTATTTCTCCATGTCGTAGATATCAGAAATATGAAACACATAATGAAATTACAAAAAAAAAAAACAACAAGGTCATATTTCTATATATCACAATACCCACAGAATGAATTATATTACAAGAAGACAAAGTGATGCTGCAATACATTATACTGCGGATGTCAGGGGAAAGGGATGATATTTGTAAATATATATTGGAACTTGATGTTAGAAGCATCAAAGTCTGGCAAATTGGGTGCTTCAAGTGGGATGTCCATGGACGTTATAAGTCTTTAATTTTCTATGGATATGTAGGAGTAGGAGTAGAAGACAATAGTTCCTCCATAACTCTGGTGCATTCCTCTCTGAGTATCCAGTCATTAAAAGTAGGAGCAACAGAGCATTTAAAAAAAAAAATGGGATTGGTGTCTTGACAGCATTATGGAGGTGACATAAAAAAAAGTCTTGCCATAAATACTAGGACTGTGGGGTCTAATAAAATAGAGGGTAAGGAGGACATTATGGGCGTTTGCGTATTTTGACTGATATGTCACTGAATAATTTGCTAATAATGGCGGCGTTTACTTCTTGTGAACTAGGGACAGTTTTTCCCCTATTCCAACTGACACCTAAAACATTCTTCAGTACAATTAGGATAAATTTTATTAAAAATACCGGAGTTCTATACCATCATGGCAGTAATTTATAATTCATCTCCTACATGGGTTAATAAAGATATACTTGACCACTTCTTATATGAGAGTGAGCACCCAATATAAGAGTTCCATGTCCTATTTTACCATGCCAGCTGTGACTCGGTAACCGATGTACCTGGGAACACAGATCTCGGCTTCAAACAAAGCAGTTCAAATGGGAGGTCTTGTCCAGGCAGTGGGGGAATGTGGTATTTTAAGTGAAACATTAAACAATGTATTACAATTTATTTTACTTCGGTGGTGGTCATCATCAAGTTAGCATTGACAGGGCAATTGTACTCATTCAAAGCTATGGAGGGTAGAGATGGGTGCAGGGAGAGTGAAGACCAGAGGATGGCAGATGGGTACAGTGCCAAGATTAAGTGTCTGTCATCCCAGGCTAAATGTGCCATAGGGTCACAGAGACCACAGCCTCGGGTCGATAGGCAAGGGAGGGATGGCACGGCTGATAGGGAGATCAAACATCTCTTTTGGTTTTTTTTAAATAATGTTTTTGTAAAGCATCCCAGAACCCTATCCTCCACACTACAATCCCAGTCCTCCCACTACAGGCCCCTGCTGTCACCAACATACTATACATGCTAATGACTAACATATTGTATGCACAGAATTCACTCATTCTGGGCTGTCTAATGATGCTGCTAGAGGTGGACCTACACATCTGGCAGCTAAATTTACGAGCTCCTTACGTGTCACATTTTGTAATGAAATGCTGCACATACTGATTCTTGGCAAAGTGACCATTTCAAGCAACTGATCATGATGGTCATGGATGGTCTTTAAAGTAACTATTTAATATTTGGGGCCTTTAGGTTTAATTATAGTCATAGACATTGCTCGTTGGGGCTTCCGGGGCTGAAGCCCTGGCAGTGGGGCTCTTTAGTCCGTGCTGTCTATACTTTCATTGAGATCCTGGTGAGCATCAGCAACACACTGTTCGTGGGTAGAGAGGATAACTATGGCATGACAAGGTGGGAAATGTAATGATGTATCTGTACCTCTCTGTTAGTGTAGTGGTCATTGAGTATAAATAGGAGCTCAGGCTCCAGGTGCATTTGGAGCACAGGAAAAATGCTAAAAGTCTATGATTATGTTTTGTATTTCTAACACTATAATGTTCCTTTAAGTGAATAACTCTGATGGTGTTTTCAGAAACTGGAAGCATTCTGTTGTTTTTGTGCAAAAGTGTACTTTTTTTTTAGCTTAGGGGATGTGACTAGAGGTGTATTTATGCTGTTTAGCAATTTACCTACTATTAGTCTTTTAGGTAGCTGAGTAGATAATTTAGAACAATACAAAATTCTAAATAAATAGCAATTTAGAATCACATTAGCTTAATTTGTATCCCTGTAGAACTAGTGACTCACATACCCAGATACCATTGTTTTATATCCTGTCGATCCCTGAAAAAAACACATCTGCATTAAAGGACCACTATAGTGCCAGGAAAACATACTCGTTTTCCTGGCATTATAATGCCCTGAGGGTGCCCCCACCCTCAGGGTCCCACTCCCGCCGGACTGGATGGAGAGGAAGGGGTTAAACACTTACCTTTCTCCAGCGCCGGGCATTCTTAATGCTTTCCTATGGACGCTGGCGTCTTCTCACTGTGAAAATCACAGTGAGAAGCGCGGAAGAGCCTCTAGCGGCTGTCAATGAGACAGCCACTAGAGGCTGGATTAACCCTAAAGTAAACATAGCAGTTTCTCTGAAACAGCAAAAAGGGTTAATCCTAGGTAGATCTGGCACCCAGACCACTTTATTAAGCTGAAGTGGTCTGGGTGGCTATAGTGGTCCTTTAATGCTTATTTAATAAACTCACAAATAGCTGCAATGTTCCGTGTAGCCTCGTGATCCACACATTAATGTGCTCTAGAGCCTAGTGATACACATATCCACATTATTGTAACTAATATGACATACATTAATCCTTGTACGTTCATGCGCTAGAGGAGTCACCAGCAGGGTTATTCAAGTGTGAATTTAAAGTTCATTTCAAATTTAAGGTCAGAGTAGCTGAACTGGAAAAGTCATCAGCTATGCTTTCAGTTTGGCTACTCTGGTCTTAAATGTAAAATTCACTTTGAATTCACATTAGTGAATAGCCCTGTAAGTGAGTACGGGCTGTACATACTGAACGGGGAAACCTGAGTGATACATCTTTAATAGTCAGTTAGAACATTTTCCCAAGTAATGGTTCTCTCTTCTGTTCTAGGATTTGGGGATGGAGTCCACCTCGCTGGATGATGTGTTGTATCGGTATGCTAGCTTCCGGAACCTTGTGGATCCCATAACCCATGACTTAATCATAAGCCTGGCAAGATATGTGCATTGTCCCAAACAGGTAGGTACCTGATGCATGTTATTGGTACCTTCTACATACATTACCCACCTTTCATACAGTATGAATAAGACAGCAGCAAATCTTTTAACTAGCAGGAAATGCTTGACACAATGTTCATGATCTGCATATGACTGATGGAATGTTGCTGTGTTGATATGAATTGTAAAGACATGCAGACAGTTTAGTTACATACTGTAGGTACATAGTAATAAGAGGAGAGGAAAAACTCAAGTCCATCAAGTTGAACCTTTCAAAAAAAATATGAACAGCCCAATTTAAAGCCATTTCCAATCTTGCCACAAATGGAATAATAATCCACGTTAATTCCAAAAATGGCAGTCAGATTTCTACTTGGATCAATAAGCTGTTTATATGAACTATTTTATCCTAAATATGCTGTTTAAAAAAAATGAATAAATCCAGGCATTGTTTAAAAATCTGCACAGAATCTGATAAACCGACTTCTATTGGCAAAAATTTCCACCGTTATTGTTCGTACTGTAAAGAATGTCTTCCTCTGCCGTAGTCAAATTCTCCATTTCCTTCTCTTGATTTTTTATGTATTCATAAATAAACAGATTCATTGAATCTAAAGCTGGATTTACTTCCATCCAAGACTGTATGCATAAAATAGAATGTAAGGTGAATTGTTTGCTCGTTTGACCAGGGCCTTCTTCATCTGTTATATTCCATATGTAAATTGCTTGTTGTCAAATATCCCTATTTTATAAATGTAAAACGCAGCAGAATATGTTGGCGCTATATTTATTTATTTATAAAATATTTTACCAGGATGGTAAAATGGTCTCTCATTTTCAAGTATGTCCTGGGTCTTTGGCCACAAAACATTGCATTGTTACAATAGGATACAATATTACAAAAATACAATATACAAACTATACATATACACACACATATATAAATGTAATACATAACAGGTAATAAATATATTCAACCATGACAGGTGCATTCTGTGCTGAGGTATATTGCCATAGATTTTAGATTGAATGAAGATGTGACTGTGTCCCTGAGGTTATTCCGTAATTGCGGTGCTCTGTAGGAAAAGGAGGATCAAGCCACTTTATTTTTGTATTGCGGTATGCTAAATATCGTGCTAGTACTGGATTGGAGGTTATAGGAGGTGGAAACAGCTGAGGAGAGCATTCTACTCAGGTAGGGTGGGAGCTTCCCAGAAATGCTCTTATGCACAAGGCTGGAAAGATGAAGAGTGCGTTGGGATTCCAGCGACAGCCAGTTTAGCTCTTTTAGCATGTCACAGTGGTGACTAAAGTAATTACATTCTAGTACAAAGCGGCAGAACAAATTATATAATGTATTAGGTTTATTAAGGTGGGCGCCATATAAATAATAAAAATAATAAAAAAATAAATATTAACTAGAGCTTGACACAATACACTTAGATGATCATTCCATCTCATGTGAGCCATCACATTTACATGATAGGAGCATAGTTTAGAATGACTGTTTTAAAATATCTTTTTTCTCAAAGCTGTCAAACTCAAGCAGTATTTTATTGAAACATAACAGAAAACTATACAGAAGCTCAGATTTACTTCATACAAAGACCGTATGAAAATGTCACCCATTGTTCTGGAACAATTCAGTAGACACAAAACAAGAAAAGGTTACTTATTTAGCATTTGATATTATGTAATCGCGTCATTCCTCATGATGATATTGCTGTGGCTTGGCATATAGGCCAAGAAGACATCCCATCATTTCAAACTCACATGTTGAGCATCAAGTGGGAAATCAAGATTCCTTTAAAATACACACAAACCCAACAAACAATGCACTTTAACAATTACAATTTTTTTTTTTTTTTTTACTTGTTGATTAAAAAGTATGGTTGGAATCTAAACATTCTCACGTCATAAATCTTACATTACTCTTATCATGATACACATAATTTTCTTATCATAGCTGAGTAAAGACCCAGAACTATTCCCTGATAACCAAATACCTTAAAAACTAAATTTAAAACAAAGGCCTCAATTACATTCCAGCCTATTATGTTCATCAGCAGTCTATTGACTTCGAATAAGCTTTTTATCAGTCGGACTCAATTTGTTAAATGCTTATCAGTAGCTTCCCAATGATTAGTAATATACATGGGAAATCTGCTACATGTCCCCTCCATGCCCCCAGTGAGGGAGGGGGACTTTTTATGTGTTTTCCTGTGCCACCAGCCCATGACCAGTTACTGGGGGCTACCATTAAAATTAGCGAGGGGGGCTTAGTGTTCTGTGTTCTGGGGCAGCCATGACCACGAGGGATCTGATGCCAAGTAATTTTCAGCATTCCCACTGTTACCCTTTCCATCATGGAAGCACTTTACAAGAGTCTTACAGCTCAGATAATGTGGTAGCACATTTGTTAAAAAAAATTATCTTTATGACTTCCTTATTCAATGCATTGGCATTAGCACCTTCACTACCAAAATCATGTATACATGATTTCAAGGTTAAGTCCCCCCACACTAGAATTGTGTAACGCGATTATGACAATTGCAAAAAAAAACATTTTTTTTTCTTGCCAATTTATTTTAATTACAATTGGCTCCTTAGTAGTCCCATGTAGCAGAGCACTTTTCCTACTCACATTCCATCTTTACTGTCAGTTTTTATGACGACACTCTCACACTACACTGGTGTATATCTCCCAAAAATTATCCTGTATAAAAATATCCTTTACTAATACCAACAGTTGTCTATCATTCTTGGGTAGAACAAATCTTTATAAAATGTACTATTTACACAACATATATGATTCCTTGACAGTGTGACCCTAAAATTGTAGAGAACCCTGGTGCTCATGGTCAAACTGTGAAAATTCACATGGTCACATCTTTCTGCTCTCAGCATCCTTTTAGATGGTAACCTTCTTACACCCATGGTCACAAATATTCAGATGACCTCCGTGTTCTATTTTTGTTAGTTCTTTCATAAACCTTGGGTTCTTCAGGGACAATCTTCTCACTGGAATGTTAAACTCTTCAAATGGCATAGAACAACAGAGGAGAGTGTACAGTCCATAGCAGAGATTAATTCAATTTTTACACCAATAATCTGCGCGTAAAAATAGGTTGCAGTTGGTATTCGGAATCATCTGCAGTCTAGTGATAAAACACGACTTTCTATCACCTCAAGTAATAGCGAGAGGAAAAACTGTAAAATGGTTACAAAATATCTAGAGGGAATTAAATCCTTCTCAGTAATGCTACAGTATTTCCCCCCCAGGCCAAACAATAGTTAAAGCCTTGTTTGCATATAACATGGGAAATTGGGTTTTTACAAGTCAAATTGAAAAATGGTAATCAGTAGGACAAGTTAAGGAGACTGATTGAAGAATTTATAACAGTTCTCAGCTGAAATACAAACTTTGCAATTTATTGTGATTATATTAATTTGTATTAAAAAGTTTGGTAACATCTTTTTTCTTTGATGAATGATTTATGACCTTTCTATTAATTCCAAAAGGATCTAATTATTGTTTTTCATAAAGCTAAGAAAAATCAATGATAATTTTAATTTTGGTTCCTAAGTGCTTCAAAGCTAAAAAAAAAAAAAAAAAAAAAGTAAAAAAAATAACAATTTGTAAAGGGTCACTCATGAAAAACTTTGTATTAATACAAATGTTATAGTGTAGAGAGTACTATGCTTATAGCCTACCTACCCAGAATGACTTTTAAGTAAAGACATAAATGTCACTGCATCTATAATACTGTACCATTTATTTCCTCTTTTGCCATCCAAGATCCATCAATTTCACAATCTTTTTATGTTTTTTTACTGAACCCAATTGTGTTCATTCTAGGATACTTGAGACATGACTGCACACAGTGTAGTTCACAAAATGATAAATAGGGATGTGCAATAGTCAATAGTTGACACAATGTGGTTGCTAACATTTTATTGAGCAGTTCCACTCGGTTTGTCTGATGAGTGAAACTGTGGCTAGGGTTTGGGCTGCTTATTCCAAAAACCTCTGCTGGGAAGGAGTTTGTGGAATAATAATAATAATAAAAAAAAAAACATTTACCAGAAAGATAGGATACGTATTGTCCAATCAAAGGCTTCTCTATAAACCTGTGATTGGACCGCACAAGTCGGAGGGGGCAGCGTAAGATCCCAGTGCTAGATTGCATGTGAGTAAAATCTTTATTGTGCAGGAATTACAGCAAGTGGGTGTTTGGGGGAGTCCAATAGGGCTTTTTACACAGATAAGGTCCCTCTTCCCAAAAGCGTTAGATCGCCCATTTAATGAATATTTGTTGCAGCTGTGTGACTCTTATTAGCAACAAATAAGGGATTGCTGACTCACATCCATGTTGTCTTGATCTGTTCAATGATCATACATGGAAACTCATCAGCCCTGGAATATTAGTGCTTAACCTTTGGGTAAAGTGTGGAGTTCAGACAGGAAAGGTGGTGCAGTCCAACTTACCAAATATGGCCAACGCCAAGCCCAGTTTATCTTACTAGTCTTCAAATATTTTCATATCCACTTTGTCTGTTGTTCCTCTCACTAGCTCACCATTTAATCCTTTATCCTACAGAATATAGGGTTGGAGGAAGAGTATAACGAATAATCAAGCTCCCCTTGGTTAATACAAAACCTTAACTGCATGTTATTTTTGGAGGAGGGACATCATTTTAGAAACCATGTTACTGTTTGCCTAGATTGTGCACTGGAGCCAGATGAGGAAAGGTTATAACAAAAATGAAATCTTAATTTAAAGGGGGTGGGGGAGAAGTAAGGTAATACACCATTGAATAAAACATTGAGAATAACTTATTACGTATGTTTACCTTTTTGTTAGATGCTTTAGTTCCTTTTCAAACTATATCAAGTAACATCTCAATCCAGGCATAGCCAGGACAAGAATTTCAAATGAAGAGGAAAAATCTAAATATTCTTTCATTTCTCTTCTTCTCTGTATGCTCTCTCATTGCTGACTGCCAGGTGCGAAGAACTGAGTTGGCAACAATGACTGAGAGCGAACTAAGATGGAGGACACCCCATTGCAAGATAAAGAAATGTGGATTTCTACATTTAAGTTTATTTTTCACGTTTCACAAATACATATGTGTTCAAGGATCACTATAGGGTCAGGAACACAAACATTACTCCTGATCCTATAGTGTTAAAACCACCATTTAGCCCCCCTGAGCTCCTCATGCCTCCATAAATATAGTAAAAATCTTACTGTATTCAAGCCAGAAGCTGTAACTCTGCATGCTGTTAGACTCAGAAAAACAAACAGTCTGCTGACATCATCAGAAGTGGTAGCCTGATCCTATCACAATGCTTTCCCATAGGATTGGCTGAGACTGACAAAGAGGCAGATCAGGGGCAGAGCCAGCATGATTCAAACACAGCCCTGGCTAATCAGCATCAGCTCATGTATGCATGCAGAGGGAGGAGATACTTAATGTTAGGATGCATTTTAGACTGCCATGGCCCAGGAAGGATCTCTAACAGCTATCTGAGGAGTGGCCAGTGAAGTTATCACTAAGCTGTAATGTAAACACTGCATTTTCTCTGAAAATACATTGTTTACAGCAAAAAGGTAATTTCTACTCACCAGAACAAATTCAATAAACTGTAGTTGTTCTGGTGACTATAGTGTCCCTTTAAGTATAGGGTGAAGTCAGCATAATAAAAAAAAAAAAAAACTTGGGAAGTGACAGTTCAACTTTAATGTGGCAATATCTCAAGGACAACTGGTTTCTTTTTAAGGGGAATGATTTTGATTACTGAATGCCATACATTATGCCACACGATGGTGTCGCTTGATAACATAGTAACTACATTATCATAATCCACGTTCAAGCCGCATACTGCACATTAATCTGTTCTTTATCATGCACTTCACATTCATTATGCATCTCTACATCCGTTTAGAGTGATTTGAAGATATGCCGAAGTCCGTGCCCATTTCAGTGATATATGATATAAAGACAGTTTTAGAGGTAGTATTGTGTGCTTAAAGTGTTGACAGCCTGCGCGCAAACTCAGCTTACCTAAAAAAAAACATGTTTTCATAGACTACAGAATGGACCTGAAGAACCTTTCAGTTGGTTGGCCGTCTCCAATAAATGGTTGAACACACACCATCCGAGGTCTTCCCTTCTTTGATATAAATTCCTTCAAGGACTTTGATGTTACACGAACCATTCATCCTCGACCTAGTGGTACAGTCTTGTTGCATGCCCTCCAGTTCTTCGATTTTCTCATTATGGTCTGCTGTTAAGAGGAAAACCCCCCCCAGCAATTTTGCGAGTTTGTTCTGGCTGTGTGAGGTCATATCACGGGATTTCTACCCATGCAAAAGAGCCAGGTGATCACCGTGGCGCCCCTCTCTGGTACACACATTGATGTCTGGATTTTATATCTCCCAATGTTGGGAAGTATATTCTGTGTGCCTGGCGCCCTATGATCATCTTTTTATAAACTCTTGAAAGGAAGTTTCTCCATTGTCCCATGCCTCACATACCTCAATATAATTTTTCTAAATGAGAAAGTATAAAGTAAAGGAACACTCCAAGTAACAGGCTTAATATACATTCTCAAACGTTTTTCAGTAAACAATAATTACAACAAAAACAAAAAAATACAACAATCCTAAAGCCCTTGTAGGCCTTTATTCATCCAATGAAACAGGAAATAACCTCTTCAGACCTGGGGGAAAAAAATACATATGTATGCCTATAATGATGCAAATTTATGATATATAAGAATTTATCATGGTTTGGTGATGTAGCCTTGGTATGTATTTATCTTTCATTTACAATAGAATGAATTGGATGTTCCTTCTTTGTGGGGGAGTTGACAAACTTAAAGACCAACCAAAGACAAATCAATTATTAAGAAAAATATGCATTTATCCTATAGGCTAAATGGGTCTGTGTTAGTGGGTTACTCCAAGCACCATGACCACTTCACTGATTTCAATTGGTCAAGGTGCAGTTTCAAATGTTGCACATTAAGAGTAACAGTCCAGTGCTGCTAGAAGTGTAACACCTCCGGCAGTATCATTAGCTAGCCCAGAAAGATGGTTCCAGGCTAGCTAATGTTAATTTTGTCCATATTTGGGGTCTGTTGTCAGCAGCCCTAGTTAAGCATCCCTCCATGCTGCTCAAGACCTCCTCTCTGCCCATCCTGCACGACATCCCTCCCCTGCAGTGAGGAGCAATGAGGTCACTTGAGGAGGAACTGGCTGCCTGGATCACATGGCCTCGCATGAGATTGCAGGGCGGTTTTCCTTCATTTATTCATTTTTTTTTAGGGACTATGTCAGTAATAGTTACTCTAAATAAAAAGAATGTTTTATTGAAACACTATTTTTGTTTCTTTAAAATAATTTGTTAATAGGATGAGCTATAAGGCTAGTAAGGTAAACCAGTGGTGGTACAATTACACTTTGAACAACAGATTTTATGAGCTCTAATTATCAAGAAGGAAACCGTGGAACTGTAAAAAAGTACTAGATAGGCTACTAAATCAATAAAGGGAATGGAAGATTTTGTTAATAATGAAAGAATAGAGCTATATAGTATTTTATTTTAGAAAAGATTTGAGGCGATATAATAGCATGATACAACTACACTTCCAGATAATTGTTTAAATTAGCCTTAATAAACATGACTCTATAAAGCACAGAGATCCTTAGTTGAGACTCTAGAAAAGGAGATTTCACCTACACCTGTTGAAAACATTTTGAACAATACAAGGAATAAAGAAAAGGACTCTGCTTAGAATGGCTGAATTGTTACATTTCTTAAATGGCATCAAGAAGGATCAGATAACTCTTATGTAACTATTCACAGCGATATTCACAAAAGAGAGAATTCAAAATGAATTCAAAGTAATTTTCGAAGTTAAAGGACCACTCTAGGCACCCAGACCACTTCAGCTTAATGAGGTGGTCTGGGTGCCAGGTCCCTCTAGGATTAACCCTTTTTTTTATAAACATAGCAGTTTCAGAGAAACTGCTATGTTTATACTGAGGGTTAATCCAGCCTCCAAATCCTCTAGTGGCTGTCTCATTGACAGCCGCTAGAGGCGCTTGCGTGCTTCTCACTGTGAAAATCACAGTGAGAGCACGCAAGCGTCCATAGGAAAGCATTGTAAATGCTTTCCTATGCGACCGGCTGAATGCGAGCGCGGCTCCTGCCACGCATGCGCATTCAGCCGATGACGTCGCAAGGAAGAAGGAGAGGAGGAGGAAAGCTCCCCGCCCGGCGCTGGAGAAAGAGGTAAGTTTAACCCCTTCCTCCCCCCAGAGCCCGGCGGGAGTGGGTCCCTGAGGGTGGGGGCACCCTCAGGGCACTCTAGTGCCAGGAAAACGAGTATATTTTCCTGGCACTAGAGTGGTCCTTTAAAGTCATAATAGCCGTACTGGAAAGATTCTCTGAAACACCCATCCTTTTAGGTTAATTACTGTGGTCTTAAATTTAAAATTCACTTTGAATTCTCACTTTAGTAAATAACCCTGATAGCATTGTAATAACAAATTTAACTTGTGTTTTAAACATAAAAGCTTGTTGATCGGTGGAAACATCTGATTGACACTGTAGTATCTGAAAGGCTTTCCTCCCTTTCTATATTTTTTTTAATGAAACAGTATATTTTTGCCTTCTAACATTGCCACTGAAGATAACGCAATAATACTCCTTACATCTCAAGAAACGTGAGACTGTTAAGTGGGATAAACAGCCATTCTACATGATGGGGAATCTGCTCATCATCTGCATTCTATATGTTTTGGCTGCAAATGGATTTTCTGTCAATCTATTAGAAATGAAATTATAAATTGAATAAATCCTTGTAGCTTTCAAAGACCTTGAAACGATGTTAAATAAATAGGTTTGTCAAGATGTGTTTCCTCTTGAGCCGTACTATTCAATTTGGTTGTAGTGTGTTTAGATGGTGCAACGTTAAATATTGATGGCAGTACATACCCCAGAAGAGCTAGCAATCAAATTACATTTGTGAGTGTTCTAGATTTGTAGAAAATCTAATCAAATCTGTTGTTAACCCTTTGTCTTCACTGAGATTCATAACTCACTACAGACAGCTCAGTTGAAATTATACAGCACACATACTTGTCTGGGCAAATATTAGCCATTTCACACTGTCAGAAAATATAAGAAGAGCATTTTAATTATGCCAACAAGAAGGATTTAGGTAATAGAAAAGAAAATGGAATAAATGAGCTGTAGGGTATATTACTGAATATGTGGGTAGCATTTCTAGCTTAGGTTTATGAAGTCCTCTTCCGAATAAATAACTTTATTGCAGCCAATGAATTAAACATAGGGGGCTTCTGGCAGCAAAAAGATTATGTTTCTATAAAGAGAAGTTCTCTGCAGGTGCCGAGGGAGTGTTTCTTTTTAATAATTTGATAAGTAAACAACAGCTCTCAATATCTGTTGTAATTACCCTTGGAACGTGAAACGAAAATGGCAGCCATCATTTGTGTCACAAAATTCTACCATTCCTGTTTAACTTGTTTTGCCCTCAGCCTCGCAATATAGGCATTATTACACCATTTTACTTTCTGGTATCCTTCAAGACATGTGCTGAGATATACAGAATTTTTTTATTCCACCACTAAAAATAGCTCACCATAGTTGATAAATAGTTAGAATTATGTATATCACTTAAAATAAAATAAAAAATCAGTCTTACGTGTATTTTTTTTAATTTTTTATAAAAGCTTCAAATCTATTCTCATTGCATAAAAAGTGATAATCAATTTTACAGCTAAATTCAGCCAACATCTGATGGTATTTGCTAAGCATGCTAACTGTTGGGTGGAGACTTCCTGCCCTCCTGAATAACGGTGTATTTTTATCTACTCTTACAGAATAGATTTTTATATATTGTAATATCTGCTTAGATCACGAATATCATATATGACTTATCATTCTTCAAACATTTTTTTTTATTCTTCTAACGCTTTAAATCCACAACAGTAGGTTGGCCAATGAGGACAAGCAGGTGCTATTTTTAACTATAATTTGTGATCAGTATGTAAGTGGAGCAAAGTGGATGTGGTGCAATCAAGAGTCGGATAACAGATAAAGGTCATGCACTCTCATGGTAAAATTAGTTTAATATCAGTTTCACTATATATAGGATGTACATTGCCAAGTACTGAGTTAGCACTAGCAGAACCATTCAAAAAAATGAAAAAATAATTTAAAAAAAGAGTATACATTAGTGTTTGGACAGTGACACAATTGTGTCCACTGTCGAGATTTTCCCCACAATGGATGTGAAATATAATTAAGATGTTATTAAAGTGTGGACAGTGAGCTTTAATTTAATGGGGTTTAAACTGTTACTGAAAGTTACAACAGTTTATATCAGTGATTCCCAAACTTTTTAGGTTCAAGGCGCCCTTAATATTTTCAGTTTTTTTCCAAGGCACCCCAAGTAAAAATTTCTAGGTTGTATATCTGTACAGCCCTGTGGCATTTCCTGGCATTATCGTGTAATGTACAGTGTTTGAAGGGGTTCTTGTATAAATGTATAGTGTTTTAATACAGGGGTGTGTTTGTATGTAATGTTTGCGTTTGATTGCAGGGGTGTGTCTGATCACTTTTAAATGTGGATAGATATTTGTGTTTGAGTGAAGGGGTGTGTTTGTATTTTTTTGACTGCACATACTGTTGTCTGGTGTTTGACTGCACATACATTACCACATACATAAATACATACTTACACAGATATTCATGCACATTAATACACACATGCATATAAATACACCGACACATACACACAACTTCATATACACACCGACACATACACACACATAGATAAACACCGACATATACACACACAAACATTGATACATGCCCACACCATGACACAGATACACACACTGACATAAAAACGCACACCCTGACACACAGATGCACATACACAGATGTGTGCGCACACACAGACACAGAAGCACACTGACATATATATATACACACATACAGATGCACACCATGACACACTCACTCACTCACACACATACACACACACTCACTCACACTCATACGTACACTCACACTCATACAAACACTCATACTCATACACATACACTGATACTCACACTCATACATACACTCACACTCATACACACACTCATGCACACACACACAAACTCATACACACACTCATGCACATACACATACACACACTCATGCACATACATATACACACACACACACTCATACACACACACACACACTCACGCATACATACATACACTCACACTCATACATACACTCACACTCATACACATACACACACACATACACTCATACACACACACACACACACACACACACACACTTAAACTCATACACATATTCATACACACACACATACACATACACACACAATTGATTTTTTTTTTAAATATCTCCAGCCACCCTCCTGTTAGCTTACTTTATGTGCCAGGAGGGTGGCTTGGAGTCCTGCTGCTATGGGTGTTCCCTTCCCCTCACGCTGCAGCTGCCTCCTCCCACGCTGACTCCCTGCAGGATGCTGGGAGGAAGTGACAGGCTGGGAGGAAGTGACACACACACTCATTGACTGACAGACAGACACTTTCACAAATTTGACATGCACTGACAGACAAACACACTCACTGATTTGACACACACACTCAATGACATATACGCACACTCACTGACCGACACACACTTACTGATTTGACATACAATGACAAACTCACAGATTTACTGACAGACACACACTCTCACGGACAGACACACTCACTCACACCCTCACACATATACACATTCTCTCACACACTTTTTTATGCCCACCCAACCTGTGAGAGAGCTGGTGTGGATTCTCTCCCTGGGTTCCAGTGGGGATCCTGGCGCTCTGCCGCAGCCGCTCTTTCCTTCTTTGTGCCCTTCTGAACACAGTATATTTTATCAGAGTAGGCACCCGCCATTTGGGTAAGTAGAGCCTACTCTGCGTTTGTGAGTAAACTCCACCTCAGGGTGCCCTAAGGTGACCTGCCGGCCAATTCCTGGGCTCCCTGTGATAGGGGGACACAGAGGACTTGGTCACACTTGCATCCTCAGGGACTTCTGTAGTTACGCCACTGGACATGGTCCTAACATATGCAGTTGAAGAATTTACTTTCAGAGAGCAGATATACAGGGCCGGTGGAAGGATTTTTTCCGCCATAGGCAAAAAAAAATATTCCCCCCCTGCTCCCCATGTTGTGACATCACAACCATATGACCCGCCCAGCTTATTTGCCCAGATTACAGTAAAGCACCCACGTGCTGCCCATAGGGATGTGTAGTGCATTTTAATAGGATGTGTACCAGGAAATTATGTTATTTTTTTAATGTTATGTAGTGTGAATATTTATTAAAATGTTGAGTGGATGTGTGGTGTGGGTGTGCGTCTTGTGTAGGTGTGTAGGGTGGCTGTAAGTGTTGTAGCTGTGTGTATGTTGTGGCTTTCTGTGTGTGATTTATAAGGCTGGCTCTGTTTATAGCTGTGAGTGATGTACGTGGCTGCATGTGGGTAGATGTGAGTGGTATGTGTAGCTGTGTGAGTAGCCATGAGTGAAAAGTTTGGGCCGCTGTGAGTGATAGGTGTGACAATGTGTGAGGTGTAAGAAAAACATGTAAAAAGTAGAGGAATTTCCATTTAGCATAAGATGGGAAGGGAGAATCAGGGTTAACTCCAATTGTATTAGGGGTTTAAAGGTAGCTGCCAGAGATAGGTATAGGTGTATTGATGGCATACGGGCTGTAATGGGGGATAGGAGCAGTACTGGAGGTTAGCGGCTGAAGGGGGGTGGGCAGGAACTGTAGTGGAGGTCAGGGGATGTTGATTGGGATCACAGGCAGTACGTGGGGGTTAGGGGTTGTAATGGGTATAAGGGACAGTAGTGGGGGTCAGGGGCTGTTGTGGGTGCTTAGGAGCAGTGTTGTTGGGACCTGTAATGAGGGCTGGGGGCTGTAGTGGGGTTTAAAATTTGTAGAGGGGGTTAAGGGCAATAATGGGGGTTAGAATCAGGAAAGAGAGCTGAACATAGCCTGGTTCACTAAACAGTGTTCTGGGTTATGTGAAACTGATGGCTGCTGTGGTACTTGCTATCAGTGTTTAAAATGACTGAAACTGCTCTAAACACTGATAGCAAGTACCACAGCAGCCATCAGTTTCACATAACCCAGAACACTGTTTAGTGAACCAGGCTATGTTCAGCTTTAGGCAGAGCCACAGTCCAGGGCGCTCTCTTTGCTGTGAGTATGTCACCCCTTACGTTCTCACTATCACTCCACTTCCTTCTCTTATCACCCCCCTAGCTGTACCTCTGCCTCAATTAAAGGATCACTATAGGGTCAGGAACACAAACATGTATTCCTGAGCCTATAGTGTTCTGTGGGTCTGTGGCTAAAATCTAAACTACATGTCACATAAAACAGGGGACTCAAAGTACCCATCTACATGCATTATCCATCCCCCTTTAATATGGCCCACATCCATACAAAGGTACAGAAGTATGTCCAAGTCCCCAGCATACGTCTCTATGTAAGATCTGTGGTGCAAATGTGAGATGATGACTACTTGACTTTGAGACCCCTACCATGAACCCTTGCTGGACAGGGATTTATCAAGAAACTAACTTGCCCTTATCAGAGGTCTTCAGTGAAACCTCGATTTAATACTATATATGAAACATTTTTCTATTTTACATTGTTACACTGAATGTTTGTATCCGAGGTATATAGCCTTTGAAGCGACCTACTGCAGTGGATGAAATGTACCAGGATCTGCCTTGATTAAGTCTTTGTTTTAGTAATGTTGTGTTAAATGCACTGGCATGTGTTTCTAGCAATGACACAAAACGATAAAAAAAATCAGTCACACGCTGAAAATAATGTTTTGATTGCAAATTTTATTTCACTACATCGCAGGAATTGGTAATAATTTATTTATTAATTGTATTTGGCATTGAAATTGTTTATTTAAGTGTTACTATGCCACTAGCGATGGTTTGACAGTTAATATAGACCTTGGCCAGTGTTGGTGCATCTGGTGGCCTATTATATCCCTGCCTCCAGGGCCAGACTGTTCCTGGCAAAAACACATCCAAAGCAAATGGAGACAGGAAGAGGGAGAATGCTAGAACTGAGCAGCATACCAACTTTATATCCAAAACATAACCAAGTGTTCTTTTACAATTCAAAGTCATTGTTCACTATTCAAAAGCAATCCTGTCTGTGAATTGCAATCCTATCTATCTATCTATCTATCTGTCTGTCTGTCTGTCTGTCTGTCTGTCTGTCTGTTCTACTTTCCATTTGCCTGTACATCCATCCTCCTGTCTATCCATCCCTCTTGTCAATGTATCTCTTTTTCTATCCACCCCTCTGTCCACATGTCTGTACATCCATCCCTTCGTCATGTCACATGACACCCAAGGAAAAGCTTTACAATTTTGACTTTAATAATTGTAAAAAAAAAAAAAAAGAATATTCCCCTTTCTCTGATCTTACCTTGCAGGTAGGGGGTTGCACAGACTGACCCATACCCACACACAGACTGCTCCCCCACACAGACTGACTCGAACATACACAGACTGAACCCCCCACACATACAGACTGACCCATACATACAAACCATACACAGACTAACCCCCCACACACAGACTGACCCATACACACACACACAGACTGACCCCCCACACACAGACTGACCTATACACACACACACACACACACACACACAGACTGCTCCCCTACACAGACTCGCCCATACATACACAGACTACCCCCCCAAACACAGACTGGCCCATGCACACCCACACCCACACACAGACTGACCCCACACACTCACAGACTGACCCCACACACACACGCTGACTGACCCATACACACAGACTTACCCTTACACACAGACTTCCCCTCCACATAGACTGACCCATACACACTCACAGTCTGCTCCCCCACTCAGACTGATCCCCCCAACACAGACTGACCCATGCATACGCACACACACACACACACACACACACACACAGAGACTGACCCCCCCCACACACACACACAGACTGCTATCCCACACAGACTAACCCATACATACAAAGACTACCCACCAAAACACAGACTGACCCATGCACACACACACACACACACACACACACAAAGACTGACACCCACACACAGACTGACCCCACACACTCATACTGACCCCCCACACACACACACACACATTGACTGACCCATACACACAGACTTACCCTTACACACAGACCCATACACACACAGACTCCCCCTCCACATAGACTGACCCATACACACACACAGTCTGCTCCCCCACTCAGACTGACCCATACATACATAGACTGACCCCCCCCCACACACACAGACCCCACTCACTCACAGACTGACCCCCTCCCACACACACACACAGACTGACCCATACACACACACTGGATAACGCCCACCAGTGAACTCTTATCATTAATACGAACGTCACCTTTAAAACTGTAAAGTGTTTTGATTTAGATGTTAAGAAGTTCATAAACTGTGAAGAATGATTCATAATATAAGAAGTTCATGTTTTCTAGAAACATCTGGTTTTCCCCCACCCCATCTCCAGTGTTCTGAAGTCTAATAATGACTGTTTTCTTTGGCTGTCAGTAAGCTTGTAATGGGTCCCTGGACATACTGTCTTTTGTTGAAATAGCTGTGTAAAGAACAAATGCATTGCAGTCATTTTAATTTCAATAGATGTATCGACTGGCTATATATACCGTATATTTGCCAACCTCATATCATCATAGACTGCAAGCTTTTTTACAAATATTTAATTTCTAGAATTGTAAAGTGCTGCAGAATATGTTGCTGCTATATAAATGCTTATAATATATAAACATTAACATTGCAAACTATTTATATATTTCAATATACATATATATATATTTTAAACTGTAAACAATAATGATTGACCCATCACAGTACAATGTTTGCCTAATTAAGTTCGAGATTTTGGCATGTAGGGGCTTCTACTACAAAATACAATTCTCTCCAATTACTAGTGCCTTCTGAAAATATATAAATAAATAGAATGTTGTCCACCCTTAATACCTTGGCTGAAACTACCAGCGGTTTACATTATCATAGATCTTAATGTCATGGACGCTCCTGCGGGGATTGAAACAATAGCAATTATCTTCAACATCACAGTAGTGGTTTATGGACAAAGATACGTATTCCTTGGGAACTTCCTAAATGAACTGACCGTGGATCTTATCACAGCGATAAATATTTTATAGCCAATTACCAACCAAATGGCTCTATTATATGTCCCAGTGGAAACTTCAACTCTTTCGGATGTAAATATATCCTTGACTCGGTCACGTTTCTTCAGCCAGTAATTCACAGTTACCATATGCGGAAGAATGGGGACGCTATTGAATCAGTGTGAAATATGGAGCCTGTTCCTGACTTTGTGACTCTTAGAGTCTATCTGTTTAACTTGTTCTTTCATCTTTTAACCCCTTAAGGACCAAACTTCTGGAATAAAAGGGAATTATGACATGTTACACATGTCATGTGTCCTTAAGGGGTTAAAGCCCTCAGCATACCATAGCAATACATTAAAAATACCATGTACCTCTCCCCTGGTATGTTTGCAGTGGAATGTCACCCAAGTGTAAATTGAAAAAACTTTACTCCACACATTTAAAAGAGCATTACAGATTGTGGCCATATTAAATAAATAAGTCTAGGTATATACAAATAAAACAGATCGAAGCATTTTGTCTTTTCCACAGTTGGTTACTAATAAGCTTAAATCCCGAGGCTTTGGATAAGTGATGGGTTACATGATACAAGGGGTGACAGTAGAGTTGGCTCCATAATTAGGTTATGTAGACACTGCCTTAAACCTCACACTTGCAGGGACCTCGCGCCCTCTTAGAGCATGATTGTCACTGTGAATGCATCAATCAGGGTCTCACATTCATTCTTTGCCTAAGGCCTCTAGAGCCTTCTCTGGGTTGCTTCTTAGAAGAAGTTTTGTTTGGCAAGTCCTCAACACTAGCAAAGTGTAATCTTCCTCTGATAGAGGAGATCCGGTGCTGTCAGCAAGTTTTACTGCCTTTTTTTCAAATGCTTATTATAACTAATAAGGGATAGCATTATATATATATTTCTTAAGTTTGTTAAGGTGTTGATCTGTTTAGTAGATAACTCATATTTTTGCTATTCGTATGTAGGATTGTCATATTTGAGGATACCAAATAAGGGAGCTATCTGCTAAACAGCTGAAAGATCAAAATGTAAAAAAGTTTTCTTTGTAATTTAACTTTTTTAGGTGATTAGTAGATAATGCCCTATTTTGCTGTTTTATTCAAAATTAAAGGAGCACTATAGGATCAGGAACGCAAACATGTATTCCTGACCCTATAGGGTTAAAACTACCATATCCCCCCCCCACCCCTGCCCCTCACCCCCCTCCCTCCCCCCCCCCCCCCCTCCCCGTTCCTCTCATGCATTCCTAAATATTGTAAAATCTTACTTGTATTCAGGTCTGGAGCTGGATGCTTGTCCCTGTTTCCTTTTGACCTGCCCACTGCCTGCTGACATCAGCAGAAGTGGTAGCCTGATCCAATCACAATGCTTCTGACAAGGAGGCTGATCAGGGGCAGAGCCAGCACAATTCAAACACAGCCCTGGCCAATCAGCATCTCCTCATAGAGATTAATTGAATCAATGAGGAAAGTTCAGTGTCTGCATGCAGAGGGAGGAGATACTGAATGATTGGATGCATTTTAGGCAGCCATGACCCAGGAAGGATCTCTAACAGCTATCTGAGGAGTGGCCAGTGCAGTTATCACTAGGCTGTAATGTAAACACTGCATTTTCAGTGTTTTGCAAAACATTTAGTCACTTTATCATCATCTGGATTATAACCATCCATCAGAGTATACCATATAGTTTATTATATGTGTAGTGACAGGAATCAGTTTGCCTTCTCTGTCAGTGTTACAGGAAGTTAAGTGCATGAGAACTGTAAGTTATGTGTAAACTGTGCGTTCATTTGTATTGTGTAGACAGCTGTCTATATAATGCATTTCCACCAGTGTTATTAAAAGTATCTTCAACCAAAGTATATTTAAAAAATCTAGATAGATGCGTAGTCTGACCACAAACCAAAATGGTTGCGTGAGGCGTGCGCTCCAAATTCCCTGGGCAAATATTAGCAAAAAACAGCTTAACCCTCTTTGAATCGAGGAGATCGACCCCCACATACAACTTTATTACCTTGGGTGGCAATAAAAAAACTGCAAAGACCAGACCCCGTTGGTCGCTTAACTTTTACAGACTCCCAGAGAACCAGATGAATACCATCATCATCTGAGGGCCCGGAAGATTCCAGCTCCCACAATTACCAAGAGTGGCCTCAAGCTCCTGCTTCAGGACACCATGACAGAAATTCAACACCACATGGCCGCGGAGTTGAAATGCATCTGGCGGGTATCAAGGTAAAGCTTGTAGATCTAACCATGAGAATGGGCCAGGTCAAACAAAAAACAGACAATCTCGTTACATCAGTCACCACACATGGCCAGTTACTTACCTTTCTCCAGGCCTGTATCGTGTCTTTGGCAGATGGGTTGGAGGACCTAAACAACTGCTCCAGTAGGAATAATATCCACATCAAAAGGTCTCATTGAGAAAATTCCCTCTGAAACCATACTCTTGACATTATGGTAAATTTTCAATCTCTACTTCCAGAGGCCTCCACAGAGGAGCTTTCTATCAATAGGGCCCATAGGACATTGCAACCTCCTGCTCCCAATCAGCGTACACCCATAGATGTTACTGTACAATTACACTACTTCGCTACTAAGGAGGCCCTGATGATAGCAGCTAGGAAGACCACGCCAGTTTCCCAGACATGGAACTAGCATATATCAAGATTTTTCCCCAACCACATTTGGTAACAACCAGGAGCTGAAGCCACTCACTACCGTACTTAACCAGGCGTGTATAATCTCTAAATTGGGTAATCCATTTAAACTCATGGTTTGGAAGGATAACATGACCCACATTCTTTCTGATGGAGACCTTGAAGAATGGAGAAAGGAAAAAAAAAGGAAACTTCTTTATCATTATTTTTACAAACAATAACATAGGATATGTCGACTTTTGGCTAGAACCAATGGTCTGGGAGGGTACTCTGCTCTGGTGTCTGCTCTGACATGTGTTCTCAAATCAATGCATCCTATGTCAACTCACTATACTCATATCAGATCTTTTCACTCGAAAAGTCATCTATTGGGTCCAGCAACAATATACTCAATTTTACACTTATGACACCCGACCCACCCTTTTAACGTCTTGCAGACACATCCTGCTTTATTAACGGCCCATCATCATGTGATCGGAGGTGTGGTCGGAGGTGACTTTAGTGCCGTTCCATCACCTGTAGATGACAGATGAAGATCAAGACAGTTGTCCCTGACCCAGCCAGATGAGACAAACTCTTTTACACATTCACAGCCCAATTCCATTTATTAGATATTTGAAGACTACACCACCCTACAACAGTTGATTTAAGGTTTTTCTCTCACCGACCCCAATCATACTGCAGGATTGACCTGTTTCTAATCTCACCCTCAGTTCTAGCTCACAGTAACTCAATGTCAATTGGCAGCATAACATGGTCAAACCACACTCATATAGCTATCACCCTAAAACTCCCACACATTTCTAGGCGATGGTTCTGGAGCCTCAACCACATCTACTTACACAAATGATTACAGAGATACATAAATAATTCACAGATTATTTTTCCCTTCATCAAGACTCAGTACCATCCTGAACTCTTTGAGCAGTACATAAAACTCTTCCACAAAATACAGCGCATGTATCTCTCTTAATGACTATACATGGCCGAGAAGCTAGGCATAAACTAAACCTCACCCCAGACCAAATATCACTTTCCTAAACCCTTTCTAAAAACTTTGCACATAATATATTCTAACCTAACTGCAAGCCTCCTCATACCACACACTAATCCCCCTACCTTTAATATATATGTCATGGAACACAACAAGGTTGCCCACTATCCCTCAACCATTTGTTCACTAGAGCCACTGCTACAAGCCATTCAAATGAAAACCCTCATAACCTCAAAGACTATGCTAAAGTATGTGGATACAGACTAAATATCGACACGACTGAAGCTCTCCTTCTCAACCTGGCCACACAGACAATAGAAGATTTACAAGCATCTTACTCGTTCCAATTTACAAACTCCAACATCCCATTTTAAGGTATAAAACTCCCAGTGGATCGGTTTCAAATAAACACCCTGAATTGTACCCCCTTACTGAGAAAAGCAAAACAAGAGCTTCATTTTGGCAAGGCCTTTCTGTTTCATGGTTAGGTAGGTTTGCATCAGTCAAAATTAACCTACTCCCCCTTTTTGTGTACCACTGTCAGACTCTACCCATCCCCCAACTCCACCCTAGACTTTAAAAATTTCAATCACAAAAGAACTATTTTATATGGTCAAAAAGAAGGCTACAGTGTGTATTACAAAGAGAACTAGGGATTGCCTAATTTTCACCACCTCGGCTCTATAAGTGCTTTTTTAAACCATACTGATGTACTCAAACTCACTTCTTTAGAGAAACCTATCAGACCCTTAATTCCAAATTCCTTACAACTTTCCTCTGCCGTCTTCTATGCGCTGTGCTCCCTGTTCCCAAACACCCATCCCATCCTTTCAGGTATCTACAGATCATTTGATTCCCTCACTTCCCTCTGTCGATCTGTCCCTCATCCTTTTGGATTGTAAGCTCTTTGAAACAGAACCCTCTTCACCTTTTGTTCCCGTATGTCAAACTCGTTTTGATAGAATTTATTGTGTTTTTTGATTCTTGTTTACCCATTGAACAGCGCTACATAAATAATATGTTGGCACTATATAAATAATTGTAATCATATTTTTTTATGTGTTTTTTCCCTATCAGTATGTATAATATGTTAAAAAGAAAGAGAGAGAAGAATCTGGCAAGGAAAAATCCCTTTAGTTCCAGCTTGCAGATGTGGCAGGAGGCATCTGTTTTGCCTACAGTTGCCTTCATTTATTTTATTATCAGACACTGCGCTCAGAAAGGTCAGTTACAGAACAATCTGTTAGTGCTGCACAATTAGTTTATGAAATGGTGATTACTGTGCAATGAATCAATGAATCAAACATTAAAGATCCACAGCATGACATCAAGAATATTTTTTTGAGGGAACCTTTCCAATGTTCTGTGTTCAGAATCAGAATTGCTTAGAATATTGCGAAGAAGGCCGTTTAAGTGACGTTGTCACAAATGCTATGACAGCAAAATGAAATCCAAGATCTTTCCCATTAAATAGAAACGTTTGCAGAAATTTAGAAGAAATCTGTTGAGGTTGTAATTCTCATTTTATTCAGGTAATTAGCCGACTGGGAAACGCCGAGTATAAGTTTTATTGGGGACTAGAAAAATGAACTGCAATTGAGCTGTAGAACTCTTTCAATAAATCTGTTACTTGGAATGGTTTCTCAATATGTTTTATTTTTTTTTAACATGTGGAATGCAAAATGTGTTATCTTCTGGTTATTTTCAAGGCGGTTCATCTTTAGCTCAACAGCTGTGTTAGATATCTTCTCAGCCAGATTGCGCTGGAAAACACATAGGGCCAGGAAATCTTGTAAATTTGATACATTTAAAACAAAAAAAAAATCGAAATGTTAAAGTGTTTGACATTGGTTTAATGTTTTGCCAAAAGCCATGTTACCATTAGCTATATTTTACTAAGTGTATTAAACTAATAACAGAAATAGAGCACCAAAGATGTCTGGTAAATTCACTAAACTGCCTGTTCGACTTCTGTTAACCAGTGAAAATGAATTTGGTAAAGGTAAAATGCAATATTTTCTGATCTCCAATCAGAATGGAAGGAATATAAAATTCATATATACTGGGTAATTCACATGCAGGGAGGTGTAGATAGGGCTGTATAAACAAAATGATTTAACTCCTAAATGGCAGAGAATTGAGCAGTGAGATTGCAGGGGCATGATCTATGCACGAAAACCACTCCGTTAAGTGAAAGTTGTTTTGGTGCCTATAGTATCCTTTTAAAACCATGAAGTGCAAAACATGTGAGAATTACTTGTTTTAGGCTGGTTATGTTTTAGAATGTAAAGATACCCTATTGGACCCTTATTCCGCACTACTTATAGTTTAATATAGAATACTTAAGTGGTGAAGGGTCTTATGGGTCTATATAGAACAAAAATGCAGAAACCAAAACTAAATGACTAGTTCTTAGCGATCAGAATCCTATGGTACACACACACCCAGGCAGTCTGTACTAAGTAATCATGGTGTAGAAATATGTATACAGTGTGAAACCAAGTGAATGTACAGATTAGAAGCCACAGATGTAGCAAAACAGTTGTATGTTTTTTGAGTCTGACACCTAGCCCGGAAAGGCTTTAAAGTGTGCTATGTTTGTGTTAAATCCATTTTTATTGAATTCATAGCAATAAATAGTTTTCCCACGCAGGGGATGAAGTGTAAACAGTGCATATAGTATGGAAAAACAGGTACAATTTAGTATTGTTTCTAACTTTTCTTTTGTTGTTGTTTTCGTTATAACTTTCTGTCCTTGTACAATGTATGCGTTTTAAACAATAAACTAGCAAACAATATAAGGGGTTTTGTTACATGCAATCGAAAGTTAGTTGTGTACGTTGTAGCTCTGAGAGTATCGTGGCATACCTAGATCAGATCTTCCTCCCAACATCTGATGCATGGGGGCGCTAGAAGATACCGACCCGTTACTAGGGTTTAGTAGATCAGGGATATTGCTTTCGTTTTTTTTTGTCCTGCATGCAGAGTGATTCACAATGTGTTCAGTCTCTAAATAGGCAAGGTTTCTGTCTAATCGAGTGGTGCGTATTGTGTTATTTGTTCTCTTGCCATTACATGTAGGAATGTGTGAGGCTGGTCGGGAAGTGAGTGGGCGGGTTGCAAATGGTTGCAGAAGGTGCCTTTCAAGTGTGGGAGAGGTCCTTGTTCTCCCGCCGGGAAGTCTGGATTGCCCCGCATTGGGAGCATAGGACAGGGGTCCGTCGTGAGGTAGTGTACTGTGCCGTATTGGTGCCAGATCCGCAAGGTCGCTGCAACGAATGGGTTGGTGAGCGCTATGTTTGTGCTGGCGTCTTTTGTGATCTATGGTATGGCCCGCAGGTCACAGTTGGTGCTGTCAGACTCCAGTTGTACCCATGGCTTGTCTTTCACCGCCGTTGACCAGCTGATGATCCTGGTGAAGTGGGCCGCCATAAAATATTTCTCGAAATTCAGCAGCGCAAGACCTCCTCAGAGCTTGGAAAGTGTCAGTTGGGAGTGTGCTATGCGGGGTGACCTGCTTGAAGAGAAGTTTGGGGAGTAACGTCATCTTGACGGCGTTTACTTGGCCTAACCAGGATACGTAGTAGGAGTTCTAAGAGTTCAGTTCCGTCATTGCAGTCTTAAGAATGGGTAGGTAATTGAGGGTGAATAGGTCCACCGGTCCGTTGTGAGCCAGATGCCAAAGTATCGCATGTGTGTATCACACCAGCGGAAGGGGAACTGGCATTTGTTTGAGGGTGGGACTGATGGCGAGGCCCAGAATCTCTGATTTGGAGTAGTTAATTGGGAGGTTAGAGACGCGACCATAGGCTTCAAATTCTGACTGGATTGCCCGCAAGGAGGGATCTGGGTCTGTCACGACGAATAGGTCGTCATCGGCATATGCCAGTACTTTGTGGTGTGTTTTTCCTATTCTCACTCCATGGATATCCTCATTTTGTCTGACTTTGTTTAGGAAGGGCTCGAGCGTCAGTGTGAAAAGTGATAGTGGGCAGCCCTGCCGCGTCCCGTTGTGGATCCGAAATGGGTCAGAGAGGGCTCCGTTGATCTGTAGTTGGGCGGTTGGGCATGAGTATAGTGCCTCAATCCATGAGAGGAATTTCAGTCCAATGCCGAGGCCACAGAGCACCCCAAACATTAGATCCCAGTCCACCCTGTCAAACGCTTTTTCTACATCTGTGGACAGGAGTAGGATGGGGTGTTTTCTCTGCCTGGCTGTGGAGATCAGGTTCAGCGCATGGATTGTGTTGTCTCGGACTTCACGCCCTGGGATGAACCCCGTTTGGTCTTGGTTTACCGTCTCAGGTAGCTTTGTTGCGATGTGGGCTGCCAGGAGACTTGCGAGCAGCTTGAGGTCGACATCTATGATGGAGATCGGGCGGTAGCTTTGGCACAGCGTTGGGTCTTTTACATCCTTTGTGAGGAGTGTGATATTCGCGGGCGTGGATTGGGCTGATGGTCTGCCGTCTTCCAGGATTGAGTTTAAGGAATTTAGCAATTTGGGGAGGATGTCTTGCTGGAATGCCTTATAGTACAGGAGGGGAAGTCCGTCCGGTCCCAGTGATTTGCCAGTTTTTGCTTTCTTCATGGCTTGCGCCAGTTCTTTCATGGTGATGTGTGTCTCCAGGGCCTCCAGATCCTGGTCCCTGAGCCTGTTCATATCTGCTGATTTGAGGTATCTCTTGCGGGGATCTTTGGCTCCTTGTGCACCCTGTGGTACAGCACCCGGTAGTATTGGAGGAATACGGTCGAAATTTGGTCAGTAAGGTGGAGAGTTTGATGTCCAGAGTCTTTCATTTTTGGGATTGGCAGTTGGGTCTTGCACCATTTTAGGAGGTTTGCGAGTAGTCTACCGCACTTATTTCCATGTTCGTAAATCATATGTTGGATGTTTTGGTAGGAGTGTTGGATCGAGCGATTTAGGTGTGAGGAGAGTTGGCCACATTTGAGCAATAGGTCCAGGTATACCTCTTTGTCCAAAGTGCATTTGTGTCTGGTCGCTATTTCTCTGTGTAGGTCTATTGTAGCCTGTTTCAAATCCTTCTTGCGCGTCGAGCATATTGTGATGAAGTGTCCACAGATCACCGCCTTGTGTGCCTCCCAGCATGTCAGAGGTGTTGTATCCCCCGTCTCATTGGTTGTGAGGTAGTCCTGGATAGTCTTCCTCGCCGAGTCTACCAGTAGCGTGTCCGAGAGGATTGATTCGTTCAGACACCATGAAGTTTGGCGGGGCCTGAATAGGGGCGAGCAAAGCCAAAGGTGGAGGGGAACATTCACGAACGTGATCCTGAAGAGTGCCCTTCTTGAAGATATATCTACCTTGCATGCATCGAAGGGTGGCTAGTTCAGTGTAGGATACCCGGCTCGAGAACAGTATTCCCACTCCTTGGGTGCTTTGTAGTGGATTGTTGCTGAAGTATCCCAGTGGATAGTTGCGGTCCTGTAGAGCCGGTGTCCGGCCTTCCTGAAAATGTGTCTCTTGGAGGAATGCTATTGATGCTTTGAGATCGAGTTTGGGTGAGTGTAGTCTGTGTGTGTGGGACTGAGTGGTGGAGTCATGTGTATCAAGCTATATGTCTCTAGGTTCCGAGTACTTAGAGCCTAATATTTAGTAGCGTGCGGGGGTGGGCAGGTTGTCAGCATGCTAGCTATCATCTACCGGTACTGCCTGATCGTCAATCTCTTCCCCTTCCTTGTCGGGGTGGGGGACCATTCTTCTTTCCCTAGCAAGGGCGTATGAATGTATGGAAAACAGTTAGGGAGAGGTGATGACTGGTGAGGTGGAAGCATTGGTCACAAGCATGTGTTCAAGGTAGTCTTGAAAGTGTGAGTGACACAGTGGTACAAAATGTTATGCTGGGAGGGGGGTGAAATCCCACTCTTGTTTAGTTTCTGTCCCTTTTGAAACCCCCACTCTCCCTCTAAGCTCCAATCCCTGTCCCTCCCCTGAGTGTGTGTCCCACTCCCTCCTCCAGTTGTAAGCAGATATATACGTTCAGGTTACTGGTTTGCATTGATAAACCTGTCATAATCGTGCATTTAGTACAAGCTGTAGAGTGTGGGCGACAGAGGCAATACCGGTTATGCCTTCAGGTTTGCGTACCTTTTCTGTTTTGTCTCCCTCCCCTCTACACCTCGCCCCCTATTGTAATTATGTACATTTCAGGTCACTAGGGGTGCTTGATGACACCTGAAAAGGGGGCATTTGTCACAATTGAGCGTTCAATTCAAGCAGTATATTGTGGGCGGCATAAAGTCGATAGCGGTTATGCAAAAGGGACATCATATGTGCATACTTTGCTGGTTTGTCTCCCCCCTCCCCTCTCCCCCTGTTTCTTCACCAATATATATGTATTAGATATATATTCACCTTCTCCCCTCCAAATTTGTATTTTCCTCCGCCCTTCGTGTCTCCCCCCCTGTCTGTGTTTGTGTTCCCCCACCCCTCATTGCTCTGTATGTATGATGTCTTGTGTCTAGGTCCCTGCTCTCAGGGTATTTCTTCCTCCCTCTGCGTCCCCCACATTGAGTGTCTTTACCGATTATCGTGTCAATAGGCATCTTTAAGATGAGTCAGTCCCATTTTTGTTGGCTGACTGATTAACGGTTGAGTGAGAATGCTAGTGTGTCCGGTGCTTCAGGTGGAGGCTTCCGAGTCCCCAATACTGTGTCACATTATGCCCAGGTATAGCACAAGTTCCCCAGCCCAAACAGCTGAAGAGCCCCCTCTCCCCCCATATGTACGGTTTGAGCAGATTGAATTTGGTAAGTGTCCCTCAGGTACAGATTACTTTGTTTCCGGGCCATTGACAGGGTAACCAGCCATCCACGGGCACGGGTTGTAGCAGTGTG